>NC_132853.1:61067535-61367535 GCF_048164855.1 Canis lupus baileyi | reverse complement strand
GCTGTGCGTGAGCATCTGTCACCCCGTCAACAACGGGTGACGGGCAGTGCCACACTGCCTGGAGCGACGCCGCCGACCAGCCGGGCTCTCCCTACCCAGCCCTGGTTTATTAAGTCCCCACAACGAACGCCAAGGGTACCCAGGGGAAGCTGCCACATATGAAGTCACAGGCATGAAGCCCCTGCATGGGAGCTGCCCCCGCCCACGGCCCCGACACCCCGTGCTGGTCCCCGCGTCACAGACACGCCTGCGTCCCGCGTGGGAGCCTGCCACACGGACCCCCAGCGCGTGGACACGCCACAAAACAAAGTCCCGGAGGTGGAAATGAGACTCCCGTGGGAGGCAAACTAAACCCTGAGGAAGGAGGCCGGCCCACGGCGCTGCTCCAGGCCCTCGGCTGCCGCTTCCCCACGACGCTGGCCCAGCCTGAATCCACACTCTGTGGTAAAACTACTTTTGGGGACCCCTGGGCGGCTCCGTGGTTGGGCGTCTGCCTTGGGCTCAGGCCGTGACCCCGGGTCCCAGGATCGAGTCCCGTTCGGGCTCCCCGCAGGGAGCCTGCTCCTCCCTCTGCCTGGGTCTCTGCCTCTCTCTCTCTCTCTCATGAATAAATTAATAAATAAATAAATTTTAAAAAAAAAAACTTTCTTTCCAAGCAATCTAAGTGATTGTTCTCTGCAAATCAGACGCTGTTGTGACCTATGAGCGATCCTCCTCCCCACCAAGAGCCGGCAATCCTCCTCCCTCTGCCGCCCGGAGATCAGCACAGGGTCAACCGCCTGTCCATCTGTCCCTCTGCCAAAGGCCCCCCAGGGCACGGGGGAGGGGAGTGAGCGCCACACCGGCAGATGAAACGCCCACAGCTGATGACAGAGTGGCCCAAGTACATCAACTTGAAAGCAGCAAAAACAAGCGTTCAGGAGAATTAAAGGCTTAACCCGGAAGTCGGAGACCAGTTCTGCCGCTGAGTCACGGACCTACATTCCCAGCCCCAGAGCCTGGTCCTCCACTGGCCCCACCAAGTCTGGGGCAGGACACTGCAGACCCGGTGGGCCTGGAGGAGCGTCCGGGGGGCGACCCTGCCCCACAGGCCGAGGGGCCTTGGCCCTGCCATACGGGACACACGAAGCCGAGGGGACACACTGCCCAGGGTCAGAAGGCTACCAGGGGAGAAAAGGATCGGTGTGAAGGCCTTTAGAGTTTCGGTTCACAGCAAGCCGGCCACCGTCCTGAAGCAAGTTACCCGAAGAGTTCTCATTTCCCATCTCACCACCCACCATGGGCACTGGCCAGACGGGCATGCGCAGCACTCCTCCAATCACACCACCCGGAGGTCAAGCCTCAGCCACTGTCTGGCCTCCCCTCCCCACTGACCTGTCCCACTGACCTCTGGCCCCCATGGCCTCCCCCCACTGACCGCTCCTCCCCGTGACCTCCCCCCACGTAATACGGAGACAGCAACTGTGGTGAGGAGGGCTGCAAACTCATTTCATCCCCACAAAGCCCATTCACAAGATCAGCCCCAAAGCACCTCCCCGCTGCCACCGAATCCCTACAAGACCCTCGTTTCTATGGACTCTCATCAGATCCCCGCTATGTGCACCCATTTCAGGGCCCACGCTGACTCCACACTCAGACCACAGGACAGCTCTGTTAACTCGGACCCTGCAGCCTTGCCCGTGAGGAAGAAAAACCAAGGCCTTTGCATTTTCCTACACTGCCGATCACTGGGGCCACTTCTCAGGACACTGCCCCAAGATGCAGTTCCCTGGAGAGCCAGCGAGCCAGCGCTGGGGGCCTACAGGAAAAACACTCTCCACAACCTATAGCACCTACTGGTCAGCCGTTGCCAAAAGCAAAAGGCCGCACGGCCACCACCAGCTTCAAGGCCCCAAGTGACCCCTGGCCACCCACGGCTTCCTCAGGATGTAAGGAGGACACCTACAAGACCCCTGGGAGGCCCAGGCACGGGGTGGCCACAGGCAGCCACATACCAAGCCACCCACCCAGCCCTAAACAGGCTCCTAACAGAGCAGGAGCCTCGCATGCTGGACAGTCATGGTACAGAGGGATCAGGAAGTGTGACAGCACGTACAGAGAAAGCTCGGCACCCTCCACCCAGGCACAGTAAACCCAACCAAAATCATGTCCCGCATCCACACAGTGCACTGAACGAAGCAGGCAGTCCTCAGGGCAGGGTCACAGGAGCAGGGCTGATGCACTTCTTCCACAAGGAAATCTGAAGTCGAGTGAACTGGGACCGTCCAGATGCCTTACTGCGCAGCCCTCAATAAAGCCAGCCAGCCTGCGCTGTGTTTTCAACAGCACACGGGTCACAGCCAGACAACAAATCCGGAAGATGCACAATCTACTAAGTGAAGGGTTTTTTTTCCCCAGATAGCAAGACTTTCCATTAGAGGATTCGTGAAAATATTTTGCAGTAAAATAGCAAACGCTGACAAAACGTCTAAAGTACAGTCTTACTTCCTGAGCACACCGTATGTAAGCAACACACACACAACCACACCATTTCATGTTCACTAACATCACAATCTTTAGTTTTGACCTAAACTATAATTTCAATTCTTAAAAGTAACAGGTACAACCACATGACAGAAATTTTATGATTTATGTGACTCCAGCACATACGTCAAGTATAAATTCTAATACGTATGAATTTGATGCACTCTCAACTTCCCTTCACTAAACCATAAACTCTCTCATAAAGAATCTTACTTGTAATGAAAGAAATACCAAATATTTAAAAACAAAAACATTAAAGATACCTTTTTTTTTATTTATTTGGGGGAAGGGGCAAAAGGAGAGAGACAGAGAGAATCCCAAGCAGACTCCCCACTGAGCACAGAGCCCACCACGGAGGCTCCTGAGACCAGAACCTGAGCCAAAATTACGAGTCGGACACTTAACCCCCTAAAGATACCCTTTAAAGGCATGTAAATGCACATGTCTGTGTGTACACACACACACACACACACACCCAAAAGCTAGACATATACAAGAAAAAAGAACTGAAAAAATGAAGACAACGGTGAAATTTTTACAGTAAAAACACAAGATACAAAGACACCATCAAGAGAGTAAAAAGACAACGCACAGAACGGGAAAAATGTTTGGAAAAATTGTTTATCTTAAAAGGATCTACAATCCAAAATATACACAGAACTCTTACAACTCAACAACAAAAAGACAATTTGATTTTAAAATGGGCAACAAGGGGGATCCCTGGGTGGCTCAGCAGTTTACCGCCTGCCTTCGGCCCAGGGCCTGATCCTGGAGTCCTGAGATGGGAGTCCTGCATGGGGCTCCCCACAGGGAGCCTGCTTCTAGCTCTGCCTGTGTCTCTGCCTCTCTCTGTCTCTCTGTGTGTCTCTCACGAATAAATAAATATTAGATAGATAGATAGATAGATAGATAGATAGATAGAAAGAAAGGGCAAAGAACTTACAGAGGCACTTTTCCAACAGAGATACACAGAAGGCCGACAAGTACATGAGAAGATGCTCAACGTTATCAGCCATTAGGGACACAGAAATCAAAGCTATGAAGAGACCCCCAGTGGATGGGCTATAATCAAAGAAAACAGGAAAGGTCAGGTGCTGGTGAGGGAGTACTGCTGGTGGGAACAGAAAATGCAGCGGCCGCGGGGGAGACAGTGTGCAGGAGGCTGTGTATGGAACTGCCTTATGAGCCAGCAGTTCCACTCCAAGATACACACCCAAACACATGAAAACAAACATTCATATGCAATTGTTCACAACAGCTGTAACCACGCTGGCCAGGAGGTAGGAACAACATGCCTATAGACTCGTGAATGAAAAGCTTAAAAAAAAAAAAAAAAGAAAGAAAAGCTGAGTGGCCGTTCCACACGATGGAGTACTATTCAGTCATAAAAAGGAAGGTTGTGACCCACACTCCAACGCAGGTGGACCTCAAAGACCTGCTCCGTGACAGAACCAGGCACAAAAAGGCCACGTGCCCAAAAATAAATAAATAAGTAAATACAAACTTAAAGATTAAGAGAAAAAAGGTCACATGTCATTAGGATCCCACTGATGTGAGATTTCCAGAATAAGTACGTCTGCAAACGTGGACCGCAGATGAGCACTTGCTAGGGGCTGTGGAGGCACAATGACAGTGACAGGAAATGGGCACCAGATTCTTCTTAGGGTGAGGAAAGGTCCTAGAACCACGGGCGCCTGGGCGGCTCAGTCAGGTAAGCGTCCTACCTGTGATTTTGGCTTGGATCATGACCTCACTGGTTGCGGGATCCCGCCTCCCGTCAGACTCTGAGCTCGATGGGGAGTCTACCTGAGAGTCTCCCCCTCCCTCCCCTCACTCGCTCTAAAATAAATAAACAAATCTTAAAAAAAAAAAAAAAAGGAAAGGTCTTGGAACTAGACAGAATGACAGCTGTTCAACAGAGTACATTACCAAACGTTACCACGCCGTTGACTCCAAAATGGAGTTAATTTTATGATGTGAGTTTTACCTCAATTAAAACAACAACACAATACGAATGTTTTTTTAAAGAATAAATACCTTTGCCAAAAAAAAAAAAAAAAAATACCTTTGCCTTCCTCCCCTGAAAATTCAGTCCTGGAGCCAACAGGCGGGGAAGGGCAGCAGTGTTTATACCCCAAGGTACATAACAGACACGTGCTCACTAGAATCAAAGACAGACGTCTGCTCTGACAGAGATGGGAGGGTCTGATCAAGTGAAAACCTCAAGAGAGAAAAGACAGAAAGTATGAAAACAGAATGAGGTTGACAAGGGTCTAATCAGAGTCTGGAAGGAAAAACTAGGAAAAGAGAATTGCGAAGAATGAGAATTTTCCAGAATCAACAGAAAAGAGATCTAGAAAACAAGGCTACATAAAACAAGATCAACAGAAACAAGTCCACACCTAACACACCATGATGAAACTACAAAGCGTGAAAAACAGAGGAAGCTCCAAAAAGTAGCCACAGAGAAGAGGGGGCTCCCCTGAAGGGCCCACCACTCGACTGGTCCCAGGCGACCGAGGGCACCGGTGCCAGAGGAGGCGGCTGCAGGAAGCCCGCCTTCGGTCCGGGCTGGCACATAACACAACTGTCATCGAGAATGAGAGTTCAGAAGACATTTCAGACAAAGAATACCTGAGATGTAATTGCTACTAAGACACCTGTGCGGAGGAACTTCTAAAAAACCTAAAAGAAGTACCATTATCCATGAGCGGAGAGTTCTGAGGTGCAAGGAGTCAGAAGCAGGAACATCTAAACAAGGACCGCCTGTAAGATAATAACGTGTAATGTTCAACAAAAGGACAGAATCCAAAACCTGACGATCACAACACGTCAGCTGAGATGTGGCCATCTCTGGTGTATTCTTTTGACTTTAAATATTCATGATACAAATCTGAAGACTATCATTAAAGAAGAGAAACGGGGGGGTGCCTGGGTGGCTCGGTCGGTTAAGCGTCAGCTCAGGTCATGATGCTGGCCGGGGTCCTGGGACTGAGTCCAACATCGGGCTCCCTGCTCATCGAGGAGTCTGCTTCTCCCTCTGCCTCCACCACTCCCCCTGCTCATGCTCTAACAAATTTTTCTTTTTTAAAAAAAAGAAAGAAGAGCAAGAGAATATATAACTTCTAACTCCATAGGCAGGGAAGATGTGGAACAGGACGGGGGGGGTATCTAAGAGAAACCATATTCTGAAAAGGACACACAAAAAAATGAATTTTAAGTATACAAAAAGTGATACAAAAGACAAAAATAAATAAATAAATAAGACAATAGACCCAAATCCAAACATCTCGGTACTTAGATTAAATGTTAACCGAGTAAACTCACCAACTAAAAATCAACGAGTGGAGGTTTGGGTCTGACATGTACCTAAAATCTAGGAATGTAAAATGATTAAAGAATAAAAGAAGATATACTGGGGAAAAATAAAAAAAGGGCAACCCGGGTGGCTCAGGGCTTAGCACCTGCCTTCAGCCCAGGGCATGATCCCAGAGTCCCAGGATCGAGTCCCCCATCGGGCTCCCTGCACGAAGCCTGCTTCTCCCTCTGCCTGTGTCTCTGTGTGTCTCATGAATAAATGGATAAAATCTTAAAAAAAAAAAAAAAAAAAAAGATATACTGAGAACACACTCACCAGAAGCAAGCAGGGATGACATTAAGATGGGGCAGAAACAGACTGGACCCTAAGAGTCCTTTCACCATTGTTGTCACGAACAACAAAATAGAATCCATCAGGCAGCCCGGTTGGCTCAGTGGCTCAGTGCCACCTTCAGCCCAGGGTCTGACCCTGGAGACCCGGGACAAATCCCGCATTGGGCTCCTCACATGGAGCCTGATTCTCGATTCTCCCTCTGCCTGGGTCTGTGTCTCTGTGTCTCTCATGAATAAATAAAATCTTAAAAAAAAAAAAAAAAAAAAAAGGAGTTAATTACGGTGAAACGAGCCCTATGGGTGGAACGTAATCCACCGTGACTGGTGTCCTTAGGAAGAGATCAGGGCACAGACGGAGGGGCGACCCCGCGAGGACCTGGGGAGGTGGCGGCCGCCGCAAGCCAGTGAGAGGCCTCAGCAGCAACCAGCCCCACCAGCACCGAGCCCAGATTTCCAGCCCCCAGAACCTTGAGAGAGTAAGTTTCTGTTAAGCCCCCAGTCTGGGTATTTTGTCATGGCAGCCCAAGCAAACTAGCACTCCACACGACGGAATGTTCTTCAGCGCTAGAGGAAACAACACTGGCACGTGCCACAGACGGGGAACCTGGAGAGCGGGCCCATGCGTACGACCCTGTGTAGGAGAAACACCCAGAAGAGGCAGATCCCAAGGGACAGGAAATAGGTCGGTGCTGTGTAGGGCGCGGGGAGATGGGGGGTCAGGGGGACTATGAAGAAGTGTGGGACTCCGTTCTGGGGTGAAGAAAGTTCTAGAGCTAATGGCGGTGATGGCTGCACAGATCACACTAAATGTCACTGATCTGTACACGGTAAATGGGTGACCCGTAGAGAACGTACGTTATATCTCAACAGAACCATTTCTAAAGGACCCCGAGAAGCTGGGCCTCTACTATCCCGATTGTATGTATATTTATACTCATAAATAAGGATACTAAGGCACAGACAAGTCACCTTTCTACTTCTACTTGTTCAGTTTTGGTAAATTGTATTTCTGTAGGGACGTCTACTCTGTCTAAGCTGCCAAACTCACCTGCAAAGATGTTCCCACCGCGTCACTTCTAGTCGGCACGGTGCACACGTCACTGCCCGACGACGGTCTGGTCACTCTGCCTCTTGTCCCCTAAGCAAGCCGGAAGGTCACCGTCTCCCGGTGCTGCCCTCTCTCTGCGTGCCCAGCAGTGCCTGGCTGGCTGCTCCCGCCCCATCCCATCTCATCCCCTCTGCTTCAGCTGGGGCCCTTTCTGGTTTGCTGCTACAACTTTATTTTTTTTTAAGATTTTATTTATTTATTCACGAGAAACAGAGAGAGAGAGAGAGAGAGAGAGAGAGAGAGGCATAGACACAGGCAGAGGGAGAAGCAGGCTCCACGCAGGGAGCCCGACGCGGGACTCGATCCCAGGACTCTGGGGTCACACCCGGGCTGAAGGCAGCGCTAAGCTGCTGAGCCCCGGGCTGCCCTGGTTACAACTTTCAAGGCAGGGTCAGCCAGAGCATGAGTGTTTGAGCTCCGCAGGCCACAGGCAGTTTTGTTTTGTTTTTAAGTATAAAAAAGGAAAAGCGGGATCCCTGGGTGGCGCAGCGGTTTGGCGCCTGCCTTTGGCCCAGGGCGCGATCCTGGAGACCCGGGATCGAATCCCACATCGGGCTCTCGGTGCATGGAGCCTGCTTCTCCCTCTGCCTGTGTCTCTGCCTCTCTCTCTCTCTCTCTCTCTCTGTGACTATCATAAATAAATAAAAATTAAAAAAATAAAAAATAAAAAAAAATTAAAAAAAAAAAAAAAAGGAAAAGCCACCGTTGGCTCCAAGGCCATACAAAAGCAGGCCAAGGCGGACCAGGCCCGCGGGCCACGGTTCCATAGCTCCTGCTCAAGGTTTTACGCTCCCCTTCAAACACGCAGCAGCCACATCCCTAAAGTTGTCATAGGTAATAATTTTGTTACTGGTCATTTCTTTCTTTAAATTTGTATTGCAAAGTTACTACTGGGGGGCACCTGAGCGGCTCAGTCAGTTGGGTGTCCAACCCTTGATCTCAGGACCATGAGTTCAAGCCACATGTTGGGCTCCAGGCTGGGTGTGGAGCCAATCAAGGCCAATCAAGGAAGAAAACAAAAGTTACTGGGGATTTCTTATTTGATTCATGTGTTACTTAGAAATCTGTGTTTTCAAACTAAAAATTCATGTCTTACCTTTATCTTCTATATCTGAATTTTAATTTCACTGTTTTATGGTCAAAGCATGCAGTCTGAGCAGCAGAGTCTGAAATGTCCTGAGACGTGTCTTATGGCCCAGGAAGCGTGCGACGCGGGGGCCTCCTCAGGTCTCAGAACCGCGCACCCCTGGGGGGCCGGCTGCAGAGCTCTGCACAAAGCCGGGAACCGAGTCTATCATGTCTGTCGTCTAAACACGTGCTTCCCACCACTGTTCCCTCCCTGACCTTCGACAGGTAGGAGATGATCTGTTCATCCACCCCCGAAGTCCAAGCCTAAAGGCCTGGCAGTCCAGGCAGCTCACGGCCTAAAGTACTATTTACCCGTGTCAGCCAAGGCTCACGCAGGCAACACACCAACCCACCCAGGCTCAGCGCTAACGCCGCCCAAGCGACCAGTGAGCGTCTGCCCGTCCCCTCCGCCTCTGCTGCAGGGCCTGGTGTCAGCAAGGGAGGGGCCCCCTGAGCCCAGAGAGGCAGAGCCTGGCGGGGGGGGGGGGGGGGGGGGGGGGGGGGGCAAGGTGCCACCAGGCAGCCAGGGTGCAGAGAGAAGGGCCGCCTCCCCAGGACCAGCATCCCGGGCACACGGGCGGCGCGTCCCTCTAGCAGACCCAGCGGGCAGGGGACTCCGGCGAGGCCCCCCTCGCTCAGCCAGCGCGATGCGAAGCCACAGCAGCAAGCGCGGCATCCCACAAGGGAAGCTCTGCACGGGCTCGGGGAGGAAGCAGCAGAGGCGGGCTCCCGCGTTCACCTCTGAACGCCGCGGCCCGGGGTGACTGAGGACTCGGAACTCCTCTAGTTGCTCAGAACACATCAGGGGTTCAGTAAGGGCTCATGTGAACCGCCGTCACACTGCCAGCAAGCATGCCCTCCGGCGTGCCCGGGAACAGCACCGACCCTACTGGCAGACTCAGGACAGATGACCTCGGGCCCCGAGACCCTGACAACCCCGGGGTCTCGCAGGCAGGACCCCCAGGGCTGCTGACAGGGCATTTGTTCCCGGGGGGAAGGGGGTCCTAGAAAAAGCAGAGAGGCTCCCATGACAAGACAAAGCCCCCGAGGTGGGCTGTCCACGCACACGGTCTGCGGTGGGGGGGGGCCCAGGCCGAGGGGCAGGCCTCAGGCCCCCTGCAGGCCGCTCACCAGGGCCCTGAAGAAGCAGCGCACACGCACGCCATGTACGCCCCACAGGGTGGGAGCAGCTCACGCCCGCTGAAAACAAGCACCAAGGACTCACCCTCCATCACACCGGAGAGCTGTGAGGGAAGGGACAGTCTGCAGATGCGACAAAGGACCAGAAGCCCAGGAGCTCGAGGCCCCAGCACCTAGAGGTGTGTCGGGCAGAGACAAGCAGCAGGGACGGAAGCCGGGGAAGCCATGGGCGGTCACAGAAACCAACGTCTGGAAATACCAGAGTACGCCTGCCTGCCACGCCTGAGACCTGCCGACTCGGGACCCGGCAGAGAGCAGTGGGCGACGGGGGCCCGGGGGGCGCGGGTGCAGAGGAGGAGCCCTCACCCGCCAGCGTGGTCCACGCGGGCCCGCAGCAGGAGAAAACACGAGAAGAGGGAACCTGTGATGGCTTCTCGCTCCTCCTCCCGGATCGGCCGCCCGCAGGGTCACAGCCCAGGGCAGAGGAAGGGGCCTCCCCTCTCCTGGAGAAGCGCAAGGGGCACGCGAGACACCTCCACACCCCACTGCAGGGTGGGGAGAGGGCGGGAAGGGGGGGGGGAAACTGCGGGAGTCTCACGCTCGCCGCTTGGCCAGCTCAGCCCCCGCTCACACCCTGGAATCTCAACCCAAGACAAACAGGCCAGAGCTCAAAGTTTCAGGTTTCACTTCAGACTCGGAGGCTGGAGGGGGCTGGGGGGGGGGGGGGGCAGCATCTAAACAAACCGACACAGAGTTTCCGCCGCCGGCTCGGGGCCACCGTACAGTCCGCTGCCACTGCCCGCGCCCCAAAAGGGAGGAGCCCGGGACCCCGCGGCCTGCGGCAGCCCCTGTCCCAGGTGGAGGGCACTGCTCCCATCCGCCAGGCAGCCTGGCCGGAAAACGGGCCGTGTGCTCGCCTCCAAAACCAAAGTCGCCCCAGTTCCACAAAAATCCACGCGGTGGTATACTGGAATAAGCATCAAATTAAAATTCGGGCAGCACCTTACACATCTCAGACTTACTCATCAAAGGAAAATGAATGTCTCACAATAGAACTTTCCCGATGCTCCACCTGCCCCGGCCTATCTCACGAGACGGCCAAACTAACCTGACTCTGCCGAAGTGCAACTCCCCCGGCGTTCCCGGTTCCGTCACCATGAGAAACCAAACCCCAGCAGACCCCGCCGGGGACGCCGTGCTCCCGAGCTCAGCCTCACGGGGCCGAGCGCTCACACTGGGGCAGGAGAGGACCCCAAAGGCTGCTGCACTCCCCCGAGGCCCCCGGAGCCCACCACCGGCCTGCCTCCTAGGGGCACAGCCTGGCACCCGCGGGCCCAGGTCAGGGTGCCGGCAACTCCTTGCTGGGTTCTTGATCCCAGAAGACAGGGCCCAGACTCCTATCCCAGGCTGACGGGCCGTCAAGCCCCCCAGAGAACCTAGGAGGTCGCTGCACCTGCGGAGACACAGCCTGTCCCCTGGGTCTGCAGAACGAGGGCTGCACAGACCCCAGGCCGGAGGCGGGTGCTGGCAGCACAGCTCAGCCACGCAGGGACAGCCCTCTCAGCACCAAGACTGAAGCGAGGAGCAAATGTCCGTGCCTGGCAGCAGCCCCAGGGCCAAGGCTTCGGGAGCCCGAGGAGGTCACACTAGGCCCCTTGGACGGGATTCTCACTAGGGGGCTCCCGCTGGAAACTACACTCAAGAAACCCCGAGAAACATGCCCGCGTGCTGGCGTGGACGACACGACGCGGCCCTGCCCTCGGGAGCTGGGAGCCGGCCAGGAAGGGCCCCCGGTCTCAGCACCCGTGCCCCGCGGGCCTGAGCCCCGTCACGTCCCGCTCAGCCCTGGGATGCAGCCTGGGCACTGAGGCTCTCGCGGGGCATCTGCTGCCTGGAGACCTAACGAGGGTCATCGTGGCCACGGCCAGGGCGCCCGGAATCCCGCCTGCAGAGCGCCTGCGGCCCCGAGGAGTGCCAGGCGGACACAGCCACCGCGTACTTACAAGGTCCAAAACCGAAGCGCTGCATTTCCCTCCCCAGAGGCCGCACAGGGACACGGGCACGTCACGGGCCCTCGGGCGGCCCTCGGCAGGGGAACGCAGGCCGCGCCAAGTAACTGCTAGGCCGGGAGGGAGCAAACGGAAGAGCCGCTGGGCAAGGCCCGCGCTGCTGGACAAGGGGTGGGATGGGGACAGGGTGACCCGGCTGCCCAGGGCGCAGAGGGCAGGCGAGCACACTCCCCGCTAGAGCAGGGGCCAAGTTCTGACGCCGCAGGTGAACTGAGGCCTGTCACGAACCCTCCCAGCAGCCGCAGCCCTGGCACCGCCCTGCCCCCGCTCAGAACCCGGAGGTCCAGGGCCCGCCCGCCACCCCACTGAAGTCCTGGGCCACTGGGTCCCGATCTGACCCCATGCACCTCACGGGGAGGCGCCTCCTCGGCCTGCACAGCCTGGCCCGGCCCGTTCTGTCCTGCTCCGCGCCCTCCAGGCCGGGCCACGTCAGCCACGCGGCTCTTCCTCTCCGCGCCAACCCTGCAAACCGGCCTCATGGCCGCGCGCACGGCTGCCACGGTGATAAACCGCAGACACGCAGGTAGGGGGCCCAGCAGGGGGCCGCACAGGTGGGGGCGGGGCACCTGCCGGGCCAGCTGCTGGGCCCGTGCTCTTTCCCCAAGATTCAACCTTGGTCAGAAACCTAGTCACGGGATTCCTGGGCAGCGGGGAGACCGAACACGCACGATAACGGCCGGGGGAATCCCGCCAGCGACGGCAGAGAGTGCCTTCCCTTATCAGGCGGAAACAACAGGGTCAAGGAGGACGGGGAAGGCCGGGGTGGGGGGGGGGGATGAACGGGACACCCAGGAGGCTGGAGGCCCCACCTCAGAACAAGAGAGCCAACCCGGATACCCCCCTCCCCCCCGGCCACACACAGGGTCCCTGCGAGGCTCGTGGTTAACGTCGCGGGGGGGGGGGGGGGGGGGACAAGGAGCACGAGGGGGCCGCCGAATAGCAGACCCCTGGAACCCCCCGCCAGCAGGGGCAATAGCTGCGTCCCGGGAGGTGCGAGACATGAAGGAGACGCTGTATGCAGGGGCAGAGATGCCCCACCTGCCCCAACCGTTGTTAAAACCCTCAGAGAAACAAGCCACTGCGACGACGTCTAAGAGTAAGACACTCCGGAGGCAGCGCTAGAACACTTAGAAACCGAAAAGTGTGGCAGCAGAGAAGCAGCACCTACAGGACAGTTGGCAGAGAACACTCCGGAAACAGAAAAAGAGGATCAGGAGGAGGGTCGGGAGTCACCGCCTGCATAAAATTCTACAAGAGGACACACTTGGCTCTGAGGGAAGAAACCCCGCCACACCAGCGGTGCTCCGGACACGACAGCGGGCGTGCCACTGACCATCTGCGTATAGTTCTTCTCCGAAAGGGAGGAACTGCACTCGGCAGAGGGGACACGCCAAGATGTGGAGCCCTGGAACCAGCCACCCCGGACCGAGGCCCCCCTGGGAGGCCTCCGTGATGAAGCAGATACAGCAACAATTCATCACAGAATCCACGTGTCAGGTTCGCATCACTCACCTGTGCGTCTGACACCACTCGTGCCAGGGCGCACCGGTGCCTCAGCCAGCTCAACGTCTGACTCTTGGTTCTGGCTCAGGTCACGATGTCAGGGTCGTGGGATCGAGCCCCCCGCTCTCCTGCTCCCTCGCCCCAACACCGCCCGCTCACGTGCACTCTCCCTCTAAAAATCATTCATATCAAAATGTTGGAGGGAAAGAACCAGGACCTCAGAGTGGGGCAGGCACTCGTGAGCCGCAACACGGACAGCTACGCGCGGAGCAAAGCACCTTGAAAACCGAGGGTGAAGGCTCTGACCCAGGATTCTATACCCAGCCAGACACAACAGAGACGCCATCACCCCTTCTACCCCCCGCGTCTCTGCAAACCTGCCTCTCCTGCACGCTTTCCCAGGAGCCGACACACGGGTGTGCTCCGTGTCAACGTAAAGGGTCACTGCAAGAGGGAAGATGAGACCCAGGAAGCAGGCTTTCGATACAGGAGAGAGGAAAGGCGACCCCAGGATGATGGGGAGGCAAGCCCGGGGTCAGAGGACACAGAGGGCACAGGAGAAGTCAGCAGACAGCACCCAAACTGGCCGGGGGAAGTGGGTGGAGGGGACGAGGTAGCAACAGGAATGTTATTTGGAATCAAGGACGTAAACACCAAAATACTCAGCTAAGAACAAGTCCCAGTGCTGCAGAGACGGCGGGGGGGGGGGGGGGGGGGCAGTGGTCCGAGTGTCCCACGGAGACCTGGGGCCTGTGCCATCCCCTCCAGTCTGGGCAGGTCAAGCAGGACACAAGAGGTGCCTCATCAACCGCACTGTGGGGGGTCCGGGATGTGACACCACATGGAGGAGGACTCAGCATCCCCTCCAGGGCACAAGGCGGATGGCACTACGGAGGACGCTCCAGGCCAGCTCCATACCAAAGGGCCCCACCGACGCAGCACATGCCCACGGAGGCGGCCCACACTCCGGACCCACACGGAGTCCCGAGAGGAACTAAAACAGCGGTCCTTTAAGCCACCACAGTCTGGGGTGCTCGTTACCCAGCCACAGGTAAGAGGAACAGCAATGAACTAGAGTGTTTTGTGATGAGACTTAGAGAACTATTTTTTCACCCTTTAAGTTATACAAACACCTAATTTGAACAAAACTGTTTAAGAATTCAATATAAACATAAAACAAAGTAAAATCTTAAGCCTTGAATTAAAATTAGAAACCCACAGCATCTGGCCTGGCAAGCCTGACCCTGCACCACCGTGCCAGATGTGCCACGCGTGACGGGGCCGCTGAACCCAGCTGCCACCGCCTCTTTTCCCTGTCCCCAAACCCACATCTCATTCCAGCCTCACTAGCAGCCACGGGTTGAACAGCAAGCAGTTTAAGCGCGGAGGGAGATAAACCTGCTCAAAAATTCAGCGTCTTGGTTATTCGTAAGACCAGGGCAGTGAGAGGCACACGGCCACCTCCCAGCAGCAGCACAGCCGCCCTGCGGCGAGCTGGGTGCTCCGTGCCGGCCCCGACGTGCGCCGGCAGGCCCCTGCAGCGGGGTGGCTGAGGTCCCCCCACCCCCCCACCCCCACCCCCGCGAGGGGGACGCAGGCAGATTCCCAGGCACAGGGTGACGAGGGAAAGGCAACAAGATAAAAGGCTCGCGCAGACCCTCCGGGGCGAGGCCACCGTGGAGCGTGGCCTCCGAGGAGCCACTCTCGGGTGTGCCTGCCGCCACACACACTGGAGCTTCTAAAGATCTCACGCGCCGTGTGTGTGTGTGACAACAACCAGCACTGTGGCATCCCATCCACGCCTGTCCCTCTCTCCCCTACCCGCAGGACGGCCGGGGCAGCCCCCCCAGTCACTCGCTGACCCGCGCAGGGTGCTTCCCCGTGAGGCACACAAGCGGTGCCTGGGGGCACCTGGCTCACAGCCCGCGGGTGGCTGGCGACACTGCTGCTAAGCAGCTCGGTGGGTGCAAACACATGAATCGTAGCTGCGGGCGGGAGGAATATCAGGTGCATCTCTACGCCCCGAGGGCTCAACTCCTACACTTAAACCCCTCCCACTGGAACAGCCGGCTCCAGTTTCAGCCGGCGAGCGAGCGTGAGAACAGGTCCTGCTCTCGGGCACCGCCAGCCCCGGCTCCCGACCAGCCGCTCCCAGCACTGCCCGGCATTGCCCGTCTCCGGTGAGTACTCCTTCTCGGATTCAAGTTTTCTTTAAAAACTGCTCTCAGATGTATCTCGAATTAACTATGTGGCTCAGGGAACCACCTGCCCGGGATCTGCTCTGCCTTGCTCTGTCCTCTGAAGATTACTCAGGACCCAGCAGGTGCACTGCTGGAAAGGGAAACCATTAGCACAGAACTTGAATAAGGCTGACGCTTTATTCTAAGAGTACGAACAAGTTTATTCGGAAATTAAGTCCTCATTTCTACAGAAAATCTAAACTAAAACTCAAATGTATCTAAGTGCTTCTCTGCTCCTTAAAGCTCTAGAAAATTTCAACATAAAGTCACATATATGTACAGACACATGTTAACACCTATGTAGGTGTGTTTAGACAATCGCTGAATTTACGGTTAAACTTCTTGGAGTTTAAAATAAGTACTGTCTTGACACGTGCTTACCAAAACAAAAAGAACAAAACCAAAGAGGATTCTGAAATATACAAAAAGGGTTTTTTTCTCCCTTACAAAAGTCTTCGTAAATCTGTTGTGACAATTATTGGCCCACCAGCCAAGTCTGACCAAAGTCAGACTTCATTTAAGCAAACTCTGTCTACGTTTATTATCTTTATTTTGCATTAACTGAGTCCTCCCAAAGCCTCGAACTGGTATTATTCGGGATGAAGGAGGCAGGCAGGGCGCCGCTGGGCACTGGCCCTGCTGGGTGACAGGCTGTGTACACTTACTAGGAAGAGCGTGTGTCTGTAACTTAGGATCTCTGGCTGAAACTAGAAAGAGCCCTGGTTTTATTCCCACATCCATTCTTCCAAACTACATTCTAGAAAACTGTCTTTCTCCGGAGGTCATGGTTGTCCTGAAGTTTATCCTTTGCTATGAAGAACCAAGAGTCAGGGAGGGAGTGGCGGTTAATCACTGGAAAAGCTCAATTGGAGTAAAACTCACAAATCTCGTTCTTGCGACACCCCAGTGGGTAGGCGACAATGGCGTGTCCTTGGGTTATGCAATAACGCCACATCACAATATTGTAATTATAGCATGCCCTTCAAAACGCTCTACCTGACGAGGCTCCCTGCCAGACAGCCGGACAGCACCGAAGGGACCATTACGGCATTAGTTCAGCTCTCAGGGCAACACGCATGACAAGCGTACTCAGCCAGCCCGTCACAGCAGTGTCCCATAAACCTAAGTTGTAATTACCTCTATTGTGTCCTATCAAAGTTCAAAAAAAAAAAAATATTTTTCTCTTGGCTGTTTTTTGGATTTCAAACTCCTTAGAAACTTTTTAAACATGCCAGCCACTCGCTTTATCCTAACAACTGGCAAGTCCATTAACTGTCCACACTTAGGAACCTATCGAAAGCGCATTGGCAATTTAGAACTTCAGGGATCCCTGGGTGGCGCAGCGGTTTGGCGCCTGCCTTTGGCCCGGGGCGTGATCCTGGAGACCCGGGATCGAATCCCACGTCGGGCTCCCGGTGCATGGAGCCTGCTTCTCCCTCTGCCTGTGTCTCTGCCTCTCTCTCTCTCTCTCTCTCTCTGACTATCATAAATAAAAAAAAAAAAAAAAAATTTAGAACTTCAAAAACAAGCAAACAAAACCCTGTGGCCAACCGAAACCACAGGCTGCTCAAAGTGCTGTGTGGGCAGTTATGCCCAGACACCGCGGGCCTATGAGCAGGAGCCCCGCAGCAGAGATGCAGCGGCCGCAGCTGGCTCACGGCGCTTTCCAAGGCAAAAAAGCACATCAGTTCAACCCCAGCAGATGTTTAAAATGCCTGATGTCACAAATGGCCATCTTTGGGTAAAACAGGACAACTTCTGGAAGCTCGCACGGGCCCGTGTGTGTAGCTTTAGGTCACCACCCCCGCGGTCTCTCCCCCTCAGACGGCCACTCAGTCTGACAAGACTCCACGAGGGACGCCACAGGGGCAGGCAGAGCGCAGAGCTGACCCTGCATTTCAGTGACAGCCACCCTGACCCCACCCTGAGGGAGGGAGGGAAGGTGCCTGAAGGGCAGCTCCCAGCACGTCCCGCAGATCAAGAGTAAACACATGGCCCTCCGTTTAGGGCCACACTAACACCTGGACTTTAAGACGTGCTAACCCTGCAGTTCTCTAACAGAATCCAAATTAAAGGGGTCCTGCGTCATGAGCAGCTCTCCAGATGCAGATCAACGAGAAAGACCCGCACCCCCAGGAACAGGCCATGTGAACCCCCTCCAGCCACCCTTAGAAAAGCCTCACCTCCCAATGCAAATCCAAACTTACTACCATTAGTTCTCCACTGTGTTGTTTTGGCAACAATACCCTTTTTTCAGAATATTTAACACCGGCAGCTGCCAGCGAGCATCAAGTCCAGCAGATACAAGCTGGCCTGGCAGAGACGGTCGCACACCGCGTCCCTGCAGAGGGCGAGCCTGACGAGGTCCTGGGCAGTCAGGCTGAGTTCCCTCATCCTCGTAAACGTCCCTGGGGCAGGAGAACTCACTGACATCACGCTATGGGCTGTCCCCTTCAAGCGCTTACAATAGCCTCAGTTTTGTCCCACCTATTTCTCTGATATTATTGCATTTTTACGACCAAGTGAATACGCCCGTCTCCATCGGCATCTGAAGCAGCTGTGCTCCCTTGTTTTAATTAGTGAATTGTGCAACCTGAGAGGTCAGTTTACCCAAAGTTACTAACACTACTGCACCTGTGAGTCCATCGCAGGCTTCCCTTCCCACAGGTCAGCGCCCTGGACGCTCTCACCCCCTAGGGCACTGGCATGATCCCCAGAGAAGTGATTTACTGTCCCTGTATGCTAACCAAACAAAGAACAAAAATTCAGACAAGAACTTTACACATGACATCATTTAACTGAAAAAAGTATATATTAACATAAAACCAATTAGTGCCCAAGTTTTTCATCCAGGTAACGCTAAGGTAACTTAAGTACATAAACTACCTCCTAGAGATGTTTGATCAATATAATATAGGTTTTTCTCCATGTTTGCCTAAAAGTATCAGTGGTGCTAAATAATACTGCTCCTGAAACTAACGCATCGTCGTAGAACGCATCTGAATCATTCTCTTAAATCCTGAGGGAACTTTTCATTCATCCACCGCCTGGGGTTTGGGATGCTGGCGGCGCTGCATCTGTGTCCACTCTCAGTGCTATACTCTGGGCTCACACTTGATAAAGTTTTGCAACTGTCATCATTTTGATCATGATGCTTCTAGCTAGTGATGAAATCACTTTTCGGATCTTTGCCATAACATATCCTATACAATCATGGGAACCTGACTTGCAGAGGTTCTCACGCCTTCAGAACCAGGGAGCATGGTGAGACGTGCCGGTACACGCCCGCTGACTTATCTAGCTGGCCCAGGTTGGCTGGAATCGCTTCCTGACGGGCGGCAAGGAAATTGTGCTTTTATAGCCCAGAGCATACCTACCCCCCCCCCCCGAGGTATGGGCTGAACTCATAAAGAGTTATTTCACGTTTTTCCCTCTAATAAGAGGGGAAGTTTAGAAAGACGCAGAGCTCTGCTTACCGGTGTAACAAGCTGGGCTCTGACACTGCCTTTGCAGCTCCTGCAGCTGTGTAGCGGGAGGGCAGGAACAGGCAAGGTGAGTCAATGTGCACCCCCCCCCCCAGGCTCTGAGGACAACCCCCCCACCCCCTGCCAGTCACAGGGCAGCCAAAAGTCTCGTTTCTCACCCAAAATACATGCCTCACCACTACTGCTCTGCAGAAACTCAACAGAAGGGCCACAGACATGGGCAGAAAGTACTTCCCAGTACTTCTCGATAAGCAGGCATCTCTAGAAGCAAGGGACGATGATGAAGCCGGTTAACAGAGGCAGTCCATCTGGGGGTAGGGGGAGCGCTTCTTTATGTTTTTAAGGAATATGAATAAATGAGTAGAGAAACCAGTTTGCTAAGAATAAAATCAGAAAGCTCTCTCAGAAATCTAAGGCATCCCAGTGAACACCCACACCCCACCTGCTTCCCCTGCCCCCCCCCACACCACCGATGACCTCATCGCAGTGTGTGGGATCGCAAGGAAGGCATTTCAGAGAAACGTTTTATTTTGTAAAAACAAGTCTCTTCAATTTCCCATACGTTTTTCACCATTTTTAAAAGGCTGCTTTCCAGCTAAGAGTTTTAGCACCCCCGATGTCTAGAAGGTGACGCTTTATCCACAAAGGCTCAGGAGACACAGGACTGACCTCATTTGCCTATTCCTTAAAGCAAAACTACAACTGAAAACAGTCTTGTTAAATCATTTCCTCTTAACTTTATTCTTAAGCTGTCTGAAAGTGCTCCCCGTGAAGGCGCGGGCCCGACTCCGCCCGCTGCCCTCCAGCCTCCCCACCCACACGCTTGCTCCTCGACACAGTCACTCCATGGGCTGGTCCGGGGCACCCAGCCACGCCGCCAGGGCCTTGAGAGATCCTCCCAGACCTCACGTCTTTGTTCTCGGTTTCGGGTTATGAGGCAGAGAGTGCCCCAGGGGTGTGTGGAGCAGCCTTGAAGGAAACCAGGCTGAGATCTCCGGTTAAGCCTGGGAGGGGGCAGGTATCCGGGATAGGAGGGCCCTGCGGGAAGGGATCAAAGGCCAGAGACACCTGCAGCCTCTGCGGGGTCCCAGGGCCCTGGGGGAGGTGACGGGCCCCACTGGCCCCCACATCCCTGCCCGCCACTTGGCCAAGGACGACCCGGGGCCCACTTCCTAAGGGGTAAAGGCTGGGATGGTGGCCTAGCACGGTCCAACCATCCGTCCAAAAGGCACCACCACTTGGAGGGAAGGCCAGGAAGGGCAGGCAGGGGCCCTGGGCCGGACTAGCTCTCAGCTGTCCACACCCACCTGTGTGTGCCGGCCAGGCGGGCATGGGCTGAGCGCGAGAACCACGAGGTGGGCGGCAGAAACACGGCCGTGAAGGAGAAGGTTCGGTCGCTCACAGGGCTAAGAAACTCACCTTGATAGCATCTCAAAACCACCTGAGTCAACATAAACACAGCACTTAAACGTTTGTATCTGAGACAGCATAAATGCTACTCACGGATAAAGCTGACTTTTTCTTTTGACTTTGGAAGCGGTAGGGTGGGACTGCGTATTTAAACGTTCTCTTCTAAGCGCCCACGTGTAGAACACAGCATGACTAAATAGGACAGGATGGTCAAGGAGCCCTGGCGACATGTCACACGCAGACCTTCCCGGCTCTAAGGGAGCCATGTGAGCGTCCCACACAGGCCAGGCCCCGGTAGTCACGGTCAGCGCAGTCAGGTCGGAACCACAGACTCCAGGGACACAAGCGGGGGTCGGGGCGTCTCAACAGTCACCTGGCCTCAGGCCACAACCTCCTGGCACCCAAGGCCTCAGGTCACAGGATAAAGGTTCCCCAAACTCAAAGGACTACAGGTGTCCTCAGAGCTGACACTGACACACCACATGCTTCTTGGCCCCAAGGCGAGACTCTTCCAGGTCAGACTTGAGAAAACAGGAACGTTGTGGGGGCTGGCGGCCAGGTTGTAAGTCGGGGGCAGTCGGTGCTCACCACCTCCGGGCACCGACAAGGGCGGTGACCCCTATACTCCAGGTGACCTGTTGTGAAGCCGGGCTAGTTCCTCCTTGACTGTTAAGCTAGTGTCAAGGCTCTAAGGCTCTGCTCCTCTGTTGCAGCACCCAGCCCCAATGAGCAGGACGCCCCCCATCAGACCCATGGCACGTGGAGCTGGCGGCAAATAGAAGCTCTTGGAAGGCAAACAAAGGAGAAGCCACAAAACCGCGAGACCTTCATTCGCCAGAAGCCGGCAGTGCTCGGACCAGGGGGACACCAGCGCCTACAGCACAGGAGAGAACATGAGTCTCCTCAAAGAGCGAAAACCAAAAAAGCCACATTACATCCCAAGGCCTCCAGGAAAGCCCTTCAAGTATAAGTGTTTCCAGTGTCCCTTCACTTGCAATGAAAAGTCACACCTTTTCAACCACATGAAGTATGGTCTC
This sequence comes from Canis lupus baileyi, assembly GCF_048164855.1. NCBI lineage: Eukaryota > Metazoa > Chordata > Mammalia > Carnivora > Canidae > Canis > Canis lupus. Next base: position 61,346,241 of record NC_132853.1, on the reverse strand, counting down.
TGCAAAAACTCCATCACCTTAGTGTCAGAGCAGGACCGAGTCCCGAAGTGCCCCAAATCCAACTCTCTGGACCCTAAGCAGACCAATCAGGCAGACTCGACAGCAAAGCCCACCTCCGCCAAACCCGTCGCCAACGGGCTCCCACACTTTGATGCCAAGCTCCAGCAAAGCCTCACCAAGGATGACGTGAAGGAAAACCTAGAACTGCACGCACGTGGGCCCCACAGGGGCCCAGGACAGAAGCCTGCCCTCCACGAGGAAGCTGCACCCCCGAGTCCAGCTCCAGAAGCCCCGCGGGGCACCCAGCCTGTCCTGGAAGGCATTGTGCGGCCCTCGGCATTCGTCCCAGTAGGAGAGCACAGGCTGAAGGGGCCAGAACACGCTGAGGCCCCCGAACTGCTGGCGCTGCCCAACCCCACGGCAAAAGCCACGGCCTTCCACACCAAGTCTGCATTCCACACTCCCAGCTACCCATGGAAGGCTGGCTCGCCTTTCCTCCCGCCCGAGTTCCCACACAAAATCCCTTCTACAAAGGGGTTTAGTGCCATTTCCCCTTACGTGCACCCCGCGATCCCAGAGTACCCGCCGCACTTCTACACTGAGCACGGACTGGCCACCATCTACTCGCCCTACCTACTCGCCGGGAACTCACCCGAGTGCGATGCCCCCCTGCTGCCTGTCTACGGGGCCCAAGACCAGAGGCACCTGCTGCCTCCGCCGGGGCCGGTCCCGAAGCACCTGAACCCCCCCTCGGCCTACGACCATTACAGGTTCTTCCAGCAGTACCATCCCAACCTGCCCATTCCATACGGGTTTTACAGACCAGAGTCTGCGTTCTCCTCCTACGGTCTCAGACTCCCGGCCGTCGCAGGTGTTTCCAGAGATCAAAGCTCACACCTCCTGGAAGAAGCTGCCCTGCTCTACCCGGCCCTGAGTCCGTCCAAGTCAAGTCCTTCCAGCACCCACAAAAAGCACACCGAGTGTGAGAAGGAGAGCCCAACTCCCGAGGCTAAAGATCACTCCAAAGATGAGCAGAGGGACGCAGAGGGGACCAAAATGAGCCCTCGAGCCGGAAGCGCGGCCACGGGCTCCCCGGGAAGGCCGAGTCCCACCAACTTCACGCAGACAAGTCAGCCGTGTGCCGGGCCGTGCGGCCTCTCGGACAAGCCAGCCCCCGGCGTCCCGGGACGGCTCCACCCGCCCGAACACGGCCTCACGGCCTTCAGGCCTGTCAAGAAGAGCACAGAGTGCCCACAATCGCAGGTTCTGGAGAACACAGACGAGTCTCCAAAGAGGTAAGAAAAGTTTCATTTTCAAAATCTCCGGAGCGTGTCCCGGGTCGTGCTCAAGTAGCCAAGCGCGTGCGGGCTCGCGGCGCCTTAGAGCGGTGCTTTCCCGGGCAAGGTTCCCATTAAGCCTCTCTCTGCCTCTCTCCTCCAGCCTGGACGCCACGAGCGGAGACGCTGCGGGTGCAGGTGCGACAGGAAGTGCCTCCCCCGGCCCGGAGGCCACACCGTCCGGCCCGGAGGACAGCTCCCGGACAGCCCCGCTGAACCTCTCCAGGAAACCAGAGGCTCCGCCAGCCACGCACAGCCCCGCGTACAAGGACTTCGCAGAGCTGCAGGACGTGCCTCTGAACCTGTCGGTGAAGGACCCCTGCAACGCCCTGCCCCCGAGACCCCCATTCCACCGCCCGTTGCGAGGCGCAGACCCGGCCGCCGCGGCCGCCCCGAACCCCGATGCGCCCAGAGGCGAAGATGGGCCCGAGCAGGCGCAGACAGACCCCAACAGCCCCGACGCTACCGCGCGGCCCCCAACAACACCCCCCGCAAGGGCCCAGGAGCCCGCAGCAGTGGACAGCAGCGACGAGCAGAAGCAGACGGCGGCCGTGGCCCTCTGCCAGCTGGCAGCCTACAGCCCGGGGACAGTCCGGGTGGGCGACGGGGAGCCCACGGCCCCAGAGTCCACCTGCCAGCAGGATGCACCCACAGTCCGCGCCACGGAGAACCAGGAGGCTCAGTGTGACCCCAGACCCAGAGCGCAAAAGAGGACAAGTCCGAGGGATGCAGGGAAGTCCCAGCAAGGGACCAAGAAGATGAAGCCGAGCGACACAGCCAGAGTGTTCACTCTCCGGAAAAGAACACGGGTGTCCTAGTGCCCGGGCCCCGTGGGATGCAGACACGCCTCCCAAAGCAGGTGGCAACAGCAGCAAATCTCCACTGGCGCCTTCACTGTATCTGGTCAATTTTTTACGATGCAGTTTCTTTTTTCTTCTCAAAAAAACACACACAAAAAAAAAAAACAAAAAAATAAAAAACGAACAAAAGAAAGAAAAAACTGCAACTTCAGTTTCTGTAAATATTAAGCATGAATATTCAAAGGTGCTTCTACTTTCTGGTTGTAAAAATATTTAAATGACTCATACACTTAAGACTGATGAGTTAAACTGCCTTTCATTTTTGTAAAATGTCACATGGAATACACAGACTAAAAGACAGCTTTTAGGTGTACACCATCTTATAGGAAAGCTTTAAAAATACTTTTCTTATAAATACCTTAGTACTAATACAAACTGCTTTAACTGTTCTGCTAACAATTCTGCTGCATGTTTTCAAGTAAGTAACAGTTACTGGGGGGAAAAAATGCCAGGAGAAAACATTCCCAGTCCTGTCATTAAAGTGCCCGAGGTAAAAACTACGTGATTTGTTACGAGGACACACGAACATCAAGAGGCTATTTATACACATAATTTATTTCCACCAGGGAAAAACGTATCGCGGGAGTGGCTATACGTTTCTACTTCTTCATGATGCTACAGTGAATTTCCCAACTCATTCTGCCTCGTTTTCCACTTTCTAAAATGATGTATATATTGCCAATTTTCCAATAAACTCATAGGTGACTTTAAAAGCACATGAACTCTGTGTGATGTTTTAGTCTGGCACAACGAACTCGGTGAGGGAAGGAACAAGCTGAGGCAACAAACTGAGAAAAAGAGCCCCTGCCCCTGCGTGTGTGCGTGTGTGTGCGTGTGGGCACGCGTGCATGTGTGGTGCCACAAACAGGAGGCACCAAGTCCGGCCCTGCACACCTGCCCGGGGCTTCCCCAGGCCTCAGGTCCTACAACTGCCACCTGAGAAAAGGCCATCCGCACCGGCACGCCCCACCCCACGGGCCTTCGGGAGACCCCTTCCTCCCACTTTTCAGGAGGGCCCCTGCCCTCTGACGCACCAGCTGGGCTATGCACCAAAGGCCACGGCGCACAGCAGTGGGTGCCGAGGTGTGCCTTCAGACAACCACATGCGGTTAACCCAAAACGCAGAGTTAACCACATGAACGTGAGGGGCACGTGCATTCCCTTCACTATGACGCCAGGGCTCTCTCGTTCTTATACCTAAATGCTTTGACAAAGAACAAAAGTAGGATAACCCTGCTTTCCACCAATCAATACCCTGCAGGAAGCAACACCATACATCAGGGGCTGTGTTCCAGGCTCAGGACCCAAAGCCTGGCACCCAGAGACAAGCCCTCCCCTCCGGCTTTACGCACAAGAACACAAACCTTCCGTGTCAAAGGCCCAAAGATTTGGAGACCACGATGTTTTAAAGTTCACCCAAAGTGTAAGGCATCATCTGAAGTGATAAAAAGAGGAAGCAGGACCGTTAACGACCGTGCAGCCCCCCTGCCACAGCGCAGCATCGGAGGAGATGCACACCTCCGAGCTCTCAGGAGGCAGAGGTCGCCACTACCTGCGGATTCTCGCTGTGGAGCATGTGTGCCTGCAGCAGGACGACGGACCCCTCTCATACAATTCCCCCAGAGGTCACACGTCACAGCCACGGAGACCCCGGCAGGCCCTTCAGATCTGTCTTGAAAGCACAACGGAGGGCACCTAGGTGGCTCAGTTGGTTAGTGTCAGATTCTTGATTTTGGCTCAGGTCACAATCTCCTGGTAGTAAGACTGACTAAGCCCCGTGTTGGGCTCCACATTCAGTGGGGAGTCCGTTTGAGATTCTCTCTCCCCCTCTGCCCCTCCTCCCCCCACACTCTCTCTCTCCCTGTCTCTCTCACTAAATAAAAATGATTTCAAAGTACAGTGCACTCCTAGATCTCTGTAACAAAAAGTCCTGCTGGTTTTTTAACTATACTACCTTTCTGTATTTACTTGTGACCCAACTTGAGAGTTCTAAGTTTTTAACCTTTACAGGTAAAAAATAATAAACCCTCAAAGTTAAATGTAGAATGATTTCCCTATGACCCTGCAATTCCACTCCTAGGTCCACACCCCGAAGAAGTAAAAACAAGGACTCAAACAGATACGTGTACACCAAAGTTCACAGTAACATTATTCATAAGAGTCACAAGATGAAAGCAACACAAGCCGATCAATGAACAGATAAAACGGGATATCCATTCGGCAGATCACTCAACCGTCCAGAGGAACGACGTTCTGACAAACGCTACAGCAGGAATTAACCTTGAAGACCTCCTGCTTGGGGAATTAAGCCTGACACAAATGGACAAACCTTGTACAACTCTACCTGTGGGAGCACCTGCAGCAGGCAAATTCATAGAGGTAGACAGAGGGGTGGCTACCAGGAGCCGCAGGGGAAGGGAGAGGGAAGCTTACCGAGGACGGTTTCTGTTCAGGATGATGAACAGTTTTCAGAAATGGTGATAATGGTTGTACAAACTGTAAATGTGGCTGATACTACTGAATTATACACGTAAAAATAGTCAGCAAGGCAAATGTTTCTATTATGTATTTTTTTTAATACACCCAAAACCTTGAATCATGTACCTTAAATAGGTAAACTGCCCGGCAGGTGAACTGTCTCTCAATACAGCTAACAAGGACCTTGAATGCGTACTGAAGAGGGAAACAAAATGCTGACAAGAAGCCTTCTGAAGAGGCCTCCCAGCAGCCCGTGGCAATCTGCCCCACCACCAGCTCAACCTTCGCCACGATGCCACACTCCGTGGGGAAAGAGGGCACGGGGGTGTGAAATAAAGCACACACACGTTCATCAAGGAGAAAAGCACTTTAATTCAGAAGGGCCGAACGACTACTTCACATACTAAGTCAAAGAGGTCTCATTATGGTATTCACGTCTTTCTAGGTTTTTTTTAAGTTTTTGTTTATTTTTAAGCAATCTCTACACCCTGTGAGGCTCGAACTCTGAGATCAAGAGTCACGTGGCTCTTCCAACTGAGCCAGCCGGGTGCCCCTGATTCACTTTCCTTACAGACGGGAATGTCCAACAGTAGAAAACACACAAAGGTTAAAAACCGGAGAGGCACATGGTCCTCAGAACAGGAAGGTGCCAGGACTGTGAGGAGCACTGGAGAGTGCAACCCCTCTCAGGCCCGGCTGCTCCCTTGGGAACTGATGTACACAGGCCTGTGGGTAGCGACGAGGTCAGGAGAGGTCCGTGTTCTGCAACCACAGAGCTGCGGTCACAGCCGAGCCCCACCTCCCAAAGCAGGCTGACTCCAGGCCCCATGGCACCTGGGCCAAGGAGACAGTATGGCAGTGCCACCAACACGGCCCCTTCCGGGGACACAGGACTGCCTCCGTGGCAGACTTTGGTTTGCGGATGCCAGCCCCACCCCCACCCCACCCCACCGGGGCCAGACAGTGGCACTGCTAGCCTTCCAGTCTTCTCTCACAGGCACTTCTCTAATAAAATCTCTGCACATCTAAGCCCATCTCAGCATCTGTCTCTGCTCAGGGGACCCAGACTAATGCCGGAACGCTAGTCAAATGCTAGTTTTGGATAATGTCACAGAATATGGCAAAGGAGGGAACTCCACAAGTCTGTCCCTCCACCACAACAACCATTAAGCCAGCAAAAACAGACTCAACTTGTTCAGAACTCTGAAATCTCATCAAAAACTTACAGCAACTGGGAGAGTGCTGAGTGAAGAAAAAAAATCTACAAAATTTCAGCACTTTAAGAAATCTGTTAGGTCACTCACTGGCAGTCTACCAACATAATGGAACGGAGACTTCAGTGACCAGACACAACAAGGAATACAGTAGTTACAAACAGAAAAGTCACTAAATGGACAATGATCACCTTCAACAAGCAACAACAGCAAACTCCTGGGAACAGGGAGAACCTGATTTCCACAGTTACCACACTATAGTATTTAAAATGTCCAGTTTTGGGGCACCTCGGTGGCTCAGTGGTTGAGCATCCGCTCTTGGCTCAAGTCATGATGCCAGGGTCCTGGGATCAAGTCCTGCATCAGGCTCCCCACAAAGAGCCTGCTTCTCCCTCTGCCTATGTATCTGCTTCTCTCTGTTTCTCATGAATAAATACAATCTTAAAAAAGAAAAAAAGAAAAGCAGAGAAATTGTCCCAGAGGAAACCCAGACATTGTACTAAAATGAGACAAAAACTTTAAATCAATTTTCAGATATGCTCAAAGAGCTAAGGGATACCAAGAGAACAATGTCCAAACAAACACAGAATGTAAGTAAAAAGACAGAACATACAGAAAGAGACCGTATAGAAATTCTGAAACTGAAAAACACAGTAAAAGACCTGAAAACTTCAGGTGAGCTGTACAATGGCAGATCTGAGCAAGTAGAAGAAAGAATCAGTGAACCTGAAGAGAGCGTAACCGGTGTTATCCAGTCTGAGGAGCAAGAAAAGAAGAAAAAGGAACAAATGTTAGCCCGTGTCAGCTTCGGAGCCTATGCCAAGACAACAATCACTGTTCCCAAGGCCTGGTGCCATCCTTCCTGGGCCGGAGACGGCACAGCTCCCTGCGACCCCACCAGGCACAGCAAGGGCCTGCAGGAGGATTCAGCACACATGGAAGATGCCACCAGCCCGCCAGCCAATCAAGCGAAAACACACATTTTATCTTCTAGATTTTAGCCAACAGCTTGACACTTGTCATTCATGACACCAACGCCCATGTTCTCTCACTCCAGCAGCTAGATCCGGTGGGCACTGCAACATCATAAGATACGATGGGCACATGCACACCAGCCAGTCTCAGGCATGGAAAGCAGAGCAAGGCTCTATGTCCTTCAGTTAAACAGGAGTCAGAACCATCCACTTAGCGATTTCACCTTGTCTGTCACACACTCACACAGAAGACTGGTCTTAAATCAAAATGCAGGACTTTGGTGCAAATGACACCAACCAGAAAGTGAAAAAACCACCATGGAATGGGGAAAAAAATTCCAGATCCTTTATCTAGTGAAAGACTTACCAGGATATATGAAAAACTCACAGCAACAACAAAAAGAGCCTTATTTATCTTTTCTTAAAGATTTTTTTAGGGGGATCCCTGGGTGGCGCAGTGGTTTAGCGCCTGCCTTTGGCCCAGGGCGCGATCCTGGAGACCCGGGATCGAATCCCACGTCAGGCTCCCGGTGCATGGAGCCTGCTTCTCCCTCTGCCTGTGTCTCTGCCTCTCTCTCTCTCTCTCTCTGTGACTATCATAAATAAATAAAAATTAAAAAAAAAAAAAAAAAAAAGATTTTTTTAGGGATCCCTGGGTGGCGCAGTGGTTTGGCGCCTGCCTTTGGCCCAGGGCGCGATCCTGGGGACCCGGGATCGAATCCCATGTTGGGCTCCCGGTGCATGGAGCCTGCTTCTCCCTCTGCCTCTCTCTCTCTCTCTCTCTCTCTCTCTGTGTGTGACTATCATAAATAATAAATAAAATTTTTTAAAAAAGGATTTTTTATTTTTATTTATTTGCTTATGAGAGAGAGAGAGAGACAGAGGCAGAAACATAGGCAGAGGGAGAAGCAGGCTCCCCACAAGGAGCTCGATGCGAGACTCGATTCTGGACCCCAGGATCACTCCCTGAGCTGAAGGCAGACGCTAAACAGTTGAGCCACCCAGGCATCCCGACAGCCCCGTTTTTTAAATGAGCAAAGAATACGAACAGACAATTTTCCAACAAAAATATCCAAATGGCCAAAAAGCACATGAAAAGATGCTCAACATCATTGGCCAATCATGGAAATGCAAATTAGAGCCAAAGTGAGATGCCACATCACACCCATTAAGAGAAAAACAAGTGTTGGGGAGGATGTGGAGAAAGTGGAAGCCTCATATGCTGTTGGAGGAAATTTAAATGGAACTACCATTTTGGAAGACAATTTGGCAGCTCCTCAAAAAGTTAAAGACAGAGTTACCACATGACCCAGCAACTCCACTCCTAGATAGATACCCAAGAGAACCAGAATCGTACGTCCACACAAAAACCTGCACACGAATGTTCATAGCAGCATTATTCATAATCCAAAAGGGACAAATCCAAATGTCCATCAACTGATAAACAGATAAACGGCCTGGTGTATCCAGACAGTGAGTAGAATATTAAGGCATAAAGAGGAACAAGTACTACTGTCGTGTGCTACAATGTGGATGAACCTCGAAAACATCACACTAAGTCAAAGAAGTCAGGCACAAGACACTATCATAGATTCCACTTATAGTGACCCGCAAAGGCAAATTTAGAGACAGAAAGCAGATCAGTGGTTGTCTGCAGTGGGTGTCAAGGAGAAAGGGGGAGTGACTGCCCCTGAGCACAGGGTTTCTTTGTGGAACAACAAAAATGTTCTGAAATTAGATTATGATGATGGTTGCACAACCCTGTAAACATAAACCATTGAACTGTACACTCTAAATGGGTGGACTTCACGGTATATAAACTTTATCTCGGTAAAGCTGCCACAAAAGTAAGCAGGAATAGGAAACAGAATCTTGACAGTCTAAGAGGCTCCTCATGCTTCACGATGCCAAGGGCAAAGCCGTTATTCCTGATACCCCACAGCTCAGACGCTAAGAGCACAATGCAGGGCCCCACCCGCCTCTGCACAGACATCTTCATCCTGGACAGACGCCAACTCCCAGGGCGTAGAGCATCTGTGGCGACACAGCCCAGGATAGGGCCTTCTCCGTCCTTTGCGGGTATCCTTCACTTCTGTCCACACCCAGAGTGGATCCCCATCAGCCAGACCGGGCTTCATAGGGCCACAGCCCCACCCTCCCTCCACGTGCAGCGGCCCAACAGCTGGCACACACAGCTTGGAGCTCGGTGGCCCCTCTGCGTCTGCCACACTGTGCCCCCGTACCCCTGCTCAGGCCCGCTACCAAGCTTCCTTGGGCCCTCCGTCCCCTCCTCTTGTTCCCAGGGGACCATGATGTCACTCCACGTGACGAACACAGCAGCAGTACACAACTTAATAGGCAACAGCACCCCCACAGGGGTGAAAACCCGTCCTGAGGGACAAGAAAATCTCAGACGTTACAATGGTTCATGGCTCCCCGAATGCAAACACACACCGTACCAGTGGTATTAAAATTTCACAGCAGGGAGAAGAGACAGCTGGAAAGTCAGAAAGGTTGATATAAGCAAGTTGAAAGACACAGGTCTAGTTTGCTTTCTCCTGCACAGAAATGCACCAGGCAGTGAGGGCAGAGGCCGGGTGTGTGCTCACGGCAGCCCACGCTGCAGACACTGGGTGAAGTAAAGCACCCGACGTGCTACAAACCATCCTGATGATGCAAAGCAAATGTCTGCAATACTCACCATCCTCGAGTCGAGAAGGGAGCAACAGGCCTCTTCTGCCCAGTTCCGCCAACGCCAGACAGCCACCGTGCCAGGCATTGTCCGTCTCCTGAAAACTGAGACACACAGAAAGCCTGAGATCGCACCGCTCCTGCCGGCTTCTCGCGCCGTGCACACACACTGCAGGTCCACGTCCTATACCCGGGAGCCTCACTGAAAGCTGCTCGTGAGTTTTCAGAGTCAGACGGCTGAAGAAATAAATAAGCACTGTGTCGAGGACTTCTCTTCAGGTCTCCCAATGACAAGCACAGGCGCTAGGTGGGCCCCACGTGCTGCCAACCGAGGAAGCAGGCCACAGGTGTGCGTCCGCGAGACACCCAGGCTCCACACAGGTTTCCTGACACAGCAGCATGTGCCAGCGGACTACACACCCAACAACTCACCCTAGCCACAGGCACTAAAGCCCGGGGACTCGCAGCACAGGGATTCTATCAAAATAAGGCTAGACTACATCAGCAGAGAGGGCAGGAGACCTCCTTCCCTGGCTTAAAGCAGAGATTAAAATGTCAGAATGAAATGCTGGTGAGAGAACTGGTTTTGCACTATTTGAGATACAGACTTTTAATAAATGATTCTGCCAATTAATCAAGTCGTAGTAAAACTGTATATCTAATAAAATTTTTCCTGAAGTGGTCTGGAAGCTCACATTTACAGGTCCACCCGTGGGATCATGAATAGCAAGAAGTTGTTCTGAGAGTGCTAAGGGCTGTCCTGAAAGTTCTACACTCAGCTGCCAATATAAACATGGAAATACGCTTCGCCAAAAAGCAGGAGGCATTATAGGGCCCTTTCCTGTTCTAAATCCATCATTCTGGGCTGCCTGGGCAGCTCAGCGGTAGGGCATTTGCCTCTGGCTCAGGGCGTGACCCCAGGGTCCTGGGATCGAGTCCTGCATCGGGCTCCCCGCAGGGAGCCTGCCTCTCCCCCTACCTGTATCTCTCATAAATAAATGAAGAAAAATCTTTAAGTAATTAATCCATCATTCTGATGGCAAAGAAATGTTTAAGAAAACTAACTGAACTGCATCCCTCCTAGCAACAAGCAAAAGAACGTGCAGAAAGGAGAAAGCGTAGTCTTATCTGCTCACTCCTGCGTGCCAGGGCCTACAGACATGGATTCCCTGAGACAGACGGAGGTGCTGCCCCGTGGGCGTCACCACCAACTAATGCCAATTTTTATTTCCACCTATAAATGTTTAAGTTCCAAGTGTTTTTTAAATGTCTGTCCCAAAGGCCATCTGACCATTTCAAAATCTAATACTGCATCTTGTGTTCTTTAGGATTTTAAATGGAAAAAAATGCTTCATGCTTTTCATAAGATTTGATATATTTTTTAAGATTTATTTATTTGAGGGATCCCTGGGTGGCGCAGCGGTTTAGCGCCTGCCTTTGGCCCAGGGCGCGATCCTGGAGACCCGGGATCGAGTCCCACGTCAGGCTCCCAACATGGAGCCTGCTTCTCCCTCTGCCTGTGTCTCTGCCTCTCTCTCTCTCTCTCTCTCTCTCTCTCTGTGCCTATCATAAATTAAAAAAAAAAAAAAAAAAAAGATTTATTTATTTGAGAGCGAGCAAGAGAGCGAGTACAAGCAGAGAGAGAGGCAGAGGGAGAAGCAGACTCCCTGAGCCACTCAGGCGCCCTGAGATTTGATGTCTTAAAGGCACTTGCAAAAGATCAGCATTATGAAGACTCATTTATGACCACAACAATCACCAGTTACACCAATGCCCGTTTCCGAACTAAACGTGTGCACTGCTGCTGGTCAACAGCTATGGAAAGGGGCACAACATTCCATCAGGCCTGTGGCCCGAGGGGAAACCAGGAAGACCAACGCCCTGCTGGCCCCTACTCTGCCCTCCAGGGGGGCTCAGGAACAGCGCCTCCCCCGCACGGCCTCCAGCTTGCGGCCAGGCGTCAGCCCACTCACTCTCTCCAAGGCCCAAACCGCACAAGCAGACGTGAACACAAACATGCAAGGTGACAACACTGTATCACTGCATCGGCTGAGCCAGGGCACGCTAAGTGGCAGAGGGCAAGTTCTGTCGCAGATCCAAGCACAGGGCAATCCTGGGAGGGTACAGGGTCATGGGAGAATGGAGACCAGCAAGAGGCAGAGCTGTGAGTGGGTAGGTTCAGGAGAGAAAGGCCCAGAAGGGGGGCCCAGGGACCCCAGCCCCAAACCACCAGGGGCAGTAAACAGCACAGAGGAGGAGGACCTCAGAGGTGACCGAGTGGAGCTTGTGGAGGACAAGCAACAGTCAGTGTAGAAGGGATGGCCAAGACATTCTCGTTGATGTACTCACCTGTGCACCCAATATCCCTGGAGGACACAGGAAAAGTGGTGCCCCTGGGGTACCAGGAGGAGGGAACGATGTGTGCAGGGGCAGGTCAGAGAGAGGCACTTCAGCATCTTTCCTTCCATTTTGAATTTTTAACTAAAATATTACCCAACCAAAAGCAAAGATAAAACTAAGAGAAGAATAGAAAGCAGGGGCAGCCCCAGTGGCTCAGTGGTTTAGCGTCGCCTGCAGCCCAGGGCCTGACCCTGGAAACCCCGGATCGAGTCCCATGTCAGGCTCCCTGCATGGAGCCCGCTTCTCCCTCTGCCTGTGTCTCTGCCTCTCTTTCTTTCTGAATGAATAAATAAATAAATATTAAAAAAAAAAAAAATAGAAAAGAGCCATGTGGTGCATCGGGGAAAGGGAGGTGCTCCCTGGGGCCGAAGCAGGGCCACCAAAGGTTTCTCAAAGTCACAGAGACTCCAAGAAGCTGCACCACATTAAATGTAATGGGATCTAAAACTGATAACAGAAACGTAACAGAAATAACTAAAGTCCTCAAATTTAACTTCAAAAGGAAAACAAAAAGCTCTGGAGGCTCTGACGACAAGCTCAGCTGAAAGACGATATAAAAGGGTCTTAGAAGGAAAGAAGAGCCACCGCTTTTAGCCGGAAGCATGTCTCCGTCTGATAGTCTCACGTACCTGAAACAATCCAGCACGGACCCAACCACGTCATCCGCCAGCTCTCTGGGAAGCCTCGCAGCCATCCTGCCAATCCTGCAAGTGAGACGCAGCACTCCGTCAGCATCGCCCCCGCCGTGAGGGGCACAATCAAGGAGGAACCGTCCCCACAAACTTCCCCCCTCCAGGGAATGGCAACGAGAGGCAGGCCCAGAGCAAGCCTCGCACACGCTCTGCTCAGTGCGAGGCCAGCTGCCTGCAGGAGCCCCATCCTAGCGACAAAAACACACGGACACAGGCACGTCCCGAGGGAGGGAGACATGGGGCAGGTGCGCCCATACGGCAGCAGCGTGCCGGCGTCGAGGCTGCCCCCCACATCCACACTGGACACCCCAACTGGGTCAGCATCCCTCCTGGCCCAGCCCACTCCGCCCACATGGGACTCTGGGCTCAGAGGCTGCCTGCTGCCGAGTGAACGCCTTCTCCGCCAAGGCCCCTCTCTGGTTCCCAGAGGACCAACAGCACTGCCCGCCCGCGGCTCCGGATTCAGGGGGCGTGCCAGTGTCTGCTCGCTGCGTGGGGGCCGTGCCTGCCTGCGCAGGGCGGGAGGGGCTGCTGACGGGACACGGAAGAGCAAGAAAAGGAACCCTTGCAAGGCAAAAAGGTGAACGTGGCATGCCCACAGTCCTGCCCACCGCGGCCAGAAAGGCCAGATGATGAAGGAGCCTCATTCCCCAGTAGCTTATGTTCTTTAAAATCAGAACATAAAGTAATAAACATCTATTAGGAAAAAACCATTCCACCTTCGAAAAACCTCTAAGGCATTCGCAGCTCTCAACTGCACATGAAGTGCTGAATGACGGAGGCGCTCACAGACCACAGGCCCCGAGTAGAAGCTGTCGGCCCCAGGCCCAGCTACCGCAGGGGGACGGCGGGCACCTACCCTTTGGCCGCAGACCACCGCACGATTGTGTCCTGGTCCTTCAGCCCAACCAGCAGCTGCTCTGCAAGAACACAGGAAGGCCGAGACCATGAGCCGCACGCACTCCCCGCCATCCTAGGCAGGTCCTGCATTGCCCCGGTCACTCAAGAGCACCATGAGGGAAACTACATTAAGAATCTTAATTCTGGGGCAGCCCGGGTGGCTCAGCGATTTAGCACCTGCCTTCTGCCCAGGGCGTGATCCTGGAGTCCCGGGATAGAGTCCCACGTCGGGCTCCCTGCAGGGAGCCTGCTTCTCCCGCTACCTCTGTCTCTGTCTCTCATGAATAACTAATGAACTCTTTTAAAAAATAAAATAAATAAATAAAAGCAACTCTTGCCATTATTGCTACAAAGTAGACCCCCTTCCATAAGCACAGAACCGGGCAGAAAGCACCGCTGAGGAAGACTTCCCAGAGATCAGTGTCTGCCAGAGGGTGTAGAAAAGAGGGTCTCCTGGGGTCTCGGGCACAGGCCAGACTCCAGGAAGAGCCACAAAGAGACCCGAAGGAAGTGGGAGATGTCAGAGGCCTCTCGGTAAGGGCATGGCAAGCCCCAGTCAATGGAGACCTTGACCGAGGTCACCAAACACGTAGGAAGGACAGGGGTCAAGTTCACTGTGACCGGGGCAGCGTAGGACCCCAGGGGTGGGGGGAGCAGGAGGTGTAGACAAGTCTGAGAAGCAGCTCACTGTGAAGGGGAAGAGAACGGACGTGAGAAACAGTGAGAGGGACCAGGGGGAGGAGCAAGCTGTCCCTCGTGGACAGGGAGGCTGGGGTACAGCTCAACGACGGTGGGAAACCCCACAGTGGGGGTGGGGGGAACCCGACAAGGACGAGTGGGAGGAGTCTGGCAGGGTGTCGGGGCCCCTGCAATGAGGCTCTGCCCTCTGTGTGAGCACGGGGACGGTCCTTGGGTCCCTGGGCCCAGGGCTCGAGTTTGCCGCGGGAGGGACACAGCAGGGAAGCCACCACTCCCTCCCCGGAGGAGGCGGCCTGGGGGTGGTGGCTGCACCCAGGAAGGCATGGTGGAGGGCGGGGTACCTGGTCCCGAGCTAGAAGGGAGGGGCGGGCTCACCCCGGGGAAGCGCTCGGTGAACAGAGTGACAGGGACACCGGACTGCAGGCCAACGGCCACAAGCTCCTTGAAAGGTGCGGAAGGTCCCAGAAGGCCACGTGACGCTGGCACAAGAGGGGAGAGGGCACGCAGCCGCGGAGGAGCATCCCCCAGGCCCGTGGGGGTCCCACCCACCTATCACGCTCTCCACGTCCTCGGGCACGTCATAGTCGCCGTCGCTGTCGCAGTCAGCAGTCTCCGCGGGCATCTGCGACCCCTCCGGACCCTGCAAGCGCGGCTGCAGGTTGGCGGCCAGGGAGCGGCAGCCGCGCTGGTACCTGCGAAGACATGCTGCCTGAGCCGCAGCCGCCAGGAGCGAGCCTCCAGGGAGCCATGGGCCTGGGGCCGTGACTCCCTGTGTGCGACAGGCGGCCACGCAGCCCTGGGAGGCACCCACGGGGCTGCCCACAGGGACCCCCAGCGCGGAGCACAGCGCCCGCCCGAGCCCCTGCAGTGGCGCCGGAGGCCGGGGTGAGCGCACCCAGCGGACGTGATCACAAGGGCTCCTGCCCGAGCCCCAGCAGCCCTGCCCTCCGGCCGCTGAGCCACAGGCGTGTCCGTGGCTGGCCTGGCCCCGGCTGTCCACGCCACTGCCTCGGGGGCGGACCCCCAGCCACGCACAAGCACAGCTTCAGGGACACGGAACCTGACGCCACCCGCAGCCCAGCAGTCACCAGCCACCCACAGCGGCCCACTGTGACGTCGTGCCATCCTCTGCCGTTGGTACGGCCAGACCCACAGCTCCGGGCCAGGAGGCTGCGGCCGTGAGGGGCTGTCCCTCCCAGGGAGCCTCAGGGAGATGGGGCTTCCGCCTCACCACCCCTCTTCGCCAACACAGGCCGGTCGCCACGCTGCACCGCACGCTGTGCCCCATGCGCCGGGACCTATGGGAGGCCTCCAGCAGACAGCCGCGGGAATGTGGCCCCCCAGGACATGCGCGCCCGCGGGTGGGGCCCCACCCCCCAACTGGACACCCTGGTGAAGCCTGAGACACACCCTGACCACGGCCCCAGCTACGGTGCACCCAGATTCCAATCCACGGAAATGAGGGCATCAAACACGCACCATTTTAAGCTGCTCAATCTGGGGGTACCGCTACACGACTGGGATTCTGTCCTTCATAAGAAATCCATGAGGGGTCTTTGTCCTTCTGGATGGAGGGTCTTTTGTGACAATGAAGGGACCTGGAAGCTCCCAGGCCCCTAAGGATGCAGACTGGTCACCGTGGGAACCAACCAGAGACTGAGGGCTGGAACCTGACTCTCACCTCCTGAGCCCGAGAGGACAGGGGCTGAGGTTCAATGAACCGCCAATGGCCGATGGTTTAACCAATCGTGCCTCCGTAATGAAGCCACCGTAGAACTCCCGCAGGACGGGGTTTGGAGAGCTCCTGGGTGGTGAGCGTGTGTAGACCCAGGGAGAGGGCGGTGTGTGGACAGGGCACACCGCCCCCACGCCCCACCTGCGCTTCTCTCCCACCTGACTGTTCCTGACCTGTACCCCTTTAGAGTAAACTGGTCCTCTAGTTAACAAAATGTTTCTCTGAGTTCTATGAGCCGCTCTAGCACGTTAAATGTGCCCGAGGAGGGAAGTGTGGGGATCCCAATTTATAGTCAAGGCACAGGTGACAACCTGGACCTGCTCCAGGCATCTGAGTGATGCAGGTGGGGGCGAACGGGACAGTCTCGTGGGACGGAGCCCTTAACCTGAGGAATCAGACACTACCTCTGGGTAGACAGGGCGAGAACAGGGAGACACCCAGCTGGCGTCCAGGGAATCTGCTGGTGTGGGGAGAAAAACCACACTTGAGAGCAGGTGTCAGAACGGGAGTAGCAGCACATCACTAACACAGGTAGAGCATCCCCCGCCACCACAGGAGCGTCCTCAGAATCATAACCTGCCTGCATGGGACCCATCGAGGCCGTTCCCTTGCTCCTGTTCTCAAATCAGTACGCACACTGAGTATCTCACAGGAACATACTCACCCAAACACTCAGCAACCACAACTACAAAGATGACAGACCTTAGGCGGCCACGGGCTTACCGTTCTGCCATCAACAACTACAAAACCCGGATGGAAGTTGAGACCAGCCAGTGGCACACACGAGATGACAATCAAGGCTAGGCTACCATTTCTCACAGCAGGAGGTGCCAAGAGTACCCCACCTTCACCTACTTTCTCCCCAAAGGTCCTCTCTAAACCACAACACAGGAAAGAGAGCCCAAGCACATAGCAGCAGTCTTGCCTGGTGATGAAAAGAATTCACAACCACAGAGATGGTGACTGTCTGGGGAGAGACGCCGGAGAAAAACTGAGAAGGAAATCCACAATTGTGCACAGAAGTCCCCTTGGACGACCCCTAAGACGTGTGAGGGCAGGACGAGAACCAGAAGCACCGTGAAAGAGCAGGCAGGAAGCTGAGAGCTAAGCAGAGTCCAGAGGTCACGTAAGGCTGGAGAGTCCCCGCACGTGGGCCCAGCAAGGGAGACCAGGCAGCGGCACGCTAGAAGACGGGGCATGACGAAGGAGCAAGGGCTGTGCTCCGGGGAAGAGGAGCGGAAGACAGACCATCCTAACGTGGCCCCAGGAGGAGGGAGCAGCCCCAGCAAGTTAGCAGCCTGCCAGACGGGCTTGCTCCTGGTCAAGAAGGCAGCCGACAGAAGAATGACACTGAAGATAAAACACAAATATAACAGAGAAGATAAAATGGAAGAAAAAGGAAGAGACAGAAAAAAATAGCAAGATGATAGATTTCCATTAAATGTACACAGAAATGCAAACCAAATAATTAGGCTGCTGAGTTCTTTTCCTTCCCACATAAAGGTTTACAGTCCCTGTGATCATTCATTCCACGTGTCAACTGAGCTGGAGTACTCAGATGTTCAGCCAAATGTTATTCTGTGCGTGCCTGAGTGCTTTTGGGCGAGATGAACATTTAAACTGGTAGACTGAATAAACCAGATGGTCCTCCCCAGTGTGGGTGGGCCTTGTCCAATCAGTGGAAGACCTGAACAGAGCAAAGAGGACAACCGTCCGCCGGGGGAAGGAGTTCTTCCTGCCTTTAGATTCAAATGCCACCATGAGCCCTCCTGGGTCTCCAGCTTTCTGACTCACCCTGCAGATCTCGGGACTTGCCAGCCTCCACAACCACATGAGCCAATTCTTCACAAGTGTCGTGCAAGCGCACGCACATGCCCACTTACCCTACTGGCTCTGTGTCCCTGGAGAATCCTAGTAACAGTACTGAACATTAATTTTCCAAGGCATTTTGGAAACTAACCACTAACACTTAGTCTCATAAACAACTTCTTACAGAATGAGTTATGTGACCCCCAAGGCTAATTAAGTAAAACATCATTAGAACATTAACACACTTCTCTGGAATTTGCTGGAATTTGAGCCAAAGGCTGAGTCGAACTTTACCGAACAATTCCTCCCAAGCCACCCATATCAATTCTTGAAATAAAACGGAAGACTCTCAGCTCTGTCCCTGCCACCAACGAGTCACACGGAGGCAGAGGTTCGGATGTACTCAACAGTGAGGAAGGCACTGCTGCTAGGGGACAATCAATGAACATTAATACTGATTCACAAGAGGCTGAAGACCACCCTCATCCACAATGGCCTAGCACGGGAATTTGCAAAGCTGCCAAAGCCTTAGACACGTGCCCGACCCACCTCTGTGCGCTTGCATCAACTGTGAGGAGCCGGTGTGTGTCGAGCTGGTGCAGGCGCTTTGTGCTGAGCGTCAAGTCAACCTAATTAAGGTTGATGACAATGAGAAAAGAGGGGAATGGATGGGCTTCTGTCAAACAGAGAAAAGGAAGATAAAGTGGTTGGCTGCAGTTGTGTGATGGTTAAGGACTACAGCAAGGAGTCTCGGGCCAGGGATGTCATCGAGGAATGCTTCAAACACAAGAAATGAACCAATACAGAACTTGGTTCCTGTTCCTCATGAAAATACAAAAACAAAAAAACAAAACAAAAAACCCAAAGAGTGGACAGGCCGGGTGGCTCAGTAGTTTAGCGCCGCCCTCAGCCCAGGGTGTGACCCCAGGGTCCTGGGATCGAGTCCCAAGTCGGGCTCCCTGCATCGAGCCTGCTTCTCCCTCTGCCTGTGTCTCTGCCTCTCTCTCTCTCTCCCTATCTCTCATGGATAAATAAAATCTTAAAAAAAAAAAAAAAATTCAAAGACCGTTAAAAACACAGTACTCCAAGCGTAGCAGAGAAGTCTGTGTCTGTGGGAGCCACTAATGCCCCAGCAATCTGTTAAATAACGCAGGCTACCCTCAGACCATTAGTTAAAACACTTTCCGTCCGCAGGCAGAGACAGCCTGGCTTTCCGAATCAACCTCACGGAGCAACAGCTTGCTCCTCTTTGAAAGAAGCTTGTACTCAGCGTGATCCCTAGTGGAGCTTTCCCTTTCGTGAGCCCCAACTGGTAGTCATATTGCACCTGAATAACGTCACATAAAATGCAAAAGCAAACTTTCCTTACCACCACTCCAGCTTCAATTATCCTAAGATGTAGGGACAGGAAAAAAATAAACTAAAAGGAAAACCTTTCCTTCAGAATTAGAAACACTACTGAGACACAGAAAATGAAACGGAAGCAGAGGATAACCAGCATCCTCTGCCATGGCCACCTGCACCCAGGCAATCCCACACCAGCTCCCCGACAGACACTCAGGCCTGGCCCACTGACCTCCACTTTGCCACCCTGGGCTTCAGGAAGGTCAGTCCCAGCCGCTGCACGAGCTTCACTCCAAGTTTCCGGAGCAGGGTCTGGTTGCTGTCGGGGAGGTTGCAGCCCTCCAGGCACTTGAGGACGGTGGCAGCTGCAAATAACAGCACGTTCAGCTCAGACTGGGGGGGGAAGGATCTTTTTTTTTTTTTAAGATTTTATTTATTCATGAGAGACACAAAGAGAGAGAGAGAGACAGAGACAGAGACACAGGCAAAGGGAGAAGCAGGCTCCCTGCAGGGAGCCCAACGTGGGACTTGATCCCGGGACCCCAGGATCATGACCTGGGCTGAAGGCAGACGCTCAACCACTGAGCCACCCAGGCACCTGGGGGGAAGGATCTTATATGATCTCCCAAATTGCACAATCTGTGTCTGGCACCCACATTAAAACCACAGTTGAGGGACACCTGGGAGGCTCAGCAGTTGAATGTCCAGGATAAAATGTGAAAGAGAGGGCAGCCCCGGTGGTCCAGCGGTTTAGCGCCACCTTTGGCCCGGGGTGTGATCTTGGAGACCCTGGATCGAGTCCCACGTTGGGCTCCCTGCATGGAGCCTGCTTCTCCCTCTGCCTGTGTCTCTGCCCCCCCACCCCGTCATGAATAAATAAAATTAAAAAAAAAAATGTGAAAGAGACAGTTGATCATACACAGGCCGACTCACATTGCCAACACATCCTGATACAAACAGACCTTACCGTAGGGTAAACAGTCCTCACGCTTTCCATGCTTAAATATTTGCGCCTAAGAGAAAAAAAAATTCTTTTAAGTGTTAAAAAACATATTTAATATAAACATATATATAAATTTACATATTTACAAATCCAGAACATAAATTATCAAAACAGTTCACTGCATCTTTCCTGATTTTTACTCTAAATAGCACAGAATAACAGAAGACTAGTTCCCATACACGATAAAGGGATCACAAGAGGCAGGAGAGGCCACGTCCCCAAAGGACACTGTGATCTGGGGCTGCAACCGTAAGGCCCAGTCTGCCTAGGGAGGGCAAGGTGTCACCACTGACACATGCCATTAAGGGCATCAGCCGAAGGAGGAGAGTGGAGGACCTCAGGGGGTTTTCCTTGACGACCCGTGCATAAGTGAAGGTGCCAAAGGGCACAAGCTACAGGCCCAGCAGCTCTCAGGCTCAGAAGTAAGTGCACCACACGCTCCTGCAGCGCCAGGCGTGCTGGTCAGCAAGTGAGCAAGGGCTCCCCGTGCTTCGGACACACGTTTGCTCGTCCCGTGGGCCCCGGGGAGCTGTCTCCCACGCCCGCTCCCTCAGCCAGGCACCACCCCCAGACTCACAGCCCTCACAAGCTCCAGAAGCTCAACCTGAATTCCACCCTCCACTCCCGGGTCTGGAAGAAAAGGGGGCTGATTCACACCAGCATGCAAGCCTCGAGCACGGAGCACTTCTAAGACTTTCTTAGAGAATTTCCTCTCCTCCCAAAACGGTATTTAAGCTGCAAAGTGAGAACTACTTGTTTCGGATGGGAAGGTGCGTGAGCCGTGTGCGCTAGCCTCCCCGGCCCCCCAACACCAGATCCGGACAGCGAGCTCAGCCCTTCGAGCTGCCCCACCGGCATCAAGGGGCAGACGGGCTACCCCGTGCCACCCTATCAGGACCCACAGAATCGTCACAATGGCTGTGGTGACAAGCCACAGGCTCCGGGGTGGGCTGTCAGCCAACAGAGAACAAACCCCCAACTTAGGAAATCCACCCTGTAGGCCAGAGCGCTACCGTCGCAGCCTGGACGGCAGACACTGCCCGGCAGCAGGATGGGGACACGGGGCAGGGTCACAGAGACGGTCCACGCCGGTGCAAAGGTCTGCAGGGAAGGAGGGGAGGACGGTGAGCAGCCAGGAACACAGCCAGCAGCACTGGACAGGTAAAGCATTCCCTGGGGGGGCCCTCGCTCGGGTCATGAGCCCGAGACCATGGGGGTCCTGGGATCAAGTCCCGCATCGGGCTCCCTGCACATCAGGGCGTCTGCTTCTCCCTGTCTGCTCCCCTGCTCCTGCTCTCTCCCCCCTCACTCTCGCTTGCTCACTCAAATTTTTTTTTTTTAAGTGTTTCTTGGGTTCATTCACCAACTATTAAGAATTTAAAATATCATGACATGCCAGGAGTGATCACTCATGTGAACGTTCTTTATTTGCCAAACTCCTCACAAAGTGTAAGAGAACAGAACAAAAGTGGCGAACACTGGCTGACACGGGCCCAGCGCTGGGCACGGGCACACGGCAACGGCCCCAGCCTGTCCCCACCCCACGAGGCGGCCCGCAGCGAGGCCCAGCCACTGTCTGGACTGACCTCAGGGTACCGGGACTGTGTCCCTCTGCTCCTCCCAACCTTGAATCCCACAGGGTCACCCAAGCACTCTGTGCACCTGGGGAGGAGGGTTACCAGGAACCAACCTGTGAACAGATTCCGGAGGGCAAAGGGATGAAAAGGAAGGAATACCACGCACGCGCGTGCACACACACACACCCCAATGAAGAAAAGCGCTTTTTTTTGGTTAGTTTTTTAAGACTGCATTTATTTATTCAAGAGAGAAAGAGTGAGCATGAGTAGAGGCAGAGGGAGAAGCAGACTCTCCGCTGAGCAGGGAGCCCAACGCAGGACGCGATCCCGAGACCTGAGCTGAAGGCAGGTGCTTTACCAACTGGGCCCCCCAGTCGCCCGGGTCTGTGTTCACACGTAAAAATGGGGCACGTGCACTGCCGTGGGCTCTTGCAAGCATGTGGCTCTGCAGACACACGCGGGGCAGTGAGCTGGGCGAGGGGAGGCTGAACCACTCTCATCTCCTGACCGTCTTAAGGATTCACCAGCCGGGCCGGCAAGTGGGAGGTGCGCTCCTCTCTCCAAGGAAGCACACAACATGAAGCAGCCACACACGCTGCACAAGCAATTACGCCTCTTTGAGATCTGAAAGAAATGATGGTCGGGTCTGTTTCTGTTGTTCTAGAAACCAGCACAGTGCAAGGTGCAAACAAAAGGAGTTTCTTAGTAATCACTCTCCGCTGCCACACCTTTCCATCGCTACCCACCCAAGCCTGCTTTTCTGCAACGTGCACACCAGCTTCCCCCCTCCCCGGGGCATGTTCTGTGCGCGGTGAATCATAGGCCGTCGGCGGCTCGGGAGCCAGTCCGCCCGGCTGCCGAGCAGGAGACGCTGGTCTCAGGCTCCCTGAAGCACCACCAAGTCAAGGCCAAGGAAAGCAGCTCCACCCACGACCTGGGCAAAAGGCCCCCCATGCCACGCCAGCTCCGGGGGCCCTTGGCGGCTCCCGTGAGCTCTGGGAGCTGGTGAGCACGCTCTGAACCAGCCTGCAGGGCCCCTCAACGTGTGGTCCTGTCCTGTGCGCCCCAGGAAAGCGTGCTACCACGAACACCGGCAAGCAGCCGGACAGGGCTCGGCCAGGTGCTCCCCCCTCTGCACCCCTGACCCGGAGCAGCACCGGGCCCCTCACGGCAGTCAGGCCACACGCGACACAGGTAACTGTGAACACCACCGGCAGCGACCCCACCAGCTCCCGGGCGGACAGCATTGAGAGGTGGGCCACGTCCTCCGCCGCCCCACAGCAAGCCCACCCAAGGCCACAGCTCTCGTGGACGGCCGCAACGGCGCTTCGCAGAGGAATCCTAATACACACACTTCACAGTTCAGAGCAAATGACCCTCCTCCCACCTCCGGCTGGAACCTACTGCCTCTGCAGGCTGTGAAGGAGCCTGCTATGTCTCCCCCCCACCCCCACCCCGGGACAGCAGGAAGCTGGGGCTGCCGGGAGGAGCACTGAGAACACAGAAGCAGGGGGGTCCTGAGGACAGCGCCCACCCGGGCTGCACCCCCTCCAGGGGGAGCCCCGCCAGCAAAGGGGGCGAGCCGGGGGGACCAGAGGCACCTGCAGCCCCAAAGATGCAAGCCCTCTCCTCTCCTCTTGAGGACGACCACGCTGGGTGCGGCCCTCGGACCCCCACCGCCCAGCTCAGGGCGCCAGTCACACGCCACACACTGACCCGCCACACAAAGACCCTCAAGGACCTTTAACAGCAGGTTCCAAACACTGCAAAGCTGAGAGAAGTGGAAGCTCCCCGTTATGAGGGTTAGAATCAACCCGTGAGCAACAGAGCTGGGCCTGCTGCGGCCTCCACAGCGGAGGGGGGAGGGCCAGCAGGACACGCGGGACAGACCCAGGATGAGCAGGACCTCAGGCCCCCGGGAGGCCTCTGTTATTCCCACTGGCTTCAACAGCTGACAATTTTAGATAAAAATAACTTTCTCAATCGAGAAGTACCAGAAATCCTAATCGCACGTCCCCCACTTGCCTGCCCCAGGACGGACGCGAGGTGCAAGGACACGCCTACCACAGAGAACCCAACACCACGCGTGCACCAGGGCAGGGAGGGGCTCTGAGCCCACCCGAGGCCCCAGCCCCCCCGCGTGGA
The DNA here is from genome assembly GCF_048164855.1 of Canis lupus baileyi. Classification (NCBI taxonomy): domain Eukaryota; kingdom Metazoa; phylum Chordata; class Mammalia; order Carnivora; family Canidae; genus Canis; species Canis lupus. The sequence continues at coordinate 61,322,383 of NC_132853.1, read as the reverse complement.
CGAGGAGACGCAGGGCAGGAGGAAGAAGGGGCGGCCCCGCAGAGAGAGCCTCCCCGCTGCCTGGTCTCCTAACCCCGGGCATGGTGACAGGCGCCAGCGCAGGGCCCGAAACCCTGGTGAGCCCACACGGCCCGCCTGCCGCCCCCCACCCCCGGGCCCCAGAGCGACAGCACCAAGGGTTGTACAGACAGAACCCAGCTGCGGTGGGGGTGGGGGCCGGGGACCCGGCTTGGGCCTGGCCAGCTCCCCTCCGGAGAGGCCCCGGGCACAGAGCCCCGCGTACCAGGACAGGACAGCCTGGCCGGGACACACCCTGAAGCCTCGTCCACACGGCCCGAGCCTGCACCGGGGCCCCACGTGAACGCTGCGGAGGGGGACTCACGGGGCGTGAAGCACAACGGGTGCACCGAGCTAGGGCCCTGGGACGGAGGAGGGGGAGCAGGAGCCAGAGGTCAAGGGGGGATCGGGAGAAACCTCAGCTGCCCCCAAGCGGCCAGGAAAAGCCTGAGGAACACCTGCTTCCAGGGAGGCGTGAGACGGGAGGCCAGGCCCCGTTCTCCTGAGAGCCCGACCCCCGAGGGCAGGAGCGACGAGGGCCCCGGCCATCCAAGAGGTGGGCAGAGCCGTGACCGTGAGCGACAAGGCCGGCTCCCTGCAAGCGTGCACCTGTCCAGCAGGACACATCGTCTTCTCATACGGCAGGCGTACAAAGCAGGCCCGTCACTGCGGTGGAAGGCGGGCCACACACCGTGCGTGTTTCAACAAGACTCCAGCCACCACGCTGCCCGCCCCGCGTAAATTGCTGAGTCACGTGAAATTAAAACAGTTTCAGAGTTGGCGGCTCCGTGGACTTAAACCCACGGGAACGGAAGGTACCTATCTCACGTGAATTCCACAGGAGCACACGAACACTACGCGCATGCACACACGTACTGGAAGACACGCACGTTCATATGGTTCTTGCCGTGCCTCCCCCCACCCAAACCCTGCCCCAGCTGGGGCCAGGGCCGCACAGCCCTGTGGAGACCGTCTGTCCTCCGGCCACGCTGCACCCCAAATGAAACCACAGGGTGCCATTCTCCAGAGAACCGGGAGAGAAATCAAAGCCTACGTGAGAAGTGTTTTGGATAATCAAGTGGCTTCTCTTCATCTTCAAAGAGCATGACACGCACTAATTAGCCTCCACACCACCCTGTGAGGTAAGAGGCTTGTTATTTCCCTTCCACAGGCGGGGAGCACGGAGCAGGGCCTTCACCTCCGCCTGGGGTCACGGGTGTCGCTACAGGCTGTCCTGAGGCTCGGGACTGGCCCACAGCAGATCGGCCTCCCTTAGGGCAGCAAAGCACCCAAGGGCAGAGCCAACACACCCTGCAGCCCAGGACGTGCGTTTCTGGTACATCCTGCCCTTGCAGAGGCGACAGCCGCTCTACCTGGACACTCCCTTTATTGACTTAGACTTCAGGCAAAACCAGAGAGGCTTCGGCGTCTCGCCTCACACACGCACTCAGCGCCAGGGACAGGATCACTTGGTTTTTAAGGTTTCCAGCAAAACGTCTTCTCCTTTAATGAGAACTGTGCTTTCATCAAGGATAAGTGACCTTCGCGGTGAAGAGGGCACACGGTCGTAACCGGCAAAGAGGAGAGTGTTTTACTGCCACTCAGCACACCTGCCTGGTGTTCCCCCCGCCTCGCAGCCATACAGGGCAGGCACGGAGGGAAACCCCACAGCACCAGTCAGTCCTCCGTCCTTCGATCTCGGCAGTGGAAGCCAGGACGGCCCAGCTATCAATAAGGAAGCACACATAGCGTATTTTCAACTTTTCATACTTGGTTTTCCTTCTCTGAACTTTATCAATTTGCAATAATCCAATTGCTTAAAGTACGACTAAACCCGAGGACCTTCAAGTGATAGGAAACTGCCAGACTCCAGTCCCCCCCATCCCCCTACAAGAGTTAAAATTCATCGCTGCAAGAGAAACATGCTTCCAGGAAAATAAAGTCAAACCCTAGTTTCGATGGTGCTCGTTACGAGTTCACCTGTTTTGCCTAACACACTAATGAACAGGTGGATAGAAATGAAGCCAAGTGCATCAAAGGAGACAGATGAAATCCGAAAGCACAATACACCTGCAAGTTTCATCATGCAAAGCGGACGCCCAGCCTCTGCTGTGCAGGTCTGACGAGCTCATGGCGAAACCTGCTCCCTGCTCGGGAGAGCCCAGCACCCACACCACTTCCTCCTGCCCAGGCGGCATCAGCAGTAATTACACCAAACCACCCCTTTGTAAAGGAAAAAGAGAAAAGGAAACAAGACGTGTGATTCCAGAAAGACCTAGGGGCTGCAGAAGGCTCCGGGAGGCTGGACCCTGCGGGCGGCCGCTTCCCAGCAATCCCATTCACTCTCCTCCCTGGGGTCTGGGCTGCCCTGTCAGGCCGTCGCCCACCTTGCTGAGGGCACGCCTCTCCGGGCAGTGAGGAGCAGCTGCCAACACTGCTTCACTGCCCTGCTGGGCGGATGGGGTGGGAGCTCTTGGGAAAATCTCCCTATTCCTCAGGAAGGAGAACAAGAGACCTTCTCCTAAGTGTGGAGCCTGCAGACGTCCCGGGCACTACCCCACTCCTGGCTGGCTCTCCCCCACTGAGGAGAATGCTGACCCAGGCCCACAGCTGGCGGGACAACACACGGGGCCTGCCTTTCCCACACCAGCCCTGGGTTTTACCACCAAAGGCATGCGTCTCCCACCTAGGAACAAGAAACAGAAAACCTGGGAACAATCTAGAGACAAACAACACAATCATCAAAATTTTTTTTAAAAAATAAAAGGACCCAGGGCGGAGCAATTGCAGAACCAGACAAATAGGGGTCCCCATGTCCTTCTCAAGCCTTCAGTAAGAGCACCAGCGCCCCAAGGACCTGACCCGGGGACAAGTGAGCCATCGGGAGCTCTCGCAGGTGGCTTGAGCGCACAGGCCAACCACCGTGTCTTCTGGGAAAGCTGCCTCCTTGCCGCCAGCCCAGGCAGGAGCCACACAGGCCTCACCTGCCTGCAGGTCCCTGGGGCGGTCACACAGGCTCCGGCCCTACAGGCTAGGCGCCCTGCTGGCCCAGCTGCCCCTGTGCACACAAACGCAGCTGTGGCTCCTGGAGGGGTGGCTTTTGGGCAAGGGCTACAGGAGACCCTGGGAGCCCGTCCCAAATGCAAATTCCCGACTGAGCAAAGGTCTAAAATAGGACCATACCCGCAAGAGGAAGTTAGGTCGCCTGTGCCTACTCCTGCGCCCACACTCAGGTGGGTCTAGCATTCCGCCCTGCAGGCCACAGCCGACTGACAGGCCCCAGCTACATTTTGTCAGACCTTCCAATTGTTTCTCCATGACCTAAGACTTCTCAATGTGACTCACAGCAAAAAATGAATAATCCACTTACACCCAAACCTTCACATAAAACAGCTCTGCTGTTCGCCCATCCTTTACCAGAATTAGCTAAAACATAAAGGCACTCCCCCAGGATTCAGGCAACGAGAGCCTGTGTCTCACATGTCCCCCCCACCCCCCATCCACATCCACGTTCAGCGCCCTCTCAGGCCAGCCTCGCCCCGCACTGACTCCCATTACAGCAATTACACTGACAATCCCAATAAAACCCTCTGTAAGCACCACCTCCACACACAGCTAGAAGGAAAGCCACCTGAGGGCACAGGCCACGCGTCTACACAAGCTGATACGCCATGTCTCATCGATGTAACAGGTGTGCGGCCATGAGAAAAATTAAGACCTCAAAAACAGAAAATACTTAAACTGTTAAAAAGCTATTGTTTCATACCCAAAGGGAACTAGAATATACGCTCCAACAAAAAGCTGCACGCAGAAGTTTAAGTTAGCCCCACTCCCAACAGCTAGGAACACCCAGACAGTGGACTACCAGTGGGCGTGAAAAGGAATGAATTACTGACCTAAGCTACAACATGTGGCTGAACTCCGGAAACATGATGCTAAGTGACGAAGGTCAATTGTTGTACAATTCCATTTATGCAAAATGTTCAAAATGAGCAAATCCACAGAGATGGAAAACTAGATTAAGGTTTGCAGAGGGGAATGGGGAGTGACTGTTAATGGGTGTGCGGTTTCCTTTAGCGGTGATGAGAATATTCTGGAATTAGATAGTGGTGATGGGTGTGCAACCTTGTCCATAAACAAAATCATCACTGAATTATACACTTTAAAAAAGTGGATTACTTATGGTATGTGAATTATCTTGGTTTCTTTTTTTTTAAGATTTGAGAGAGAGCACGCATGAGCATGTACATGCACGCACACATGCATGTCCAAGAGAGGAGAAAAGCAAAGGGAGAGCGAGGAGGAGAGATGCAGACTCCCCGTGAGCGCGGGTTCCCAACACGGGTTCAACTCCACGACCCAGGAGATCACAATCTGAGCCAAAATCAAGAGTTGGACGCCCAACTGACTGAGGCACCCTGGCGCACATCTCTCAATATTTTTGAAAACCTAGTGCACAACCTATCACGTTCATACATAGAATGGAACAAAGCGTGAAAAAAGCAGCACCTCAACAGACCACAAGAATTCAGCATATGTTCTACTTTTCCAGGTTTCTTTATAAAATGTCCTAAAATACTCCCATCAACTGAAAGGCTGGCCTTCCCAAAGACAACAGCGGCAGGGGTGGAAAGAAACAGAAGCCGAGAACATTCCTGAGAGAGGCCAGGCAGTCTGTGCCCTAAGCACCCGGGACAGGGACAGGCTTTCCCCAGGCCCCGTGGCCGACCCGGCGCTCACCTCCCCTCCCACAGCTGGGCCCACTGCCCCGGGTGATAACTTTCCACTGGCCCTCACAGCTTCCTACACCTCGTCCCACCCGGCAACAGCCGACACACAGGACAACACCCAAGAAAATGTCACGCTGAGTCATGGGTCCAAACGCCTCCATTTAAAGGCAGTCCAAAATGCCTTGCCCTCCAGAAAGTAGGCCATGGGCCTCTACAGCTTCAGAAACAAGGCCAAGAACCAAGTTTCACCTGCTGCACTTAAAGAGCAAAGAGGAGGCACCGTGCTCACGACACCCCAGACCACGAGGGCCTGGGCAGCTGCCCCTCTTCTGGGAACGTACTCCTCATCAGCACTAAAAAGACGACACAACAGACAGAAGGAGCAGGAAGTGGGCACCAAGCAGTGCGCTCTGGGCGGGTGTTGTTGTGTATTTAACACACTTTTACTAACATCCTAACCCGAGCAGCTGAACAAAAGCAAATTTCAAATCACCTGCCTTACTTCATCAGAGCTGGTTCCAAAAATTACACTCTAACAGGATTACACAGCAGGAACCCGGCGGAGGGTGTGCCCCGCCCGCCCGGCCCAGCTCTATGGACACTGCCGCCCCCTGGTGGCGACGCGCCAGGTGACGGACTGCGCTGCTGGGGTTAATGGTCTCCCTATGCTCGGCCTATTTCAGAATGGACTCCAAGGTGAGCACAACTTGCCCCCCCCCCCCCCGCCCGGGCAGTGTTTACCAGGGCCTGCAGCGTGCCATCCATGGCAATGACCCCCTCGATGGTCTGGAAGGAGGAGCGGGCCAAGGTGTGCAGGCTCCAGTCCAGGAAGCCAGCCATCTTCTTCTGCTTGACATCAGGCCGTGTGACAAACCTGCCAGAAGGATGCAAACAGGCAGGGTGAGCGCTCAACCACGGCCCCAAATGAGGAGAGCTCCCCCTCTGCGGCCCACCGTGTCCTCCCACCGAGAGGAGTCTTCACACCAGGACATCTGTTCTCCACACGGTGGATTACATCCTCCTGTCAGGACACACTCTCCAGGGCGCTCTCTGATGTAAAATACCAGACACCACCCAGACCACGGCCCTCTCTGAGGTCATGTGCCGGTCCCCCACCCCCGTCTCCTCCCTACTGGGCTCCCATTCCTCCTGAGGCCCCCTACGCCGCAGGACCACGTTTACCTGGCCCCAACACTACCAGGAACCCCAAACCCCACCAACACCTACGACTCAGCCCTTCCCTTTCCTTCGCCTCAGGACACTGGACCGCCTCGTACAGCAAAGCCTGGCCCCAGGCCCCAGGCCCCTCTCCCTGCACCTGCCCTGGGTCTCCCTTCCCCATTCCCTCCACCCAAGGCTGCACAGCCCCTTGCAGAGCCCACACCCGCTCAGCTCAGCACTCTCTGGATATTCAGATAGCACGTGCTAGATCCTGCGCGCTCTCTCACACTCCTGGTCTAGGCCAGCAGCCACCCTCCATCCGCCACACCAAACTGGCCTCAGCTATCTGACTCGGGGGCTCAGGTTGAGCCCATGCTCTCCTTGGGAAGCTTCCACTCTCGAGACAGAAACACGGGAAACAGGCAAAGAACATGAAGAGACAGACGGGGGAGACGTGCAGCCTCCCAGAGGGCCCAGGGACACATGGGACCGGAGAGCATCAGGAGAGAGGACCTCACTCCCTTCACCTGCCCCCCACAGAACACGCTTGGTGGGACCCTCCACTTAATGCTGTGCAAACCCGTTTTACGACACGCTGGTCTGCTTCTCCCCCGTGTTGGCACCACGTACATCATGGCCCGCTCCAGAGCGGTGCCCAGTGTGGTTCTGGCACCTGCCTCAGCATCCTTGCGGGAAGCTCTCATCCAACCACAAGCCCTCCACCTCAGGGCCCTCTCTTCCCTCAGAACAGCCACGGCCCAGTGTATCAGACGATGCTCAGCCAGGGCAGTTACACGCAGCCCATTCTGGAACTCTCGGAGAAGCTGCCTGCCCAGCACCTGGCAAACCGGCAGGAGCATTTTTAATGCATTTAAAACCAGCCTCAACCACGCGAACTGTGTACTCGTCCCGACCACTAGGTGGTGCCGGAGAGTCCTGCCGAGTGGTTGCATGTGTCCCCAGGTCACCTTTCCTGGAGGACATCAGGGCAGGACCACAGGGCAGGGCCTCAGCTCCCCAGGCCCCAGATGCCATGGTCCACAGAGTCAAACTTAGCATCGCTGTACCAAACCCTCAGGACTGCTGGTAATAATAAATAATAAAAACATCGTTTTTTCCATTTAACAAATTTGGCAAATGTGTTAGAATCACACATAGTACTAATAAAAGTATGGGGAAGAGATAACCTTGCCAGTTAATTGCACTTAAAACCCCTAAAATGGGAATCCCTGGGTGGCTCAGCGGTTTAGCGCCGCCTTCAGCCCAGGGCGTGATCCTGGAGTCCCCAGATCGAGTCCTGCGTTGGGCTCCCTGCATGGAGCCTGCTTCTCCCTCTGCCTAGATCTCTGCCTCTCTCTCTGTCTCTCTGTCTCTCATAAATAAATAAATAAATAAATAAATAAATAAATAAATAAATAAATAAATAAATAAATAAATCTTAAAAAAAAAAAAAAAAAACTAAAATGTCCGTTCCCCTTCCAGGAATTCACCCCTAAGAATCAATCAGAATGGTCCAAAATTTTACGTAAAACGTTCACAATGACATTGACTTTGCTAACAAGCTGCAGAGCAGCAGTCGCACGTCCCATAGGGGACTGGAGAAACAATAACAGATTCACACCATGATCGTGTTTTGGAAAAAGACTGAATGAAGCTCCAGGCCCATCTGTTGGCACCTGGTACAACAATAATGTTCCCCAACATGCCCACGGACAGAAGGACAAAAGACAGACAGTTACGTCTCTGGGAGATGACGGTACACGTGGAGTTTGTACTTTATATTTTATTTTCCAAAACAAGTGATTACCCTTACAATTAAAAAGAAACTCATTTTTTTAATCACAAGAAACCTCTATCCAGTGAGTACCTCCCTCCCCTCAGGTGAAGCAATGCATGTGGGGCTCACGTGTTCCCCCCCCATCCCAAAATCAGTTCTACACAAGCTCTGCCCTGTGGCGCAGGAAGTGCTTGCACAAACACCTCAGCCAGGTTTCTCTACAAAGGGTTTCTCTCTTTTTTTTTTTTTAAGATTTTATTAAAAAAAATTTTTTTTAATTTACTTATTTATTTAAAAAGGGTTTCTCTCTTTTTTTTTTTTTAAGATTTTATTAAAAAAAATTTTTTTTAATTTACTTATTTATTTATGAGAGAGACAGAGAGAGAGGCAGAGACACAGGCAGAGGGAGAAGCAGGCTCCATGCAGGGAGCCCAAGGGGGGACTCCATCCCGGGATCCCAGGATCACGCCTTGGGCCAAAGGCGGGCACTAAACCGCGGAGCCACCCGAGCTGCCCCCAAGGGTTTCTCTTACCACTTTGTGTAAGGTCACAGCTACACCTAGGTACAAGGGAACCCTGAATGAGATGTTACCCACTTTCCCAATCAAAATATCCAAAAGTTTTCACAGTCCATTTCAACTTTCACAAATATAGAGTGGGGAAAAGCCAAATTTTCTAATTTATTTACTCTATACACTTATTTTAAGTCACCCATCGTACCAAAGATTAATTTGGGAAAACTGCTTTCTGGGATGCCTGGTGGCTCAATGAGTGAAGCGTCCACCTTCAGCTCAGGTCATGATCCCAGGGTCCTGGGATGGAGCCTGGGCTCCCTGCTCAGTGAGGAGTCTGCTTCTCCCTCTGCCCCCTTGCCCTGCTTGTGTGTTCTCTCTCTCTCTGTTTCTCAAATATTAAAAAAAAAAAAAAAAAAAAAAACAGCTTCCTTCCATTCTCACATTTTCTGGAACAATTCTACACAGCTCTCACATGTATACAGCTTTGATGTTCTGCAGAGACGCTGAGGACACTGGGTCAGCTTACCCAGTTCATCAGACAAAGCCATGTTCACCTGTTTGAGGCAGTCTGTTTTTTAGTCAACAGAGAATATGTGCAGGTTTCTATCCCAAGCCACAGTGATCCAATCAAGCTCATGATCTCCATAAACCACAGCGTTAACTGCTTTCTAAGTGACCTTTAGAGACTCATCTAAGCGCCACCACCCCAAAGCTGAGGTCCTGCCCACGTATAACCGCTACACCCGTTCTGAATGTGCACTGTTGATGGGACTGTCGGCTGACCTCCAAAGCCCCAGACCACACTGTCGGGTTCGGAGGTCTCTGCAGCTTCCTCAAAGAGAGAGACGAGCAACGGGCAGTAGCAAAGACTTCCCCAGGCCACAGGCCCGTCAGCCAGTGTCCTCCTCCAAGGTAACACAGAAACAGGAACACGGAAGAGGACGGAAGACAAACCCTCTCAGAGCACACTAGTCACATATCAAGCAACACAGCTGGCAGCGGCCGAGAGGTACTCACTTGGACACAAGGACAGCGGCTGCATCTCGGGCCTTGTCACTGACAACCAGGTAGGCCTACAAGGATAAAGGACAGACCCCATTACACACATCATGTAAATCTCGGGGACCTGCTCACCAGCCAGTCCCACACGCGGCAGCCCCCAGAGAACCCAGAATGAAGCTTCTAGGCAGAGGCCACATTCCAAAGCTGCACAAACCACCCCTAAACTGGAACCACAGTCGCCAGCAGCTGCCGAGTGCTGTGCTCACCACAGGGCAGGTGCCCAGCTGCACACGGCATGTGGCCAGACCCCTTGAAACACGTGTCACGCGGCTATCACAGGGAATCACAGGGGCACCTGGGTGGCTCGGGCAGTCGAGTGCCCGACTCAGCAGGGAGACCGCTTGAGGTTCTCTTCCCTCTCCCTCTGCTCCTCCTCCTGCTCATATTCTGTGTGTGTGTGTGTGTGTCTCTCAAATAAATTTTTTAAAAAAAAATCATAGCATCCACGAAGCACACATGGGACCTGCCAATATGTAAGTATGCAGTTGGGAGGCCCCACTCAAACAGAGGACCACCCAGGGTCAAAACAAAATAACTATTTTTTTATTCAGAAGCCTGCCTTAAGTCTCCAATTCTCACCTCCACTTTTTTCCAAATGATCCACAAAATATCTTTTTTCTGAGGGACAATCACATACCCAGTGCCAAACCCTTAGGAACATACAGCCACTCACCTGACCGTCCCATTTACACGACAAATACACAAAGGGTGTATGTAAAGGTGCTTCATCACCATACTACTTCTCACAGAATTAGAAACAAACTAAATGTCCATCTACAAGAGAATTTTGTTTAAAGATTTATCAATGGGGCAGCCGGGGTGGCTCAGCGGTTTAGCGCCGCCTTCAGCCCAGAGCCTAATCCTGGGGACCCGGGATCGAGTCCCATGTCAGGTTCCCTGCAGGGAGCCTGCTTCTCCCTCTGCCTGTGTCTCTGCCTGTGTGTGTGTGTGTGTGTGTGTGTGTGTGTCTCATGAAAAAATAAATAAAACCTAAGAAAAAAATAAAAGAAAATAAAGACTTATCGATGGACTGATCTGAGCAAGAGCATGCACATCCACGCGTCGGGTGGCAGCGGAGAGGGAGAATCTGCAGTGGACCCCACACTGAGCACAGCACCTGACGCAGGGCTCCATCTAATGACCCTGAGATCATGGCCTGAGCCAAAACCAATAGTCTGACACTCAACCGACTGTGCCTTCCAGTCGCCCCAAGAAAATATCTTTAAAATTAGGGTTCAGTGGAGCACCGTTTCCCTTCAAGATTATGAGAAGACATCTACTCACTGACAAAACACCAGGGAAAAAGCAGCTCGCAGAGCAGCAGGACACCAAGGGCGTGTGCACAGAGTGAGCAGCTCAGGATCAAGAAGCAAACTTCCTGGCTTCAAATCTGATCTACCACTGACCATAAAGTGAACCAGCTAAGTTACTTTTTTTTTTTTTTTTTTTTTTTTTACTATCGCCCCCTCAGTAAAATGAAGATAAAAAGAGTTAGCCATTGGGACACCTGGGGGCTCAGTGGCTGAGCAACTGCCGTTGGCCCAGGTCATGATCTCAGGGTCCTGAGACAGAGCCCACATCAGGGTCCCTGCTTGGCGGGGAGTTGGGTTCTCCCCGACCCCTCCTCTCCCCTCATGCTCTCTCTCGCTGTCTCAAATAAGTAAATAAAATCTTTTAAAAAGTATTGTTTTAAAAAAAAAGCAAACTCCAATCAGTAGAATTATGTGAGTCATCACACAAAAGATGATTAGAACAGTGTCTAGCACATAGCAGACACTCAACAGACACCCGACCGCTAGTGTTCACACCTTGTGGAACCCATCCTGCGTGGGCTGGACACAGTGACATGCTTCTAACCAAGAATGTGGCAAGGGGTAGGACGCCACTTCTGTGACTTGATAACACATCATGGTGACTTCTGTCTTGCCAGCAGACCCTGCCCTCTGCCAGCTTCGAGGGAATATGCTGCCATGTTAAGGGGGCCACATGGCAAGGAACAGTCAGCAAAGAACCCTTGGTCCAACACACTCAAGGATCTGGCTTATGGCAATCACCCCGACAACAGGAAAGCAAGCCTTACTCTGGACGAGTTTTGACTTCAGCTGGGGAGACCTGGATGCAGACTGCCCAAATTCCTGACCCACAGAAACTATGAGATAATAAGTGTGTGTTGTGTTAAACCACTGAAGTTTGGGGTGATGCAAATACTATGCACATAGACAAATTACTACCTCACAAAAAGTATGAAAAAATATACAAGGGTTATTATTCCTCGGCACTAGAATTTGAGGGACCTTTTTTTTTTTTTTTAAGATTTTATTTATGAGAGACACAGAGAGAGAGGTAGAGACACAGGCAGAGGGAGAAGCAGGCTCCATGCAGGGAGCCCAACGTGGGACTCAATCCCAGGTCTCCAGGATCAGGCCCTGGGCTGAAGGAGGCACTAAACCGCTGAGCCACCCAGGCTGCCCCAGGGACTTTGATTTAGCATCTTTCTTGCTTTGCTTTATTTTCTCATTTTTCTACACAGATCATGTATTATTTATACAACATTAAAAATTAAAAACCAAAAAAATAATAAAATTAAAAACCAAATTTAAAATGGACCTTTAGGGGATCCCTGGTGGCTCAGCGGTTTGGCACCTGCCTTTGGCCCAGGGCGTGATCCTGGAGTCCTGGGTTCGAGTCCCACATCAGGCTCCCTGCATGGAGCCTGCTTCTCCCTCTGCCTGTATCTCTGCCTCTCTCTCTCTCTGTGTCTCTCATGAATAAATAAATAATCTTTTTTAAAAAATAAAAATAAAATGGACCTTTATTTTCTCTTACAACTGCCCCGAGATCTCTCATATGTCATTACTACGATTAGCAGACAATTTGCACTACCTACAAAGAATTGAGATTTGCTAAGTAATTCATCCTCTCTCCTATATGAATTATCACACTTTCAAAATAGGTTAGGAAATGGAATTTTACCTCACTGAAAAAACAGTAACAGCAGTCAAAGAAACATAAGTGTTCAAAGTGTGGCTAATTAAACTCTAATATCAAGATAGCATGAAAATGAAAAAGAACACTAACTAGCAGCTAATGACGTGCATGATCACAGTTACCTCTGCTATTTGGAGAATGCGATCCATTATGGACATTCGCGTCTGTCCAGGTTGCGTAAGGAGGTTCCCGTCGAGGCGTGAAAAATCAAAAGGGATCAAGCAGGTCACAGAGAGCCACAGTAACAGCATGTAGCGCGTCTCCCAAGTCTAGGAAGTTAAATCAAAGTAAAACGGCTGCTGTACGAAGGACAGAGGTAGCCCGTAGGCCCCGCTCACAGTCCTCCCGCTCTCCCCGCCCCTCGATGCCACCACAGGCCCGTCAGGTGCGGTCCACTCAGAACCTGGAGCACAGACCCTCACGAGCTGCCCCCGGTCTCCCCTGTACCCCCCGCACACACCCGCCGTCAGACAGACAGCCCGTTACCTCCGCAGACGAAACAAACAGCAAAATGAACAAAGCAAAAGCACAACATGTCAGTCTAATGGCTCCTCCTGGCTGGCACCCTTCAGCGCACAATCAGCAGATTAAGAGAGTGAAAAACAAAAGATGGAGAACAAAAGACTTCAGAATAAAAACTATCCTCAACTTCCAAAGAGGAGTGCCCTTATTTTAAGAGGTCAGCAAAACAAGACTCCATTTCGGCCCTGGGATCACGCATCCAGGCACAAGAAGCAGGGGAGAGCTGGGGAAATGCTCACCCGCGCCTTCAACAGAGATCGGGCGCGTTCACAGACAACTCACTGGTGTGCAACTGTGAAATGTGTGCTCCTCAGAACGCACGCTGTGCGAAAGAATGCTCCCAAAGCAACCTGGAAAAGCGCGCTAACAAGGCTGGCCACCAGTGGGCCTCTGGAAACCTGGATCTCAGGAGGCTTCCCACCATTCCCTGAGGAGGAGGATGCCCTGTGCCTGGGCCACTTGTAAAACCCCGTGGCTTATGTCAAAACCTGCCGTCCTTCTGGGAGTCTGGCGTTTCAGTCCATGCTCGGCAGAGTACCCACGTGACCAGGCCCCAAGAAAAATCCTGCACACCAGCCTCTATGACCTTCCCTGGTGGAAGACACTTCATAGGTGCCATCACAACTCGGTGCCAGGAGAACTTACAAGTGACCTAACTGGGAGAAAACCCTAGAAGCTTCCTTCTGGGTTTCGCCAAACTTCCCCCCATATACCTTTCCCTGTGCTGATTTTGCTACTAATCAGTCACAACCATTAAGAACAACTCCACGCAGGGGCAGCCCTGGGTGGCTCAGCGGTTTAGTGCCATCTTCAGCCCAGGGTGTGATCCCAGAGACCTGGGATTGAGTCCCACGTCGAGCTCCTTGCATGGAGCCTAATTCTCCCTCTGCCTGTGTCTCTGCCTCTCTCTCTCTCTCTCTCTCCGTGTGTCTCTCATGAATGAGTAAGTAAAATATTTAAAAAAAAAAAAAAAAGAACTCCACGCAGAATCCTACAGTGGTCCCAGGGAATCATCAAACCGGGGGTAGTCCTGGAAACCAAGTAGTTTTATTTCAGTTTTTAAAAATGTGAAAGGTTAAAAAAAAAAAAAAAAAAAAAGGTTGATATAGTTATCACCACTACACTGTATATAGGCATATTGTTCTTCATAAAGAGTATATTTTTTTTTTTAATTTTTATTTATGATAGTCACAGAGAGAGAGAGAGGCAGAGACATAGGCAGAGGGAGAAGCAGGCTCCATGCACTGGGAGCCCGATGTGGGATTCGATCCCGGGTCTCCAGGATCGCACCCTGGGCCAAGGGCAGGCGCCAAACCGCTGCGCCACCCAGGGAACCCAAAGAGTATATTTTAAAAGGAATTAATTTAAAGTAACAAAAACAAAAAGGCAAAAGAATAAAAGAAAAGAGAGAGTGATACAAAGCAGCAGAAGTTAAAATTGAAGGAAACAGGAAGATGAACCCGCCAGTCAGGAGTGGAGCAAACAAGGGAAGAAGGAAGGACAGACGCGGCTGGGAATGAAAAGGAGAAAAAAGACACTCACCTCATGGTCTCTGGGATTCTGATTTGTAAACATATCTAAAACAGGCTGTACGTTGGCTACTTCATGAGGAAATAAACGAAGAAATGTTTTATATCCTCGAACCTACCAGGTTAAAAAAAAATTATTACATAATTAGAAAACACAGAAAGCAGCAAAATTATATTTTTCTTTATCATCAAAGATCACCACCTATTCCACACAGTGATCAAAAAGAATTATATCACATTACAGCTATATAACTTGTTAAGAATAAACAGGAAAGCCATTTTACTTCTTATATCATTTCATAAATGTTTGTTCTGACTTAACACGTATTATATGTGCTTCATCAAAAATAGAGATATATGGGACACCTGGGTGGCTCAGCAGTTGAGCATCTGCCTTTGGCCCAGGGCGTGACCCCAGGGTCCCAGGATCGAGTCCTGCACTGGTCTCCCCGCAGGGAGCCTGCTTCTCCCTCTGCCTGTGTCTCTGCCTCTCTCTGTGTCTCTCAAGAATAAATAAGTAAAATCTTTAAAAATATATACAAAACCACAATGAGATACCACCTCACAACAGTGAGAATGGGGAAAATTAACAAGGCAGGAAACAACACATGTTGGAGAGGATGTGGAGAAAGGGGAACCCTCTTGCACTGATGGTGGGAATGGGAACTGGTGCAGCCACTCTGGAAAACTGTGTGGAGGTTCCTCAAAGAGTTAAAAATAGACCTGCCCTACGACCCAGCAATTGCACTGCTGGGGATTTACCCCAAAGATACAGATGCAGTGAAACGCCGGGACACCTGCACCCCGATGTTTCTAGCAGCAATGTCCACAATAGACACATTTTGGGAGGAGACTCGGTGTCCATCAACAGATGAATGGATAAAGAAGATGTGGTCTATGTATACAATGGAATATTCCTCAGCCATTAGAAATGACAAATACCCACCATTTGCTTCGATGTGGATGGACCTGGAGGGTATTATGCTGAGTGAAGTAAGTCAATCGGAGAAGGACAAACATTATATGGTCTCATTAATTTGGGTAAAATAAAAAATAGTGAAAGGGAATAAAGGGGAAAGGAGAAAAAATGAGTGGGAAATATCAGAAAGGGAGACAGAACATGAAAGACTCCTAACTCTGAGAAACGAACCAGAGGTGGTGGAAGGGGAGGTGGGCAGGGTGACTGGGTGGCGGGCACTGAGGGGGGCACTTGACAGGATGAGCACTGGGTATTATTCTGTATGTTGGCAAATTGAACACCAATAAAAAATAAATTTATAAAAAAAAGACTTAAAATTTCAAAAAAATATATATATATACATATAGATATGTTACAAACTAAAAAGTTTTCCTTTGACCTTGTTTACACAAAAGTGTCCTCTGACACTCAGGAGACTAAGTCCTCAAAAACTCAAAGGTCCCCAAATTCACTATGGCTTCCATAAACGCAGTGCTACACCACCAGAAGGGACCCTGCACTCAAACCACCTGAGCCACAGAGGAGTAAGCCCACGGCAGCCCACCACGAAGCCCTCTCACTGGCCAAGGACCTCTCCTCACCACACAGCAGGCACTACTATACCGCGCAGCCCATCAAAACCCACCCGAGACAGGGATCCCTGGGTGGCGCAGTGGTTTGGCACCTGCCTTTGGCCCAGGGCGTGATCCTGGAGACCCAGGATCGAATCCCGCGTCGGGCTCCCTGCATGGGGCCTGCTTCTCCCTCTGCCTGTGTCTCTGCCTCTCTCTCTCTCTCTCTCTGTGACTATCATGAATAAATAAATAAAATCTTTAAAAAAAAAAAAAAAAAAAAAAAAAAAACACCCACCCGAGACAGTTCTGAGTCACTCCCATGGTTAAAACTGCAATTGGCTGGCACGCCTGGGTGGCTCAGCGGTTGGGCGTCTGCCTTTGGCTCAGGGCATGACCCCAGGGTCCCGGATTGAGTCCCACATCGGGCTCCCTGCATGGGCCCTGCTTCTCCCACTGCCTGTCTCTGCCTTTCTATCTGTGTCTCTCATGAATAAAATCTTAAAAAAAAAAAAAAATTGCAATTGGTGATGTCTGCAGGTCAGCACTGGCCTATCACCTGGGAGTCTCTTAAGAATGCAGATTACCACGCTCCACTCCAGACCTGCTTACTCAGAATCTGCCTTGCTAACAAGATCCCCAGGAAATTCACCTGCACATTAAAGTTTGATAAGCACTTCCATTTTCACCAAACTTGTCCACTTTTTCCTTGTAAGAAACTCCTAATTAGTCATCCCTCTCTCCCCCTCTCCCTCCCCCATTGCCTTTCTAGCTAGGTGCTACTTGATGTATTTCAACGAAAGATGCTAAATATCTCAGACGTGGTTTCAGCCAAAGGACCCCCAATCACTATCACTAATATCTGATCCCTAAAATGTGGTAAAAAAAAAAAAAAAAAAAAAAAGACTGAAACCCACAACTTATGTGTGAGAACCATCTTTCCTGAAAAATAATATTTGGAAGTTAAGTTCTAGACCAAGTATATAAAAAAGTGTCCTTTTGGGGTGCCTGGGTGGCTCAGTCGGTTAAGCATCTGCCTTCAGCTCAGGTCATGATCCCGGGGTCCTGGAATGGAGTGTCAGGCTCCCTCCTCAGAGGGGAGTCTACTTGTCCCTCTGCCCCTCCCCCTGATTATGTTCTATGTCAAATAAATAAATAAAAACCTTTTTTTTTAAGATTTGATTTACTTATTCATGAGAGACATAGAGGGAAAGAGGCAGAGGCAGAGACACAGGCAGGGAGAGAAGCAGGCTCCATGCCGGGAGCCCGATGTGGAACTCGATCCCGGGACCCCAGGGTCACGGCCTGAGCCAAAGGCAGACGCTCAACCACTGAGCCACCCAGGCGTCCCAGTAAATAAAAATCTTAAAAAAAAAAAAAAAAAAAAAGGCAGTGTTCTGTCAACTATAAAGTGCTATGTGTAAAGGTTACCTTGGTGATGATGTAAAGAAATTTAAAAGCCAGGTGTATGAGGTCAGCTGGAGAGGTCTTATCTTGCACTATATCCAACAACAAGTTCATCATCCATTCTAGGGAAAAACATACACAAAACATGTACTACAAAATTAAACATAAAGAAAATTAAACATAACTATGACATTAAAACAAAATGCCAAAAAAAGGCTTTATAAATATGAGTGGTTAAGTATTAGTAAACCTATTCAATCCAAGTATCAACAGAGAAAAAGAAGAAAAACATTTTCATCTTAACAGATTCTAGAACATAGAATACACCATTCATTCTTGCTCTTAAAATGCAGGAGAGGGGCTCCTGGGTGGCTGAGTCGGTAAAGCATGCAACTCCTGATGGCAGCCCAGATCATGGTTGTGCGATCCAGCCCCAAGCGGCCTCAGCCCTGGGCAGGGAGTCTGCTTAAGATTCTCTCTCTCGGGTATCCCTGGGTGGCTCAGCAGTTTAGCACCGCCTTCGGCCCAGGATGTGATCCTGGAGTCCCGGGATCGAGTCCTGCATCGTGCTCCCTACATGGAGCCTGCTTCTCCCTCTGCCTGTGTCTCTGCCTTTCTCTTTGTCTCTCTCATGAATATATAGGTGAAATCTTTAAAAATAGATTCTCTCTGTGCTCACTTCAGCAGCACATATACTAACACTATACTCTCCCTCTCCCTCTCCCCCCCCACTACTTACACATGTGCATTCTCTTTCTCTCTCCAAAAAAGATAATAAAATAAAATAAAATAAAATAAAATAAAATAAAATAAAATAAAATAAAATGCAGGAGAAATATTTTTAAAAATTACACGATCTCAAATATCTAATACCATGCCTTATAAAAGATACTTCCTACAACTACTAAGATTTAGTGATAAGCACATTCTAACCAATGTAAATAAGGCAGAAAAAAAGGATTTCCACTCCTAGTTATAAAGGAATAGATTATATAGAACTGTTCCACCACCAAAAATTAGAAAACTAGACAAGTATGTGATGAATTTTCAGACACTGGAACAACAGACAGTGCAAGGTAACAAACCAACAGGGATGTACAGCTGCCCAGGGTGTCTGCCAGGAGGTGATTTTTAGAATTCAGTACATGGAGGGGAGGACTCAAACAGAGCAGAGACTATGGTTCAAGGAGGCTAAGTCAGCTGAAATCTGTAGGACAGAGCAATGAAGAGGAAGGTATGCATGTTCACAAGCATAGGAGGAGCCCACAAGTCCAGGTTAAGAAAAACCATCAAAAAGCAGTAAGGTGGGCAGCCCGGGTAGCTCAGCGGTTTAGCACCGTCTTTGGCCCGGGGCGTGATCCTGGGGACCCGGGATCGAGTCCTGTATCGGGCTCACCTGCGTGGAGCCTATTTGTCCCTCTGCCTGTGTCTCTGTGTATCTGCCCCTCTCTCTCTCTCTGTGTCTCTCATGAATAAATAAAATCTTTAAAAAAAGAAAAAAAAAAGCAGTAAGGTGAAGAGTTCCCAGCTGACATGGGGCCAACATTCAAATTCCATCAAGTCAGAGTAAAGTCTTTGAGCACCCAGAGCAACCAGGAGACGCTCCAGAGAAGTCTTTTCTTAGTAGTGAGGCTAAATTAGAGAAAAACTAGAGAAAAAGTGAGAACTGCCCTAACGAAGCTATAAATGGTTTACAATTAACTAAACTGCCTGGCAAATTTGAGCACTCTCTAAAGACAAAAAATGTAAAACCACCATCATCATAATACAATACCCTTAATCCACTCAAAAATTGTAAGACATGTGGCTGTCTAAAAAGTTACTGTGACTCCTAATGGGGGCAATCAGTCAACAGAAATTCCCCAAAGATATAAACTTTTTTTTTTTTTTTAAGATTTTATTTATTCACTCGTGAGACACAGAGAAAGAGGCAGAGACACAGGCAGAAGGAGAAGCAGGCTCCATGTGGGGAGCCTGACATGGGACTGATCCCGGGAACTGGGGGTCACGCCCTGGGCTGAAGGCAGACAGATGCTCAACCGCTGAACCACCCAGGTGCCCCGAAAATATAAACTTTAAAGCAAGTATCATAAATACTATCAATACTAAGACATGCTCAAGGATGTAATGGAAAATCTGAACACCATGAGGCAAGAAATGAATATATTAACACAGTAACTTCAAGAGCTGGAAAAAACAAGATCTGAAGAGAGGATTAGATCCTGCAGAAGATGAGAGAACTTAGAGGCACAGTAAGTAAACTTCTACACTACAGGGGGAAGGAAGGGAAAACACAGAGCAGCCTCAGCACCACGTGCAAGTGTCAAGTGCATCAACACACAGTTAACCTGAGTTCTAAGGGCAGAGGAAATATCCAAAGAAATAACTGCCAAAATTATTCCAAAGTTGATGACCACTGTACACCTATTAATCTAAAAGCTTCAACAGGGGATCCCTGGGTGGCGCAGCGGTTTAGTGCCTGCCTTTGGCCCAGGGCGCGATCCTGGAGATCCGGGATCGAATCCCACGTCAGGCTCCCGGTGCATGGAGCCTGCTTCTCCCTCTGCCTGTGTCTCTGCCTCTCTCTCTCTCACTGTGTGCCTATCATAAATAAATAAAAATTTTTAAAAAATTAAAAAAAAAAAATAAAAGCTTCAACAAACTCCGAGCAGGATAAATGGGAAGAAAATTACACCATGGCATGTCATGTTTCAAACTGCTAAAGATCACCAATAAAAAGAAAATCCTACCAACTGCCAGAGAAAAAAGCCCAAGTTACATGGAGGAACAAAGAGAAGTATAAAGACAGATCTCTTGTCTGAACCAACACAAGCCAAGACAGTAGGACCATCTCTTTTAAAATGCTGAAAGGAAGGCAGCCTGGGGGGGCTCAGTGGTTTAGTGCCACTTCAGCCCGGGACGTGATCTTGGGGTCCCGGGATCAAGTCCCACATCGGGCTCCCTGTGTGGAGCCTGTGTCTCCCTCTACCTGTGTCTCTGCCTCTGTGTCTCATGAATAAATAAATAAAATCTAAAAAAAAAAAAAAAAAGGAAACCCAAAAGAAGCGGAAAAGCTAGCAAAGTATCTCATTACACAATGAACTTTAAACGTTACACCCAGTTAAAGAAGCCAGCCAGTCACAAAAGTCCATGTGTTGCCTGACTCTATTAGCGAAAATGTTCCTGCCACACACATGCAGACACAGAAAGCAGATTAGTGGTTGCCAGGGACTGGAGGGGGCGTGGGGGGAACTGCCGACGGGTAGGAGCTTCTTCTGGGGATGATGAAACGTTCAGGAATTAGTGGTGAGGGCTGCCCAAGTCTGTGACACACTAAACACCAGGGAAGTATACGCTTGAAATGGTGAAACCCGTGGCGTGTAAGTCCCCCCTCACCTCAGCACAAGCAGCTTCGTCCCAGAGCAAAACTCTCAACGGGCCACTTAGGACAAGAGAAGCTTCCCCAGAGGAGAGAAGCTTCCCCAGAGAAGTGAACACCCCACATAAAGGACAGGCTTCCTTCTGGCATCCGGGACAGCCTCAGTGTGATGGAAAACTCAACCAACTCGCCTGCTCCAGGGAAAACCTGCCATCCGCCCGGCACACTGGCCAGATGCAGCTGCCCAACAGAACACAGGCAGGAGAGGCCTGGCAGGAAACACTCCAACTTATAAAACAGAAGCAGAGGAGCCCTCATCTCCATCCCTTTGGTGTTAAACGCAGACAGAACCAGTAACACGGAAAGACCAAATTACATGGAAAAGCTGATGCCAGAGGAGAGAGTAGAACCTGGGGAAGAGCAGAGCACAGCCAGACCTGGACCGAGGGACTCAGAAACAGAGCAGAGACCGTCACAACAACAGAGACCAGAAAAGCAGATTATTCCACATGCTCATCTCAGCAATCCTCACCACCCGCCTCCAGCTGCAGTAAAAAGGGAAAGAGAGTGATACAAATCCACAAAGAAGAAGAGAGGAAAAAACAACAGCCAAGAGATGTCATCTGTGCCTTGGAAACTGGACAGCAGCAGGGAAAGCCGGGGGACCTGGAGCAGCCCAGCAAGCAGTCCGGGCTCAGGCACCGGGAGGGCCCCAGGCAGGGCAGAGAGGGAGACAACGGGAGTGCTCTGGGGTCCCGCAGCCACCGCCCCTGCTGGGCAGAGAGCCAGAGGCTTACGTCTCTAAAGTGAGCACCGCAGCCATTAGCCACATTTGGAGGCTTTCTTAATTTAAGTCCAATAAAATTTGAAATGCAGTTCTTCGGTCATCCTAGCCTAGCCAAGCTTCTGGTGCTCTGCAATCCCACGTGGCTAGTGGTGACCTTGCCAGACGGTGCCCATCTAGAACATCCCGTCATCACACAAAGCTCTACGGGACCGAGGTGCTCTGGATAGAGCGGGTCCAAGAGGAAGCCAGGAAGGGGCGGACGACAGCCACGCGGTCAGCGCCGCAGTCCTAGGCCGGAGCAGGCATTCGGGGCTAGGAGGCCCACAGCGGGACCGCCCCGACCCGGCTGCAGCACCCAGCACCCAGCACCCAGCTGCAGCCGCTGTTCCCCAGACCGCAACACCCAGCCCTACGGCGACTGTGAAGCGTACCGAGCCACAGACAAGCACACTTAGATAGCAAAGACAACGGATGAAATAAATTAAAGAGGGATCCCAGGTGGCTCAGCGGTTAGCGCCGCCTGCAGCCCGGGGCGTGACCCCGAGGTCCCGAGACCGAGTCCCACGTCGGGCTCCTGCGCGGAGCCTGCTTCTCCCTCTGCCTGGGTTTCTGCCTCTCTCTCTCTCTCTGTCTCTATCTCATAAATAAATAAATGAGATCTTAGAAAAGAAGAAGAGGAAGAGCTCGACTCGGGCTGGAGCTGGGGCAGGTTGGGACCCCGCGGCGCCTGCCTCCGTCCTCACCGAGGTGCGGGTCCAGCAGATGGGGCTGCTCCTGGTATTTGTCCATTATCACTAAAAAGAAAGCGCGAGAATTGGCGTCCGGGAGGGCGGTGCCCCCTCCGCGCCGCAGGCCCCCGCCCCCGCCCCCGCCCCCGCCCCCGCCCCGCGCCTTTGTCCGCGGCTCGCCCCCCGCGGGCCCCCCGCCCCCCCGCGGGCCCCCCGCCCCCCCCGCGGGCCCCCCGCCCCCGCGCGCACCTCGGAACCGCTCCAGGGCGCCCTCCCGGGCCGCACGGTCGCCGAGCACCTCCCGCAGGCGGCCGAGCAGCGCCCGGGTCTCCGCGCTCTCGCCGAACGCCTCGAGGGCGCTGCCGCGCGCCAGCACCTCGTCCTCCGCCCCGTCCTCCGGCGCGCCCGCCGCCCGCTCCTCGCCCAGGGCCATGCTCGGCGTCCGCGGCCGCGCCCGAGCTCCGGGAAGGCGAACGCGGGCTGACGCGGGCCGAGGGCGACGGCGGAGGCACTGGCGGTCGCCACCGACGCCGGCCCCGCCCCGCGACCTCCGACCTCGCGCCTCGGGCCGCTACGGAGCGCGCCGGCCGCCAAAAGAGGTGCACGGAGGCGGCGCGGAGCCCCGAGGGGCGGGGCCCGGGGAGGGGAGCCTGCGGCGCGGGAGGGGCGGGGCCGGGGGCGCGGGGGGCGGAGCCTGCGGCGGGCGGGCCGGGGGCGCGGGGGGCGGAGCCTGCAGTGCGGGATGGGGCAGGGCCAGGGGCGGGGCCCGGGGAGAGGAGGCTGCGGCGGGCGGGCCTGGAATACGGGGGCGGAGCCTGCTGCGCGGGGTGGGGCGGGGCCCGGGGGAGGGCGCGGCCCGGGGGGGAGGGGAGCCTGCGGGGGGCGGGGCCTGCTGCGCGGGGTGGGGCGGGGGCGGGGCCGGGGAGGGGAGCCTGCGGGGCGGAGCCTGGTGCACGGGATGGGGCGGGGGCGGGGCCTGATCTGGCGGGTGCAGCCCGGAGGGTGCGGCACGGAGCCGAGCCTGCGGCGGGAGGACCGGAGCAGGGGCGGGGGGCGGAGAGGAGCAGGGGAGGCCCGCGCCGGCAGAGTCGCGGGAGGAGACCCAGGCCGAGCCCCTTCGCCCCGCCGCCCTGCACACTGGGGACGCGGCTCGCACCGTCGTCCCGCAAGCGCGGGTCCTGCGCGACGCAGGTTCTGGGTTGAAATGTCACAGGTCCGGAAGGAGGCGTCCGGGTGGGTCCGGCGGTAACAGGCTCGCCCGCCGCGGGGGACCAGCCTCCTGACCGCGAGGCCAGACTCCGGAAAGAGAAAGGCGGGCGCGCCTGCGCCCCGAGGTTGGTAATTTTGCAAAGAGGAGCAAAGGCCTGGCCTTCAGGGAGGACACGCGACCTGACCCCGGCCGCCTGACCACAGTGGACGCCCCAGATACCCCCGTGGGCAGGGCCCGACCCCCACCCTCTTGTCATCCCCTGAAAAATGCAGTGCGGGGCAGGCTGGCGGTGGCTGCGGCCCCAAGACCTTTCCTTCCGTGTGTCCCACCTGGGCAGGGGTGGACTCCGAGCCCCACTCCCTGGAGATGCCGCGGGACAGGGGAGACCCACCTCCCCGTCCCCACCTCTGCCTGAGTCCAGGGAACAGGTGTGATTCCCACCTCCATCCACGCAAATCCCAGATCTGTGTGATCTCAATGCCAATTATCCTGAAAACATCCAGATCCCCCCTAGACCACAATACATAATGAGCCTGCTGGAACCTGTCGGGTGCCCCGGGCCCAACTGCACGGAGCGTGGAGACACAGGCAGCTGACGGCCATTGGGTCCAGGAGCCCCCCGACTTTATTAATCTCTGGCGCTGCTCGCCCGGCGTGTTCGTGAAGCAGGGAGGCGGCGGATGCAGGGCAGCTGCTACTTGAGAAGCTTCCTCATGGTGCCCAGGGAGGGGCTCCTGTACCCCTGCCCGAAGTGGTTCCAGTGGTTCAGGTAGTTAAAGAGCTGGTACAGCAGCAGCCGCTTGTCGAACCCCGGAGCCTTGGGGATCTTGCGGTGGTAGGCAGTGAAGAAGGATCTGGGGAACCCCCCAAACATCAACGCAATGGCCAGTTCAAACTCAGAATGTCCGTAGAAGGAAGCTGGGTCGTAAATAACGGGTCCCACGTCGTCCTCGGCGACGTTCCCAGACCAGAGATCCCCATGAAGCAGGGCAGGGACGATCTCTAGGCCACAAAACAGATCCGGAATCTTCACCTAAAAGAAAAAATAATTATTGCACACGGAGTTACCATGGGGACTCTGACCCACCGCCGCCCCATCCGATACTTGGAAATAAGGCATCGATGACCTCGCATTTGTTCAGGGTCCAACTACAGCCTGGTCTGTGAAGCCCAGAGAGGAGGATCCTGGGGTCCAGGAGGAGGCAACACTGTCTTACTATCACCAATTTAGGTCTGCACGCCCCGCGGCACTAATGACCTCCACACAGTAGAGACCTCAGTGGAGGTGGTCCCGTAGAATAGGAACCAAATAACATGAGTGGAAGGGCTTTTTTTTTTTTTAAGTAACTTGGCAAATCTCCACTATTCTGTTATTTTTCAGCACATACATCCCTGCGCCTCTTCCATATACTCCTGGCTACTTCATCAGTGAGTTAAATAAAGTTTCTTCTGCAGGATCACCCTGGATGGACACACAAGTTCTGTTTTTAACATTTTGAGAGTTCTAGTTCCAAACTTGTCACTCTGGGGCATCTGCTGCCCACATCAGACGTTCATGCCTTGGAAAAGAAAAAGGAACAGGGCAAGAGAGGGTGAGGAAGCAATAGTAAATGCCACCATTGATGAGCCAAGAACGCACGTGTCACGAGAGCCGTGCTTGAGGTCGAGTACTTGGTGACCTAGCCGGTGAGATGGCACCGGGGCCAAGTACGTCCCCAGACACCATCCCCTTCCCAGGTTCCCCGTCGGCTAATAGCCAGGCACTTCTGTGTCCACACTTGACCAGCTCTGCTCGGGGGGCTCCGTGTACCGGAGGCCCCCGCCCAGGTGTGGTGGGCTCCTAAAAGGACAGCCCCCGTCCCAGGGAGTGACCTCTGCACCCACCTGTAGCTGTGACCAGAGTTCTCGGGCCTCTCGATCAGCATAGTCCTTTTCAATGAGGTCCAGCTGCGCTTGGAGACGGTGCCGAGCAAAGAAGGTGGGCCAGTCATCCTGCCACTCGTTCACCTGGACAATGGAGGGACGAGGCTGAAGCCGTTAAAGACAGCCCAGAAGAGGGCCGACGGGCAGGACAAAGGGAGACAACAGGACAGAAAACAAACAGCAGGATGACAGATTCGGCCCCAGTCACGTCCATAAGCACGTTACGTGCAAAGGGGCCAAGGACCCCAGTGAAAAGCCTCGAGTCCAAGCTGCGCGCATCGGAAGGCAGAAGCAGGCCACGGGGACGGAGAAGCCGCGCCTGCCAACACCTGCCAGAAGGAAGCTGCAGTGGCTGCGCTGGCAGCAGATTTCAGGGGCCAGAGTATCACAGACACAGTCGTCTCAGAGGAAGGTGGGCCAGCTGATGAATAGGATGGAATGATCCTAAATATCTGCGCCACTGATCCTCAGCACACGGGCCCATCACTGGCCAGCAGCGGAAACGGGGCCCCGCTGGGATACCGACCACCGCTCACCCACCCGGACGCAGGAACTCTAAGCTACCCGCGCCCTCCTCCACTGCTGCGGGGGATGCCAGACGGACGAAAGCCTGGGGAAACATTTCTGCGGTTTCTTAGAAGTTAGGGGTGCCTGGGTGGCTCAGTCGGTGGAGCATCCGACCCTTGGTTTCGGCTCAGGTCATATCTCAGGGTCACGGGATTGAGTCCCACGTTGGGTTCCGCGCTCAGCGGGGAGTCAGCTTGAGATTCTGTGCCCCTGCCCCCATCCGCTCTCTCTCACTCTAATAGAGACACCCGAGGGGCTCAGCAGTTGAGTGTCTGCCTTCGGCTCGGGGTGTGACCCTGGGGCCCTGGGATCGAGTCCCCCATCGGGCTCCCCACAGGGAGCTTGCTTCTCCCTCTGCCTGCGTCTCTGCCTCTCTCTGTGTGTCTCTCACAAATAAATAAATAAAATTCTTAAAAATAAATAAATAAATAAACAAATAAATAAATACATCTCTTTTTTTTTTTTTTAAGTTAAATACAAACCTACTATGTGACCTGGCCGTTTCCCTCCTAGGTATTTACTCAAGACAAGTGAAAGCACTTGTGTACACGTCCTTGTACACAAAGATTCAGAGCAGCTTTATTTGTGAAAGCAAAACCTGGAAATAGTCAGGTGCCCGTCAGCAGGTGAATGACAGACTGTGGCTCATCCTACAAAGGAACAGACTTTGCGCACATGCAACAACATACACGAGTATCATGAAGTGATGAAGCTGGGTGGAAAAACCCAGGGAAAGGCACATATCGTGTGATGCCATTTACGTTAAATGCTATGAAATACAAATTATCTGTACTGACGGTGGTTGCCAGGGGCAATGAAGGGCAGGAGGACCCTTGGGGGCGATGGATATACTCGTCCCAACCACGGTGACTGGTTCACGAGTACCTACACGTGTCAAAACTTACCAAATTGTACACTTTCGATGTGCAGTTTTTTTTATGTCAATTAAACCTTAATAGAGGTTTTTTAAAAAAAAAAAAAGATGCAAAGTTTACGTCATACAAAGGGTTACTTTGGGAAGCCCCCCAGGGGAGGGACTCTCCAGAGAGCCTGCATCGTCGTGCTGACCTGCAGACACATGTCCCCAGCCGGTGCTCTCAGCGTGGACGCGCCTGTGCCAGGTGCTGTGGCCGCTCAGCCCGGGGTCACCCTCTTGGTGCTGGCGGGAGGCCCTGTCCCCAAACAGCCTGAGGCACGCGGGTGGCCGCCCTCCTTCCCCATCTGCCCTCACAGGCTCCCAGGGCCCAAGGCTCTGTCTCCTTCTGGGCAACCACGTCGTGAAAGGCACAGATGGAGTATGGAGAGCTGTACGCTAGCACTGGCTGGCCCAGTCCCCCCTCCTGGACAAAGGGACGGTGATCCCCCCCCATGAAGAGACAGGGCTTTACCCTGAGCTGCCAGAGGCCGGCCACCTGAGCGCACCACTGGCGGGACTCCGCCTTCGCCGTGACAGAGGCCCAAGGCCTTGGGGCTTCGGGCCCACGCTCTGAAGCAGGCGTGGGTCCCCTCTTGGCCCTCGGCTCACGGGCCCAGGGCCTCAGGGCACCGCTGGGCTCTCGGCACACCCGTCCCTCATCTGTAAGAGGACTCACATGACATCACCAGCCTCCTCAGGTCGCTAAGGCGGCAGCCGGGTGTGGGATCAAGCACTTAGGCACGTGCCCGGGGAGTGGCTGCGTACAAAACGCACCAGCCGGGCAACCGAGCCAGTGGTCCCAGGGGGCTTGGTGCACGAGGCGTCCGAGAAGCCTGCTGCCACCACTCAGGTCACCCCACTCATCCCACCCGGGGAGCAGACCCTCCCGCAGCTCTGGGCTGGTGCAGGGCACCCCACCCGGGACCATCTGTCCCAGCTCGGGGTAGACTGAGCATCCTGCCTGCCGGGCCCCTCTCCCCTTCCCGGCCAGTTGCCGCTGAGTTGAATGGGTTCCCTGATCGTGGAGTCTAAAGGGGCAGAGGGGCTGCCTGTGTCCCTAATGGTCCAGCCCCACTCTCACCGACGTCACACAGTGGGGCTCCGTGTACGATTTCACTTCCCTGTTCTTGGGGAGTCCCGTTCCGAGGCCCACCGAGTCCTTGGAAAGCCCGCAGCGCTTAAACCCAACCTCTCGGGGCCGCATTCAGCCGAGCCCCGGCTCCGGGCGGCGCAGCCTGGGGGGCAGCTTCCGCAGGCATTGCCAGTCCTAATGGGCCAGGAGCCCACTGTGCAGGTAGCATCGAGGGACCCCGGACGGGAGGGCTGCCCCGTGGCTGGGCCCTAAGCCTGGCTGGGGCTTCATCAGGCCCTCACCGGTGCTGTCCACGGGGGACACTCGCCCTCTGCCCGCGGTGAGTGGTTAGGCGCCCGCGGGCCAGGGAATGAGGGCCGCCAGCGAACTGATAGGGGATTTCTCTTGGAGGTGATGACAATGGCCCGCGACGAGGCAGTGCTGACGGCTGCACAGCACAGACGTGCAGAGAACCACGAGGCAGACACTGGGGGTTTGTAAGGAGGCTCCATGCCCAGCGGGGAGCCCGATTCTGTGCTTGGATGCATGACCCTGCGATCGAGACCTCACTCACGACCAGGAGGCAGGTGTTTAAGCCACTGAGCCAGCCAGGCGCCCCTGTACACTCCGAAGTAATGGGGTTTGTGCCACAGGATTACAAAGCCCCGGGGCGGGTGACCAGGACTTGCCCCTGCCCCCTCCACCCGCCTGGAGCCCCGGCAGTCATCACCGGGCGCTGCACCTGCTGTTCCCTCTGCCTGGTTGCCCTTCCACACGCCCCGCAGCCCGGGCTCAGCTCAGCGACCCCCTGCGCCTGCCCCCGTCCCCGTGTCACAGCTGCAAGCGCCTTCCTGGGGCGCAGGGGTCCTCCAAGGGGCGAGGTGACCCGCTCTGGGGCCCCGGGGAGGACATGGGCGCCTGGCACTCACCTGAGGGATGAAGCCACAGCAGGTCACCGTGTGGAAGCCAAACCTGCTCACGTACGTGGCCCCCTCAGCCCTGCGGCCTGTGGACGGAGAGGGCTGCTGTCTTGCTGTAAACATGGTGCCTGGCCGAGCACCTGAGCACCCGAGCACCCAGGCACCCGGGCACCCGGGGACCTGAGCACCTGAGCACCCAGGCACCTGGGGACCTGAGCACCTGAGTACCCAAGCACCCGAGCACTCGGGCGTGCTCCTGTGGACTCGGGCACGGACAGGGCTGAGCATAAGCAGGGCGTGAGCCGGCCCTCCCCACCCGACGAGGAGGACAGCCGGCATGGACGCCGCCTCCGGAAGGGCAGCCCACGGGCGGCAGGAACCCCAGGTATCGGGCTGCCCAGCGCTGGGGGCCGGGGCACGTACCCAGCGTGCTCTCCTCCTCCCGGCACCTGTCCTTCAGCCTCTGGTTGTGGAGGTGCAGCTCTGCCATCTGCTCTCCGAGCCTGGACGCCTGACTGGGGAAGAGGACGGCCCTTCATGCGGGAAACCACAGCGCCCCGCACCAACGCTCCGCCGCAGCAGGTGCTCTGAATCCCTTAAAAACTACTCTCCGTTCCTTGAAAAAGTGAAAAGTGAACTGCAGACCACGACCCTTTCTGAAAAACAGAATCACCAAGCGGCGACAGGCTGGTGGTCTCAGCGGAAGCCTCGGGAGGCGCCGGGAATGGAGGGGCACAGGCTTAAAACGTCACGGGAAGAAAAAGCAGCCCCCCCTCCCCCGGGGAGCTCAAGGCGTGACCCTGGGGTCCCGGATCGAGTCCTGCATGGGGCTCCCCGCAGGGAGCCTGCTTCTTCCTAGGCCTGGGTCTCTGCCTCTCTCTGTGTCTCTCAGGAATAAAGAAATAAAAATCTTAAAAAAAAAAAAAAAAGGAAGAAAGAAAGAAAAGAGAGAAAGAAAGAAAGAAAGAAAGAGAGAACCAGCCCCAAAGTTCTGTAACCGCAAATGTAAATCACATATTAAAAAAAACTGTGATGATCTTCAGGCACCAAGAGGTCAGCGTGGCCTTTGGTGAGGGAACCACAGGTGGCCGCTGCACGTCAATCCGCGGTTTCCACCTTTTAAGGCCTTGAATATATATATATATATATATATATATATATATATATCTTTAACAGTTAGAAAAAATCCTAAAGACTGCAGCTACCCCCTAGGGGGACCTCACTGGGCCAGTTCGCCCTTGCATGGGCCAGTTCGCTCCCGCAAAGCATGAGGCCGAGGCCGCAGGGCCTAACATGCTTCCTCCATGCCGCGGAGTCCTGGGAGCCAAACTAACCCAGAACCGCGGGGAAGCAGGGTCCCAGACAACCAGAGACAGCCTTCTCCCTCCTCTCTGGGCCTCCCCCCTCCCTCCCCTCCCTCCTCCTCCCTCCCCTCCCTCCTCCTCCCTCCTCACACCCTCCCTCTCTCTCCCCCTTTCTCCCCCCTCCCCCCTCATTCCCTCCCTCCCCCCTCCCCTCCTCCTCTCTGCCCCCTCCTCTCCCCCTCCCTCCCTTATTCCCTCCCTCCCCCATCCCCTCCTCCTCTCTGCCCCCTCCTCTCCCCCTCCCTCCCTCATTCCCTCCCTCCCCCCCTCCTCCTTTCTGCCCCCTCCTCTCCCCCTCCCCCCCATTCCCTCCCCCCCATACACACTGGGGCACACTCACCTGCTCAAGCTCCTCATCTTCAGATGCTCCATCACAAAGGCGGCCCCCGCTCCGGGCAGGTCAATCACCTTGACTGGCTGAGGCACCCGCACCAGGCCGGTGGCCCGGAGAGCCTCCAGGCTGGCCAGCTCTCCCTCAAACATCTGCCGGGCCTGCATCCAGAGTAAGCCGTGAGCTCCAGGACAGGAGCCACCACCCGGGATTGCCCAGGAGCACCCAGGACCTTCAGGTCCCAAGAACTAGCTGGAGAGTAGGCCACTGGCTCCTCAGAGGCTGGGTGCAAAGTGCAAAGTGGCTGCTTTCAGACAGGAAGGGGCGGCCAGGATGGGGCTGTGCCTGGGACTTGGGGTGCTTGCTCTGAGAGGTGAGGAAGCGCCGGTGTAGGGGAGCTTCTGGGGGTGCTGGGGGTATGTTGGGGCGCTAGAAGTGCCATAATTCCGGGAGGGTGCTGGGGGTACAATGGAGGTACTGCAGGGTGCCAGGGGGTGCTGTGGAGATCCCAGGGGTGCCCATGGGGTGCCATAGAGGTTGTGAAGTTCCTCGGGGGGCTGTGGGGGTCCTGGAGGTATCTTAGGGTGCTGCAGGAGTTCTGGGTGGTGCTCTGGGGCTGTGGGAGTGCCAGGGGTGCCAGGAAGTACTGTGCAGTGCTCAGAATGTGGGTTAGTGGAGGGTCTGCGCTGGACCCCTGCGTCTGGTTACCTGCCCACCTCACCGCCTCAAGCAATGATAGTGAAAGAGCCGCAGCACAGGGAGGCAGGGGGTGGTAGGGGGAGGCAGGGGGCAACAGGAGGGTAGCAGGGGGGGCTGGGGGCAGCAGGAGGGGGCAGCAGGTGGTGGGGGCCTGAGGGGCAGCAGGGGGGCTGGGGGGGCTGGGGGCAGCTGGAGGCCAGCAGGGGGGCTGGGGGGGGCTGGAGGGTGGCAGGGGGAGCTGGGGTGGCAGGGGCGACAAGGGGGCATGCCAAAGTGACCAGGACACACATCTGGGCCAAGGGAAAGCAGGGGGAGGTCAGCAGGGCCTGGCTGGGGTCCAGGGCCTGTCCACAGAGATCAGCAGTCAGCAGGGCCCGGGGGGGGGGGGGGGGGCGGCACACACCCCACCCAGAAAGAAGACCACAGCCCCCACCGGGACCCAGGAGCCGTCCTATTTCTAAAACACTTCCCGCAGATACCCCGATTTGACCCAGGTGGCCCCCCCGGCCCAGGTACAGGTCAGTGGGTTCCGAGCGAGCCTGCACGTAGCCTTGCGAGCTCCTCCAGCCGTGGAACTACCCTCACGAGGCAGAAGCATCTGCTTCCCCGCGGGCAAGGAACCCCGTGCTTTAACCCAAAGCACCAAGGAGAAAACGAGGCAAGGGGTCCTCTGGACTGCCAACCCACCGTGCAGTTGTGAGGCCGGGGTGGTTAGCGTCAGTGGGGGCCAGCCCTAAACCCCACAACCTCCCCATGCTCCGGGGCAGGCGGGTGCCTGACACGCGGGCTGCAGACGGCCTGAGCCAGCGCCAGGGGACTCGAGGGCAGGTGAGGGCCCAGGGGGGGCTCAGGGGAGGGTTCCAGGGCCTGCACGAGCCGACCCACTGCCTGCCAGGGGTGCGGCTCACGTTGAGGGGTTCTGGCTCTGACCTGAGGTTCTGGACAATTCCCTGCGCCGGGCGGCAGGTGCTGGGGGAAGGAGGCGACTCCCTGGGGCCCCCAGGCCGTGTCCTGGGATCGCCGCATCCGTGGAGCCTCCGTGTCCTCCACGCACAGCTCAGTTGCGGGCCCCACGGGGCAGAGAGACCAGGTCGCAGCCCAGGCCTGGCCGAGTCCCGCAGCAGCGCGGCGGCCACGGAGTCCCGGCCCCTCCCACCTCTTCCCGCGGACACGGACCCTCGCGCGGGGAACAGGAGGCCCCTCGCAGCGGAACGCTCAGGCCCGTCCCAGCCCGCCCCGCGCTGTCACCGCCCCTGCAGCCTCGGGCCTGCGGCTCCCGTGGAGGGGCCTGGGGGCGGGGGCCGCACCTGCGTCCTGCGGTTGACCTTGACGAACACCGGGCCCGCGTCCGTGTCGTAGGCGCGCCCCTCGCTGATGCAGCCCGCCCCGGGGCTCCCGAAGGGCCGCAGGGTCGCGGTGCGCAGCTCGGCGCGCAGCAGGTGCTCCATGGGGGCTCGCCGGGCCGCGGGGTCGGGGGTGGCGCTGTCCAGGCCGGGGGGTGCACGGGGGCGCTGTCCGGGCCGAGGTCCAGGCCTGGTCCGCAGGGAGGCGCGGCCCGCAGGCTGTCCCCCCACTGATGGGTCCTGATGCCGCGGTCCGCCTCCCGCGCCGCCGCCACCACCGCCCGCACCAGCTGGAGGGCGGGGACAGGGGCGGGGACAGGGACGGCGACAGGGGCGGGGCGGGCCGAGGCTTTCCATTGGGGGACAGAGTCGGGCGGCGCCTCCGCGGATGCCCGCAGGGTCAGGGCGCCCACAGCCTTGCTGGACCCCGGCCCAGGGCCCAGTGGGACTCCGCGCACAGTCCGGGGTGGAGCCCGCCGGCCTCGGTCGCGGCCTAGCTGGGTCCCACAGGGTCGCACAAGGCTGGAAGCCCTGGCTCGGCCCGGGGCCCCCCGCGGCTGCTGTTGGGCTTGTTCCTCAGGCCACTCGGTGGCCTCCAGAGATAACGGGCTGCCGGGCGCTTCTGAGAGCACGTGGCCAACCGCGCCCAGAATGGGCCCCCCAGATAAGAGACCTGCTGCCCCCAAAGGGAACTTCAAGCCACACCTGCCAGGGCGCCCCTGGGCTCAGTCGGTGAGCGCCTGCCTTGGCTCAGGGCATGATCCCCGGGCCTGGGACCAAGCCCCCATCGGGCTCCCTGCTCAGAAGGGAGCCTGCTTCTCCCTCTGCCCCTCCCCTCTCTCTCTCTCTCTCTCTGTGTCAGATAAATAGAATCTTAGAGCACACAAGCCCATGTGCATACAGGCGTGCAGACACGCACACACCTGTGCACACGCTCATACAAGCTCACGGCAGCAGGGCAGGTGGGACAGGAGAGACTGGCATCTGTGGAGAGGCCGTCCGCCCCTCCGTGCCTTCCTCCTCCTAGACCCCCCCCCAGCCTGGTGAAGCCCGGAGGAGGGACCCCTGAAGGTAGGCTCTGGCTCTTGCAGGCCGGTGGAGGTCGCTGCTCTGTTGACGCTGGGGGGGGGGGGGTCAGCCTCCCGGGGTGGAAATGAGGTCCTGTTCTCTCACAAACGAGAAGGTCCTGCTCCGTGACTTCCCAGGTCATTTGGCATTGAGACGTTTGAAGCTGCGCTGACTCTTCCTCTTTTCTTTTTTTTTTTTTTTTTTTTTTTTTTTTGACTCTTCCTCTTTGTGTGGAAACTGTCCTCTCTCGGGAGGCTTGTAGGGTCTCCTGTGCCATGGGTGCCCGACAATTCCCTGGGCAGGGGGCTGCGGCGACTTTCCTGCCACCCCGGCAGGTGGGGGAGCTGGTTCAGGAGGGAACTTGGTCCTTCTACCGGGGAACTTGTCTTCAGCTCTCTAGGAATTCCTTCCTGCTTTCTCTGTTCCCTCCTTCAGAATTACAAATATGTGCTCCAAGGTGGGTCCGGAGCGGCCAGATTAGGCACCCTGAGCCCCCGGGCGGCCTGCGGGAGACCCTGCCCTTGTTGAGCCTCGTTCTGGGCCCCGGGCACGGGCTGGCCCAGCGGGGTCTGAACGTGGCAGGTGGCACACCGTCTTACTGGTCCCGAAACCCAGGCCCTTGGGGTCCCCTTCTAGGCCTCCCAGCTCCCCAGTCCTCGGCCTGAAGGTGCGAGCCGCCGAAGAGACCACTGTGACTTTGCATCTGAGTCTGGGTGTGGTCTCAAGCTCAACTGGGAGATGTGACTCGGGTACCTCCAAGCGGCCCCTGGGCTGAGTCCCCCTCTCCCTGGGCGGGCTCCTGGGCGTGCCGGCCTGCAGGTCACACAATGCTGACAACTCTTTATATAAGAATACGTACACGCATAAATTTTGTACACGTACAAAATTGGGTACATACGTAGATACGTAGATACTTTAGAATGAGCGACGGGGACAAACTGCCAAGTTTCAAAAGCTGACAAGTCCCGCAGCAGCCCCACAGCCAGGAGACGCAGCATCTGCGCGATGGGGCGTCCTGTGTGTGCGCCCTGCACACACACCCTGCCTCCCAGGACGGCTCTCCTGGCCACGCTCACAGGCCTCAGGCTGCCCCATCCTGACCCGGGGTCTGTGCTCTTCTCTTACTGAACACTCAAGAAAAAAAAACTGCTCTTAAGAAACAGTCGTGGGAAAAAAAAAAAAAAAAAGAAAGAAAAAGAAACAGTCGTGGGGCCTGGGGGACCCGGCAGTGGAGTGTCTGCCTTCGGCCCAGGGTGTGACCCCGGGGTCCAGGGATTGAATCCTGCATCGGGCTACCTGCATGGAGCCTGCTTCTCCCTCTGCCTGTGTCTCTGCCTCTCTGTGTGCCTCTCATGAATAAATAAAATTTTTTTAAAAAAAGAAAAAAGAAACGAGACCGTATATGTTTATGGTCACAAAGGTTTTGCAAACAGGAAAGATAAAGGTTGAATTACGACGCAAACGAAGGAAATACACAGTCTTGTGCATCACTCAAATCACTCAAAGTTTATTCAAATTTTTATGCAAAAGACTTTCTCAGCATCATTGCCATTGAGGAACACCGCCCATCGCTGCCAGGACGAGGACAAAGGGAGGGC
This sequence comes from Canis lupus baileyi, assembly GCF_048164855.1. Classification (NCBI taxonomy): domain Eukaryota; kingdom Metazoa; phylum Chordata; class Mammalia; order Carnivora; family Canidae; genus Canis; species Canis lupus. Next base: position 61,287,200 of record NC_132853.1, on the reverse strand, counting down.
CACTGGTTCAGCATTTTTTATGCAAGGGAGTAAGTAACTCGCAAGCTTTACAACAGCATCGGGACGGGTGCTAACGGGGGATTCAGCGGCTCCTAAATTTACCCAAGACTAGCAGTTTGGTCACTCCCAGAATCAACGTCCAGACCCGTTGGCCTGCGGCACAGAAGGAAAGGGAATGTGCTCGGTTGAAATTGGTCGTTCTGAGCCACTCTCGGTTCTGGATTCATGTCTACACCACGTCTAACCCCGGACATCGGAGTCGCTCCTGGAGATGAGACGGGAGGAGCTGAGGCGCGAGTGCCCAGCAGCACCTGGCTAGCGGGCCTCGTCCCCCTCAGCCTCGGGCAGCTGCTTCGATGGGACCCACACGCCCTGGTCCCTCCAGGCACTGCACTTCCAGTGAGGCTCGATCCAGCTATGAGTCTAACGAAACGTGCGGCCTCGGGAGGACGGAGCCTCTCCTCCTGGTACTTACAGGGCTGGGAAGTCAGTGTGAAGAATCGGGGGAGACTGGGGGAGCCAGGGGGAGCCGGGGGCGGGAGGCGCGGACCTGGTGCACCTGCACCTCCGGGCCCGGGAGCTCATCTGACAAGGTTCCTCATGATGTTCAGGGACGACCCTCTGTACCCCGATCCAAAGTGATTCCAGTGGTTCAAGTAGTGGAAGAGCTGATAGAGCTGCAGGCGAGCCTCGAAGCCCGGGGCCTTGGGGATGGCGCCGTGGTAGGCAGAGTAGAAGGAGCGGCCGAAGCCTCCGAACATGCCGGCTATCGCCAGCTCGTACTCCGCGTGGCCGTAGAAGGAAGCCGGGTCGAAGATGACAGGCCCGGAGGAGTCCTCCGCGACGTTTCCGGCCCAGAGGTCCCCGTGGAGCAGGGCCGGGACGATGTCCAGGTCACGAAACAGGTCAGGGATCTTCAGCTGCAGGGAGGACAGGCACCCTCAACAAAGTGAGCGACACGTGTGGGAGGGACAAGGATGCTTTCCTGCAGGGCGCACGAGCCCCCACGGCTGGCCCAGGCCTCCTCCTGTGCAGACCCGCCCCCAGGCCCTGCCTCAGGCCTCCCCTCACCTGCAGAGCAGACCAGAGTTCCCGGGCCTCCCTGTCCCCAGACCCCTTCTCCACCATGTCCATCTGGGGCTGAATGCGCTGCCGGGCATAGAAGGTCACCCAGTCGTCCTGCCAGTCATTCACCTGCGTGGACAGAGGGCAATGCCAGGGCCGAAGGAGCATGCTCAGAGCAGAGGGGCACCGCTGCAGGGCTGGGCCGCGGGGGTGTGCGGCCAGCAGGCGGGATGTCTTGGGCCAGGCTGGGACCCAGACCCCATCCCAGGAGTGGGACTCTCCCGGGGCAGAGCACAGAGGCCAGTCGGAGGAGCTCCAGGTGCTCCGGGCAGCCCACGCTCAGGTGGAGCACGGCCCCAGCCTCCCGCAGCCCCCCAGGACTGCCCTCCTAAGTGCCAGCATGAGGAGTCGTGGGAGGAGACGCTCCGAGGAGACGCTGGAGACACTGACCGGCAGGAGGGCCCACCTGCCAGCCAGGTGTCTGCAGGCATGCGGGGCGAGCTGCAGGCAGGGGGGGAGGGAGCAGGACCGGCCGAGGGCCCCCGGGGAGCCCAGCCCTCACCGCGCACCTTCTCACTGCCAACCTGCTGGCGTCCCCCCGCGGACCCCAGGAGGCTCCCAGCTCACCCAGGGAGCCCCTCGTGAAGCCACCTAGCCCCCCGCTCAGCATGTGCTGGGTACTGGGAAGAGCGGGGGGACGCTCGCGGGCAGCCAGCCACAAAATCCTACCACTGGAATGTGCAAGCCCCTCGCACCCCCCCACCTGGAGAACCTGCATCCTGATCTGGTCCCGCGTCTCTGAGCTCACCCACGGGTGACGTGGGCAGGCCTCGCGTCAGACTCTCAGAAATTAGGATAGACGAAGGGGGCAAAGACCTGAGCTAAGTTCTGTAGAAGCCGGGCTTGTCCGGGCCCCAGCGGCCCACCTGGCAGGCGGCAGGAGGGAGGCAGGCGCTGGTGCCGCTCACCTGGGGGAGGTATCCACAGCATGTCACCACGTCAAACCCGAACTTGTCCACAAAGGCCCGGTCCACCTGCCCGCCTCCTTTCCCTTGGGGGCAAAAGCAACAAAGAGAGACAACTGGCGCCCACGCTGCCCAGGCGGCCCCGGACTCAGAGGGCTCCAGGCCTGTGCCTGCTGCGCCCTTCACCCACGTCCGTGCCCAGAGGTACGGAGCCTCCTCTGCATCCCCTGTGGCTCCCCCGCACCCGAGCACGTGCTGAGGCCTGCACGACGTGAGGCCAGACGGGGCAGCGGATCCGCAGCCATCTGTCCCTGGCGGGTCAGCTGTCCTGCCCGCACACTGGCCCTGGGGCCGCACACGGGTTAGCAAACGTCCAAGAGGAAGAGCCCGGAAGGTTCTGTGGACACCAACGGCAGGCTAAGGCCCGAGGCTGAGGCCCAGTCCCGCATGGGCCATTCTCAGGGAGAAGGAGCCGTGGGGGCAGCCAGGCAACTCCGGGGAAGGAGGGGTACAGGGGCCACAACAGCATGGGGGTCGGGGGTCGAGTCTCGGAAACACTCGCCTTCCTAACGCTGCGTCACTGCATGGGGTGTCCCCCACCGTGTGGAGCCCCAGCCCGGGGTCCCCAGCGCAGACCCAGCCTCACGCCCACACGGCCACGTACCCACGGTGCTGGCCTCCTTCCGGAGCGTCTCCCCAAGCCTCTTGTTCTCCAGATGTAGGTCTGCGAGCTGGGTTCCCAGCCTGGCGGCATGGCTGTGAAGCAAACAGCGTCGCTAGGCGCGTGGACGTGACCGTGCTCACACCTTCCGCTTGCTCTCGGGCTCGTGCGGCAGGTCCAGGGACACAGAGTGGGCATCAGCGGGCGGGGGGGACACGGGCCCCGGGGCTCTGATGCTCCGTCCCGGCCTCTGCCGGCAGACCTCGGGGACCGCGTCTGCCCTGGGCTGCTGAGCACGTGTCCCTCGGCCCGCAGCACCCACGACACGTGGGGCCACAAGCTCCTTGAAACAACACCCCCAGTGCAGGCGTTCAGGGTGAAGGGACCACCCAGAGGAAGAGCAAAGCCAACCCAGGGGGGCACAGACCTGTCCAGAGCCCGCATGTCCACGTGCTCCATCACCAGCGCGCTGCCGCCGCCCGGGGCATCAAGGACCTTGATGGGCTTGGGCACCCGGACCGTGTCCGTCCTCAGGATGGCAGTCAGACTTGCCATCTCACCTTCAAACATTCTTCTGGCCTTTCCGAAAAACAACGGAGGGGAAAGCCAGGGGAGCAAGGTCACTCCCAGAAACGGTCTGCGGCGTCTTCTCAAGCGCGGCGACATCAAACCAAGGCCGCCCTGCCGGCGCAGGCCGCTGTGCCCGCTTCCCAGCAGGGTGGGAGCCAGAGGGTGGCACTCTCTCTGTCCGGGACCCTGCCCTGCGCTCTCGGGGGCAGCCCAAGGCCTCGAACGTGCCACCCAACGTCTGGTGCCCGCCACCGCCACTCCTCCCTCGCAGGGGAGAGCAGCCCAGCGGCCCACCCCGTCCTCTCCCCAGTCCTGGCTCCCCCAGGCTGCAGAGCCAAGCCTTCCCCTTGTCTCCGTGCCCACCCCGCAGGACCCTTCCCCAGGGCAAGTACCAGCCTGGAACACACCCCGAGCTTGCAACCTGTGCGACGGCCCCCACCGGGTCACTGCAACAGCTGCCTTGGTGTGCCCCGGTGTGCACACGCCTGCGGGCACAGAGGCCCCTTGCCTGCAGCCCCGCCCTTGCTCGTGGGGGGGCACCCCTGCCTGCAGCCCCGACCCCACCCTTGCCAAGTCAGGTCCTTCCTCCTTGTGCTTGAAATTTCAACGAAATTCATTCCAACTTCTCAAGTCTCCCCCCCCTCCCCAAGCACCTGCTCCCTCTAAAGGAGGTTTTTTGCTTTTTGTTTTTCACTCAAAACACTACAGGGACGTGAGCAGAATCGGCACAGGCTGCGGGCTGCACCCGGGTCCCCGCGGACCTCGGCCGAGCGCAGGGGCCGCAGCCCAGCTTCCTGGACCCGCTGCCCCCTCCCCTGCAACATCCAGCTGCCCCGCCGGCCGCCGGCCCACTATCAGGACGGACTCCAGGGCCCGCGGCAAGTCACTCAGGCCCCGCGCCGGCACAAGGGGTGGCAGCACCGACCTCATGGGCTGCCTCACGAGCAACTGAGCCGCAGTTGACACCGCGGGCCTGCTGAGATAAGGGCTGCGCCCTGAGGACACTTCGGTCAGGGGACAGGGGGAAGACAGCTGCGCGGCCACACCTCGTCCCAGAGTAGGGTAGGGGAAGGAGAGTCAGGGGTAGCTCCCGGGACGGCGGGGCGGGGGGGGGGGGTGGGGGGGTGGGGGGGGGACACTTGGGAGCCCAGCACAGGTGAAGCCTCCCTCAGAAACCACTGCTCCGTGGGGGCAGGAGATGCAAGCAGCTTGGGGAGGGGAGGGCAGGGGAGGGCAGGGCCAGAGGGCCACACTGGGTGGTCGAGGCCCCCACGTGGGCAACATTTTCTGCCAGGGACAGGCTCTGAGGGGCGCCAAGGGTGGGGGTGGGGGATGGGCGCTGGCCTTGGGGTCCTGTGCTCCAGCGCCCGCGTGGGGAGTGACTCAAAGATCAAATCCCAGTAAAACAGAAAAAGACCATGGATTCTGCTGACAAAAGGAAATGAATGCAAGAGGCTGAGCAGCAGCAGCGCCAGCCCTGCGGCGGTTGCCCAAGGCCGGTCTCCCCAAGGCCCCCGACCCCGTGGGGGTGGGAGTCAGACCAGGGCGCTGCCATGTGACCGGGAACAAGGGGGGTGCTGAGCAGGTTGGGGGACCGTCGGGGGGGACGACAGGCGGGACAAGGGCGAGGACGCTGCCGAGGGAGGGCGGCCTGGGGCACGGCCCCCCGCAGCCCACTGACCCCGCAGGCCTCCTGGGCAGGACTGCGCACGGGGTCCCGGCCACGAGGATGGCGGCGGCTTCACCCCCACCCCAGCCACACCACCGCCGCGACCCCGGGCCCCTGACCCCTGGACCCCGGGCCCTGACCTTGACCCCAGATCCCGACCCCGGATCCCCGACCCCGGACACCCCCCGCCCCGCCTACGGCCGCCCTGACCTCCGCCTTGGAGTTCACTTTCACAAACACGCGTCCCCTGTCCGTGTCGTAACTCTGGCCCTGGCTGATGCACCCGCCCCCCGAGTGACCCGTCGCCCTGACGAAGTCGCAGCCCAGCTCCCGCCTCAGCAGAGCCTCCATGGTGCGCGGGGCGCGGCCGCCGACCGCCGGGCCCGGGAGACGCCGCCCGCGGGGGCGCACAGTGATTGGGTGAGGCGCTGAGAGGCGGGACCGAGCCAGGACGCCCTGGGATTGGCTGAGACGCTGAGAGGCGGGACCGACCCGCCAGAGCACCCTGGGATTGGGCGAGGTGCCGAGGATTAAGAGGCCCGGGTCTCCAGGTCGCCTTGGGATTGGGTAAAGCGCTGAGAGGCGAGACCGACCCGCCAAAACACCCTGAGACTGGGTGAGACGTTGACGGGCGGGGCTGGGCCGCCAGGACGCCCTAGAATTGGCTGAGATGCTGAGGGGCCGCCAGGACGCCCCGGGATTGGGTGGAGCGCCGAGAGGCGGGACCGAGCTGTCAGAATGCCCCGGGATTGGGTGAGGAGCTGAGGGGCGGGCCCGAGCCGCCAGAGCGCCCCGGGATTGGGTGAGGCGCTGAGAGGCAGGACCGAGCTGTCAGGATGCCCCGGGATTGGGTGAGGCGCTGGGGGGCGGGCCCGAGCCGCCAGGACGCCCCGGGATTGGGTGAGGCGCTGAGGGGCGGGCCCGAGCCGCCAGGACGCCCCGGGACTGGGTGAGGCGCTGAGGGGCGGGCCCGAGCCGCCAGGACGCCCCGGGATTGGGTGAGGCGCCGCAGGTGCCGGGCTGGGTCCTGGCTGTCGCACCCTGGGCCCGGGTGACAGAGCGCCCCCTTCTGGCCTCTGCCGCATCTTAAGGGAGGTTTGCTTTGGTTTTTATGCACGTGATTCTCAACTGGCTTCCGTCTCGCGACTAAACCGGTGACTTGAGCCCTTTGCTCCCGGCATGGGGTCGTCCCACGGAGGGGATGGCAGGGCAGGGACCGGGAAGATGGGATATTCTGGGAGAGCGGAGGACCAGCCCAGGGCCCGAGGCAGGACCGGAGCACGGGGAGGGCGGCCGGTCCACGCCCGGAGGCGCCCGGAGAGCCCGACGATCCACATCGCGGAGAGCCTCGTGCAGGCCGCGCGGACAGCAGGACCCGCGGGTTCGCCAGGGTCACGGGGCTGTCAGCTGCGCACCCCCTTCCGCTGCAGACGGGCACGCTAAGCATTTCAGGGGGAGGGTTGTGCGTTGATCAGCTCAATTCAATTGATGTGGATCAATTCAGTTGATGTACACGAACAATAGTATATGTAACTTGTGCATTCAGAGTTCGCGCCCGTCTTAAAACAATTCTCGGAGAGTGGGGACCGGCTGTCTCCCATTGGCTGGGCTGCGACCATCTCCCATTGGCTGGGCTGTGGCCGCCTCCTATTGGCTGAGCCACGGCTGTCTCCTATTGGCTGGGCTGTTGCCAGGGCAGCAGGCTAACCTTGCGTCCTGCACCTGGTTGCTAAAGTAGTACCACCTGCGAGGAGTCTTTCTCCCCGTGGGTCTGTAAGTGGTAACGGTGCTGGGTACCCAGAGGCCCCTGCTGGTCGCCTGACTCCATTTTGGTGAGAGTTGCCTTGATTATTTTTCACAGCTCACTATGAAAGATTAACTAAGGGATCCCTGGGTGGCGCAGCGGTTTGGCGCCTGCCTTTGGCCCAGGGTGTGATCCTGGAGACCCGGGATCGAATCCCACGTTGGGCTCCCGGTGCATGGAGCCTGCTTCTCCCTCTGCGTGTGTCTCTGCCTCCCTCTCTCCCTCTCTCTCTCTATCATAAATAAATTTAAAAAAAAAGAAAGGTTAACTAAGCAGATTCTATAAAGAACCAAAAGAGGTTTTACAAATAAAAAACACTAATTAATTAAGTAATTACATCACCTACATTAAAATTAAAATGTAGAGCCTACTGGGCGGATTTAACAGCTTGGATGAGAGGATTAGCAAATCGGAAGATGTCGGAAGTCACGAAGAGGGGCGCCTGGCTGGCTGAATTGGTGAAGCGTCTGCCTTCAGCTCAGGTCATTATCCCAGGGTCCTGGGGTCGAGCCCTCGTGGGGCTCCCAGCTCAGCGCGGGGTCTGCTTCTCCCTCTCCCTCTGCCCCTTGTTCGTGCCCTCTATCTCAAATGAATAAATAAAATCTTTTTTTTTTAAGAAGTAATTAAGAATGTGGCACAAGGAGACAAAGAGGGAAATTGCAGGCAAGCTAGGAAACATGGAAAACAGTAGATATCTAGCTGCAGTTCCAGAAAAGGGGAAAGGAAGAGGCTATACTTTAACAGAAAATGACAGAATGTTCTAGAACTGACAAAATACACCAACTCTCAGATGCAAGTTCCCCCCAAATCTTAAGCTACATAGACTAAAATTTTATATGTAGGCAATAACAGTGAAATTGCAAGCCACCAAAGGCACAGGAAATCCCTAATGTACCAGCAAGGAAAGTCAGATTGCTTGAAAAGATCTAACGTAAGTTTCCTGACGTTAATACTGGAGGCCAAAGGTAGTGGAATGATTGTCACCGAAGGAATATGACTGCCCCAGAGAAATACCTTTTCAAGAGTGAAAATGAAATAAAGACATTCTTCAGGAAGATGGTGCAGTAGGACACCCAGATCAGTGTAAACAACCTAGAAAATGACCTCAAGACTGGCAGAACAGACTCTCCACAGCTACACGGAGGGAAGAGGCCACAGAGCCGAGGGTAGGAAGGGCAGAGATGCGGTAGGGAGCCAAGCAGATGGAGGGACCGTCCTGGGCAGGGAGGGATGCAGGTGCTGGGAAGGGAGAGGGCCAGAACCTCACGCCAGCCACCCAGGGCACGGGAAGCCTGCATGGAAACCAGAGGAGCATAATTGCACAAGTTCATACAGTCTGTAGGGCTTAACACTTGAAACTTTAAGACATTACTCAGACTGAAGGCCATTTGCTTTTATTTCTAGTGGTGCAATTTTCTACCAGCAGACGCTGCCAAAGGAAAGTTAAAAAAAAAAAAAAAAAAGATGCTTTTCAGCCAAAAGAAAAGTAATCAGGGAACCCTGGGTGGCGCAGCGGTTTAGCGCCTGCCTTTGGCCCAGGGCACGATCCTGGAGACCCGGGATCGATTCCCACGTTGGGCTCCCGGTGCATGGAGCCTGCTTCTCCCTCTGCCTATGTCTCTGCCTCTCTCTCTCTCTCTCTCTCTCTCTGTGACTATCATACATAAAAAATTAAATAAAAAAGAAAAGTAATCACAGGTTGTAAAGCTGTAGCGCAAGAAGGAGCAAAGAACAAAGAGAGTGGTACATAAATGAGAAACTCTAATTAAATAGATCATACAAAATAGCAGTGAGCCATGTACGATAAAAAGAGAATTTGAAAAGCAATTGACTTAATTTTTTAAAGATTTTATTTATTTATTTGAGACAGAGAGAGAGAGAGAGCACAAGCAGTGAGGAAGGGACAAGCTGAGCAGGGAGCCCGATGTGGGTCTTGATCTCAGGACCCTGAGGTCATGACCTGAACTGAAGGCAGACACTTAACTGACTGAGACACCCAGGTGCCCCAAGAGGGTAGATTTAAGCCAAATATATTGATAATTACATTAAGTATAAGTGAACAAAATAACCCAGTTGAGAAACTAAAAATATGACACTTGAAAAAAGCAAAACACAACTGGTTATATGTTCTGTGAAAGAGTGAAAAGTAAATGGGCAGCCCAGGTGGCTCAGCGGTTTAGCGTTGCCTTCAGCCCAGGGCATGATCCTGGAGACCCAGGATTGAGTCCCACATTGGGCTCCCTGCATGGAGCCTGCTTCTCTCTCTGCCTTTCTCTCTGTGTGTCTCTCATGAATAAATAAATAAAATCTTTTTTAAAAATTTAAGAAGAGTCAAAAGTAAAGCATAAAAATAAGAAAAGATTGGGCACCTGGCTGGTTCAGTTGGAGGAGCATCTGACTCTTGATCTCAGGATCATAAGTTCAAGCCCCCCATTGGTTGTAGAGATTACTAAAAATAATGATAATAAACTTATTAAAAACAAGAAAAGTCAGATGAAGTACCATACTAGGTAAGCGAAAGTTATAAATATAACTACATTGATATCAGATGCATAGATTTTAAGGCAAGCACACCTCCACATCACACAGTTCCAGGGGTGTCAGCTTCACGGACCATGATATAAACTCCCTGCAGGGGTGCAACTCGCTGGACTGGGAAAATGCATTATTAGTGACAAAGGTGGTCATTTCATAATGATGGAAGTTTTAACACAGAGAAGGAAAAACATTTTAAAGATTTATTTATTTATTCAGAGAGAGCAAGAGAGAGGCAGAGACAGAAGCAGGCTCCATGCAGGAAGCCCGACGCGGGACTCGATCCTGGGTCTCCAGGATCACACCCTGGGCTGCAGGCAGCGCCAAACCGCTGTGCCACCGGGGCTGTATGGAAAAACATTTTTAAATATGGATATAGCCTCACCCTGTGAGCTGGGCAGTGCACAACCTGCATAACAATGTTTGGTGCCTCTTCCTAAAATGAAAGACAAAACTATAACTCTTTCAGGAAAAAAAAAAAAAACTAAGAGAAGGATGTCTTAAGCAAGACACAAAGCCTTAGCCATAAACTACATCAAAGTCATTAGAATGGAGACTTTCTTCTCACCAAAAGATAAGAGAATGAAAACACAAACCACAAAGTAGGAAAGGGTACTTTCAATACATATAACTCACAAAGAATTAGAATCTCTTTTTTAATCCCTAAAATGTAAAAACCTTCTACGGGGATGCCTCGGTGTCTCAGGATAAACCCAATAAAAATTCCTGGATATGGGGTGCCTGGGTAGTTCAGCAGTAGAGTATCTGCCTTCAGCTTAGGGTGTGACCCTGGGGTCCCGGGGATCGAGTCCCAAGTCGGGCTCCCCGCAGGGAGCCTGCTTCTCCCTCTGCCTGTGTCTCTGCCTCTCTCATGAATAAATAACTAAAATCTTTTTTTGAAAAAAGAAAGAAATTCCTGGATATGTGCACCAAAAGGATGTTTAGAGTAGAATGACATAATAGCACAAAACATAAATCGCCTGGGGTGAACACATCTACAAGGACCCTCGGGAGTCATGACCTGTTTACTCCCCTCCCCTGAGTGCAGACAGAGCCTGTGACGTGCTTCTGACCAGGGGAATGTGGCCAAGGTCGTGGGATGTCACTCTTGTGATCATGTTATATTATGTGACTCTGTATTAGCAGACCCGAGCAAGAGATTTTCCTGGTGTCCTTGCAGAAGGAAAAGGCTGGGTCTGAAATGTGGAGCAGGCACCTAGCTTCTGGGACGTGAACGTGGGTCCAGTCAGCAGCTGGTAAAAGGCTGGGGGTCCCGGGCTGACAGCCAGAAGGGAACAAATTCTGAAGCCAACAGTGTCCTGGGAAGCAGATTCTTCCCATCGAGCCTCCATGTGAGAATGCAGCTCGGCCAACACTTGGCAGGTGTGCAAATCCCCGAGCAGGAGACCGGGTCACGCCGTGAGCCATGGGAACCGTGACGTAGGTGGGCATGGCTTACCCTGCTAGATCTCTAGGCACGTTCATGTTGATCTCATTAACTGAAGAAGGGATGAATAAAATTCAGTTTGTTCATCAACGGAATACAACCCAGCAATAACCTACAAAACCTGCAGTTGTATTCGGCAGCTGCACATGCCCTTTACCAAAAAGGAAAAACATGAAATAACAGACACAGATTCCATTTTTTATAAAGCCACAACTCTGTAATTTAGGAATTCACATCTGGGTGGTAAGATAAAGTGAAGCTAGCCAGCGGTCCTACCCGGTTTCCAGCGCTGCCGTTTAACAGTGCCCTGCACCGTGTTAACAACAAAGTTAGTTTCGTTCAGTTCTGAGCCAGAAACTCGAGGTCGAGCTGTCGTCGGGGTTGGCTCCTGGTGGGCTTGGCCTCGGGGTTCGCAGACCCCCCTGTGTGGCCCGCGTACTGCGCACCTGTCACCTGCCAAGCGGTCTGCGGCCTCTCTGGCCCGGGCTGCCCCCCAGGTGACCGCCCCCGGGGTGACTGCCCCCTGGGTGACCACGTTGTCCACCAGAAGCCCGGCTCCAAAGGCGGCACAGGGCGGATTAGGCTGGGACCGTGGATGGGAAGCGGTGGACACAGTTTGCAGAGGTGGTGGCGGAGCCAGATGCCGTTGGTGCCTTGACCCCGCGGCCAGCCTGAGCTTCTCCAGCTCCTGGGACCGTGAGGGGTCCCCCCGGGGGGGTGCACTCCAGTCACCTCCCCGCCCTGTGGGGCTCCCCGGGTCATGCCCGGGTAAGGGCCTTGCACCTGCTTCTGGGGGAGGTCACCCCAGGGCAGTGGTTGGCCACGTAGTAGGGATGCTGTCGCACTGGGGAGGCACCTGGACATGTTGCATTTCCTGACCTGGGGTGAGTTATAACCTGACTGTTCACTTTAGGGTTATTGTTTTTTTTAGGACTGTATTTATTTATCTGAGAGGGAGAGAGAGCGCAATAGAGACAGCGAGAGCGAAGCAGGCTCCCAGCTGAGCAGGAGCGGGTGCCGGGCTCTAGTGGGTCAGGTGGGCGGGGGCGGGCGGGGGTCAGGAGAGCGGGCGGGGGGCGGGGTTTGAGAGCGGGCGGGGTACTGGGCGGGGTCTGGGAGGAGGGGTGGGGCAGTGGGCGGGCGGAGTCTGAACGGGGCCTGTGGGCGGGGCTTTGGGGCGGGTGGGGCAGTGGGCGGGGGTCTGGGCCGTGGGTGGGCGGGGTCTGGGAGGAGGGGGTGGGGCAGTGGGCGGGCGGAGACTGAACGGGGCCTGTGGGCGGGGTTTGAGGGCGGGCGGGGCAGTGGGCGGGGTCTCGGCGGAGCAAATGCACCTGGACACCTGCATCAAATGGATTCTGTCGATCGACTCTTGCACTTTCTGGAGCACCCATGAGGTTACGGTTTTGCCTAAAATAGGTTTTATTTCTATGGCGGAAGAACAACTGGCACCTTGGCTGTGAATTCTTGGTGAATCACCAGCAAGCACGCAGTCGGTGTGAAGCTCTGCTCAGCTGCTGGTTGCTATTTAATTCTTGTCAGCAGGGGAGAGAAATGAGAAGAGTTAATTGGTGTGTGCAAGTGCCTGGCTCTGGAGAAAATACGGTCAGTCCCTTTTTAGTTCCTCAGTCTATTTTTACCTAAGCATCAGAGAAAGAAACCTAAGAAACGCGTTTCCATAGTCAAATGGGATAAAAATATGTAGAGATTCTGCATCTCATCCAGAGATGGCAGGTATTTGTTCTCTCCTCCACCTCCCGTCGTAAGGGCCCCTGGATGGAGCTCTGCGCAGTGTGACGCGGACGCCCACTGTGTGGGACGAGCTCTGTGCTGCAGACACAGGACAGGTACCTGGCGGCACACGATTAAACAGTCCCCACAGGACCCTGTGACTCCAGGCTGACACTAGAGACAGAAAAGCTTATACATCCACGCAGAAACCTGTACACATATGTTCAGAGCAACCCTATTCTCAGAGCCAAAGCGTGGAAACAACCCAAATGTCCACAGATTATTAATCCACAGATTAATAAGCAAAATGTGGTCCCTCCACACAATGGAGTATTATTCAGCTTTAAAAAGGAAGGAAATTCTAACACCTGCCGCAACGTGGGTGAACAGTGCAGACATGCGCAGGGAAATAACCCAGTCACAAAAGGAAGAATATTGCCTGATTCTATTTATACGAGGTTCCTGGAGCCGTCACATTCCTAGAAAGTAGAATGGCGGTTTCCAGGGGCTGGAGTGGCCGGTGGGGAGTTCGTGTAGAATGGGGACAAGGTTTCAGCTTGAGGAAGATGAAAACGCTCTGCAGAGGGATGGTGGTGTTGGTTGCACAACAGTGCAACTGTGCTTAATGCCACTGAACTACACACTCAAACATGGGTAAAATGGTAAATTGTTATATATATTTTACCACAATTTAAAAATCAAAAGAAAATAAAACTGGGGCTGTGTTGCTGTACCGACCAGCTCCAATGTTGGGAGCTGTGGTCAGGGCCTCTGGTCCTCCCGGTTTCTCTGGGTCCTCCTTTCCTCAGTGCAGGAGGGATTACAAGCCCACCACCCAGGGTTGCCATGAGAAGGTCAGCACAGATGTCCTGGGGCTCTCACCACAGGCCTGGAGCACTCTACACCCCTGCCCCTAGCCCCAAGGACAGTGTGGGAAGATTCTCCTCCCCCTTCCCCGGGGTCACATGTGACCTGCCCTTACCACCTAATGCCACCGTGAGTCAAGACGTGTTCATGGGGACTGCTGGGGGCGACCTGTTTTCATCTCAAGGTGAGGAATGGCGATGTGCAATTCTGGAGACGTTTTTAGTGGTTACAGCTGGGAGAAGAGTGCCCTGGTATCTAACGGATAGGGGTCAGGGATGCTGCTCTGTCCAGCAACGCAGAACAACTACCACAAAGAACAATCCAGACCCCTGGGACCCCTGGGGCTGGTTCAAACATCCCACACTGGACCTCGAGACTGTCCGAGGGCCCTGGGAAAGGCTGACTGAGGGATTGGTGAGCACAAACCTCCCAGCCCTGGCTCTCAGCGGGCAGAGCTCCTCACCCCAGAGCTCATTCCTGCTCGGGGTAGGCCTGCCCCCCTCCCCACCATGATGCCTGCTGTGGACTGAATATGCTCCCAACCATATATTGAACCCCTAAATCCCAGTGTGATAATACCTGGAGATGTGGCCTTTGTAAGGTAATTAGAGCCCCGAGGTCGTCTGGTGGGGACCTTGATTATGCATATTCAGAGGACATTCTAAGAATGGACACAGGGCTGCCAAGGATATGGGATCTTCCCCATGGGGTGCTGCCAGAGGCTCTACTACAGGGCCCTTGTATTGGTCCAGAAGGGGCATGGATTCCCATCAGGGTGATCCCCGCAGGGAATTTGGGGATTGGATCTGAAAGCAAAGCGGTCCAATCTCAGTCCAGCGTCCATGACTCCCTAGATGCGGGGAGAAGTCTGAGGCCTGGAGGGTCCCCACCTTGCCTGTCCCTCAGCTCCCCCAGAAACACGCGCACAGGCTCACGTGCGCACACCCATGCACATGCAGGGCGCAGCGATGCACACACACGAACACGTGCACACGTGCACAGGCGCACGCACACACACGGGCACTCGCGCCCACGCGCTCGGGGACAAAGACGAGGCCCCGGGAAATCCTGGGGGACACCGCGGGCCCAGGCCCACGCGGGACAGGGACCCCGGACGCCAGACGACCTGGTTCTGGCCTCCCGGCTGCACGTCCGCCAACTGAACCGGCCCCGCCAAGTCTGCAGGTGGCAGCGCGTGGAGGGCGCGGCAGCCGGGAGGCCAGGCCCCGCCCCCGGCCCGCCCACTTCCGGACCTCATTGGCTGTGGCCGTCACAGCCGCGTCTCGCCCCGCCCCGCTTCGCCCCGGCCCCGCCCCCGGCCGCAGAGGCGGCGAAGACCAAAGCCTCCCGGGAGGGGCGGAGACGAGGGGAGATGGACGGGCAGCGCAGCCAATGAGCGTGCGCAGCCGCCCTAGCAACTGCGGCTGGCCAATGGCGGGGCGGGGCGGGGCGGGCGGGGCGGGGCTCCGTGCTGTCAGCGGCGGACCGCGGGGCCTCTGTGCCTCCCGCGGGCCGGGCATGGGCGCAGGCGGCGGCGGCCGCACGATGAACACCCTGGGCAGCCCGGTCCGCGCCTACGACTTCCTGCTCAAGTTCTTGCTGGTGGGCGACAGCGACGTGGGCAAAGGCGAGATCCTGGCGAGCCTGCAGGATGGCGCGGCCGAGTCCCCCTACGGCCACCCGGCGGGTGAGCGCGGGGCCGGGACCCGGGAGCAGAGCCCGGGGGGATCGCGGTGGGGGGGGGGGCGGGAGCTCGAGGTGGGGGGACCGGGAGCGCACGGGGGGTGGGAGGGAGGGGGGCCGGGAGCGCACGGGGGGGGCGAGGTGGGCCGGGAGCTCGCGGTGGGGGGGCCGGGAGCTCGCGGTGGGGGGGCCGGGAGCTCGCGGTGGGGGCGCCGGGAGCGCAGGGGGGGCGGGAGGGAGGGGTGCCGGGAGCGCACGGGGGCGGGCTGGGGTCCTGGCGGCGGGCTGGGAGGGGCTGGGCGGGGAGCCAGCGGGGGCCCAGAGAGCGCGCGGAGGGCCGGGGGGCGTGGAGCCGCCGAGCGCAAGGGGCCGGGGGAGCGCGCGGCGGGCGCGGGGAGCCGGGCACCGGGGGAGCGCGCCGAGGAGCTGGGGGCGCAGCGGCCGGGGGAGGCCCTCGCCCGGGGGCGCAGAGCCAGGCGGTGGAGCGCGCGAAGGGCCGGGATCCAGGCGCGCGAGGCTCTCGGCCCTGGGCCTGAGTCGGGCGCGCGCTCCGCAGGAGGCCGGGCTGCACCCCAGGTCCGCGCGTGGGGAGCGCGGCACGTCGGTCTACGGTCTCCCCAAGGTCCGCTTCCTCGCGCAGCCAGCGGCCGGGCAGGGCTCTGGGGTACCTCGGCCCCGGCGGAGGCGGGCGGACCACGCAGGTGGGCTTTGGGGAGGAGGTAGCGGGGCTGCTGCGTGCGCCCGGCTGGGAGGCCGCGAGCGCGTTTGGAGAGGATGCGTGGGGGTAACGGAGCGGGCGGGAGGGGACGGGGCCGAGGCTCCCAGGTGGAGGCTCTGCGCGTGGGAGGGATGGAAGCCGAGGGGAGAGGAAGCAAGAGAACTAACCAGCCTGGAGAGGCTCCTCCTCTGCAAACAGGATCCCGGAGGGCAAGAAACCCAAATGACCCTGGGGAATGCGGCCTGAGGGCGGGAAGGGAAGCACCACGGAAAGGGAAGGAGTGAGGGTTCAGGTGGAGGAGAAGCCACAGGGCTCAGGGAGGACAGGGGGTGGAGGATCCTCAAAGCTGGGGTCTGGGGGTCTGAGGGTCAGAGGCCCCAAGGCGGTGTGCGGCGTTAGGAGGGAGAGATGGCGAGGGGAGGCCAGTGAGGTGGGCATCCAGCTGGACCAGCGGGCAGGGGCCGAGTCAGGTCTTCACCCAGGCAGGCCGCTCTGACGGTGCGGGTGGCTGCAAAGGGCACCTGTCAGCCCTTGTGTCAGAGGCTCCAGGCGCACCTCCAACACAGGTCTTGCCCCCTCTGTCTCCTGGGCTTGCAGTCGGGGTCTCCAGGAGCAGAGGAGGGCGGCCCAGCAAGGGGTCTGTTGATGTTCAAGCCAGCAGGTGTGCTTCCTGCCCTGACCAGGGTAGAATTGAGGCAACGGTCCAGAGGAGGACGTCCTGGGTCCAGAGGACCTCAGCAGCAAATGAACTTGAGTTGAGGCAAGAGGGGCAGGGGTGCAGGGCAAAGTTTGCGGGGTGAGGGACGCGAAGGGAAACAGTGGTCAGCAGAGCTGGCAGAGAGGGGAGCCTGGGGCTTCTGAGCAGGGAGGAGAGGCTCAGGTGGAATGGCCTGGGGCGGGCCTGTGAGATTGGAGGTGTTGGGCCGGGGAGAAAGTTGGGAGGAGGTCGGGAAGGTTCCGGAGAACCGATGCCAAGAACCTGGACTATTCCTGAGGTTGAGGGTGTGAGAGTCAACCTTGGCGCTTGTGAAAATACAGATTCCGTCTCTAATTCCAGATCTGTGTCATCCAAGGTGGTGCCATCAGTGACATGTGATTTTTAAATTTAAAGTAGGGGGATCCCTGAGTGGCTCAGCGGTTTGGCACCTGCCTTTGGCCCAGGGCACGATCCTGGAGTCCCGGGATTGAGTCCCACGTCGGGCTCCCGGCATGGAGCCTGCTTCTCCCTCTGCCTGTGTCTCTGCCTCTCTCTCTCTCTCTCTCTCTCTCTCTGTGTGTGTCTATCATAAATAAATCTTAAAAAAAAAATAAAGTAGTTACAATGAAACACAAGTAAAGGTTCCTATGAATCGTGGGTCAAGTGCTCAACAGCAGCCCCTGGCCTGTGACCCTGTAGCAGGGCTCTGCTGGCAGGCGCCGCTCTGGGGCTCGGGCTCCAGGAGGGCAGCGGGTTGTGTCTGCAGTTTCCTCCGCAGGGCCTGGGGCTCAGTGGGTGCAGGAGCTCGTAGAGGTGAAGGAAGACACATCGGGCACATAGAGCACGGTGCTCCTAAAACTGCGTGGCTGGGGGCACGAGCCCTAGTGGGTGAGCGATGTGGGCCGGTGGGAGGAGTGTGGACAGAGTGGGTGTCCTGGTGGTTTGAACAGAGCTTGGGTGGCTCTGCTGCGTTACCTTCTTTCTTGTTATTTGTAGACTGAGCGTTTGTAAAAGCAACGAATTAGCACTTTCCCCCAAAGGTCTTTCTTCCACCCCGAGGGAGGACTTAGGTTAAAAAAGACACTTTCCAGGGATTTTAAGAAGTTGAAATCTTTCCCAGTATTATTATTATTATTATTATTATTATTATTATTATTATTAGACACGTTCTACTTTGCATTCTGCTGGGGGCTTGGGGAGGGAGAGGGCGTTTGCAGCCCGTGCTTCCATCCCCCACCCGCCTGGCCCCGTGGCTCTCACTCCCGGATCCCAGGCCTACCTGCCCGCAGGCCCTCGGCATCAGGTATTTCCGGGCTTCAGCGCCACAGGAATCCTTTCCCCGCTGCGGGGTCTGGGACCTCTGCGTTTTGCTCTCCCTCTAATTAGCTACATTTCATTTCCAGCCATTTTCCAGGAAAGGGGCATATTTCCTGAGCGTTTTCATGTTTGAGGAGATCTGTCCCTTGTGTTGGTCCGTGGAGAGTATGCGGGTGGGGTCAGAGGGTGGAAGGTGTCCTCAGGCCGCCTTTCCCAGCCCTCAGCCCCAGGTGAGCCGCCGTGGCCAAGGTCAGCGTGTGTCAGCATGTCAGCTGCCGACGCTGCGTGTTGGACCTCTGGCACGCTGTGCACTCTCCGAATTTGCGGATTTCATATTTAACTTCAGGGAAGTTGACTTTGTGGCCCTAAAACACTGTTACATTGACTGGTGTTCGTGCTTCAGGTCTCTTAAGGCTGCTGAGCGGCCCCCACACAGATTTACTATCTGAGTGTCCCGGGCCTGGGGCTGTGTCCTTCCTGGAGGTGCCAGCGGTAAGTCTGCTTGCTTGCCCAGCTTCTAGAACCTTCCTGCACTCCCCGGCTCTGGGCCCCTTCCTGCTGCCGCAGCGGCAGTGTGTGCCCGTGCTGTACCATCCAACCTGCCTCGGTCTCCCTCCTCTGCTGTTAGGCGCCCTCGTGACAGTGCAGGATGACCTCCGTGGGTGACGGTCACCGGGTCAGCACACCTGGTTCCTCCTTGGCCATGTAGCCCCGGGGACCCGCGGGTTGTGAGGGTCACAGCATGGGTACCCCCCCGGGCGGTGAGGCCACCTGCTCCACCCGCTACCCTCCGGCTGGGTTTCAGTCGCATTCCACATGCCTCTGCTTCCCTCTGAGGCCCGGACCTTCTGCCTCTTCCTTCTGGATCTCTGTGGACATCTCAAGCCTTTCCTATTGGTTGGTAACTTTCACTTTAGTAAACTGTTTCTAGACGTTTCTAACTTTTCTTTTTTTATTAGTTTAGTGGTGCGGTCGTTTCGGTCTGCAGTTTTTTTTCCTTACTTGTACAATTTTCATTTAAATTTTTTGGGCAGCCCTGGTGGCTCAGTGTTTTAGCGCCACCTTCAGACCCGGGGCGTGACCCCAGGGTCCCGGG
The DNA here is from genome assembly GCF_048164855.1 of Canis lupus baileyi. NCBI lineage: Eukaryota > Metazoa > Chordata > Mammalia > Carnivora > Canidae > Canis > Canis lupus. The sequence goes on along the minus strand of NC_132853.1, from coordinate 61,268,378 downwards.
ATCGAGTCCCATTTCGGGCTCCCCGCAGGGAGCCTGCTTCTCCCTCTGCCTGTGTCTCTCTGCCTCTCTCCCTGTGTCTCTCATGAATAAATAAATAAAATCTTTTAAAAAATTGTTTTTATTTAAATGATTAATTTCATTTAAAAATATCTTATTTTACCGGCTTACAGTTTCTGCTGCATTGTTCCACCGCATGAAGTAACCGGGGTGACTGTCCTTTGTTCCTTGGGTCCGTTTCCTTCTACGCTGGGCCCTCCGGGTCTGTCTTTCCTCTGAAGACCTGCTGCAGTGCGGTGGTACCCCCAGAGTAGCCGAGGCCCGAGCCCCTGCGCCGGGGCCCACAGGGTGGGTGCCCGGCCAGCGCCTTCTCCGGGTGGAGGTGCTGGGGGAGAGGCCTGCACGGCCCAGCCCCGTGGGGACAGTGAAGTCGCCGTGAGGTCGCGGCCCCGCGGGGCTGGTCTCGCGGGTGGGTGAGGCCCCCGGGCTCCAGCTGGCCCTGCTTCCAGGACCGTGTTGCCTTCCCTTCTCTGACTGCCGAGTCTCTACGTTGGGAGACGGAAGGAGCTGGAACAGACAGTAAATTCTACACCCTCTTTCCTCCCAGCCTTTTTCCCACGGAAACTGGGTGTTTTCTGACAACTTTCTCCCGCCGCTCCGCCAGCTTCCTTCTGCCAGCAGGAAAATCCCATCTTTCTGTCTCTGTTCGGTTCCTGCTAACAGCTAATAATACTGCTGCCCGCCCTTCCCTGGCCCAGAGAGGACAGGGATCATCCCGAGGTAGGTCACGGCGTTAGGCCCCGAGAGGGTGAATAACGGGCCCAGATTGCACAGCGTCGTGAGCACAGGCGGTGGCTGCTGAGGCTGGGCCCTGTGGTTCAGAAGCGGCCCAGAGAAGTGGCTTCTCTCCCGTGAGGACCGCCGCTGCTTTCACTTAGCGACCTCGTCACGGGGCCTTCGCCCTTCTCTTGGCCTTTGCCCAGGCTCTGCCCGGAGACGCACGCACGCAGGTGTGCAGACCTCACAGTGACTCTGCCGGTTTCCCTGGGCGGCCACTTCCAGATTCGAAACACGATTTATAAGGCCTTCACTTCCAAGTCTGAGGACACTCGAAGCCTCTATTCCTCGTCCTCTGCGGTGTGTGGCGCGCTCCTCAGGACAGGCCAGCTTCTGCCTCTGCCTCCTGTGGGCCACCCGCCGCACTGGCACGGCCTCCGCGTGGCTGCCCTTTGACGCCTGTTGCGATTGCCTCCGCGTGTCTGAAACTGTTGAAGCTGCATTGGGTCAGATTTGCTCCTTAGAAGCCATCATCCAGCCCCGCCTCCCCGCGAAATGTGGGGCCTCCTCCCTGCAGCGGGGACTGTGCTCGGACCAGGGTGACGCCGACCCCGGAGAACGGGGAGTGGCCCGGCAACGGCACCGCGGGGGCTGAGGGGTGACAGCCACGTGCTCCTGCCTTGGGCCTACTGCTCGCACCCGCGAACCCCTCGCCCAGCCCCTTGGGGCGAAGAGAAGCAGCGAGCTGTGTCGGAGGCCACGGAGCCCACCGTTTGCATCGCACGCTGTGCACTTACCACCCACTAAGAGATTTTTCTTTTCAGATTTTATTTATTTAGGGATCCCTGGGAGGCTCAGTGGTCGAGCGTCTGCCTTCAGCCCAGGGCATGACCCCGGGTCCCGGGATCGAGTCCCACATTGACCTCCCCACAGGGAGTCTGCTTCTCTGCCTGGGTCTCTGTCTCTCTCTCTCTCTCTCTCTCTCTCTCTCTGTTTCTCACAAAAATCTACGGAGCCAGAATCGTAAATATCTGTATTAAATTTGAGTGGACCCCAATCCAGAAGGCCGAAAGGTGTAACCCTAACGAGGAAAAGAAAGTGGTGAATATGGAGAACGTTGAATTCACCTCCAGGCTAAGAAATTTGTTTGGAAGTAAAATCTGTTTCTTCAGGTCTAGAGTGAAGCGCGTGGTCCGGAAGGTGGACCATTGCCGTGTGGGTCTAAGTAGCGTCGTGCTGGCCTGACGTCCAGGAGACGCAAAGCCAGAGCCCCCAGGGCTGAGATCCGCCCCGAGAGCTTGGGCGTCTGCGCCGGGCCCTGAGCGCCTGTGCGGGGCCGGGCTGGACGCCTGTGCATCTCCCGGGGCCACCGCTGCTAGCGACCACAGGCGGGGGCCTGACGGCGGAGGGTGCTTATCCCCTCCCGAGGCCAGGCCTCTGACATCACTGCGTGGGCAGCCCCCCGCCCCAAGGCTGCAGGGGAGAATAGAATCCCTCCTGGAACCTTCGGCGGCTGCTGCTTGCCTGCCGCCCTGCCCTTTGAATGAGGGAGGGAAGGCCTTGCAAGGGACCTCCGTGTCCTGCTACGCACGCCCCACCTCGGCCCTCCCCTGGCAGGTGAGCCAGAGGGCTGGGGCCTGCCGGGAGCTGGCACAGGGACTCCCTCCTTCCTTCCCACGCTGACCTGGCTTCGGCACACGTGGCCCAAAGGATGTGCCCGTGGGTGTGGAGAGCCTGGGGGCAACCAGGGCCTGCTGCAGTGCCCAGCGCTCCCCTGGGCTGTGAGGACCCGGCCGCATGAGCCTGGGAGGTGGCTCTGGGCCCTGGGCGCTCTGCTCGGCAGACCCACTGGCCTCCGCCAGCCTCCGCCCCGACAGGGGCCCCTGCCGCTGCCCACGCAGACGCCTTCGGTGGGCTTTCCAGGGCAGCCCGTGTGCTTGTGCCTGGTCGTCTGCGGTGCTGACTGCCCAGCACCTCCCTGGCGGGTGCCTCACCCCCTCTCTCTATCCATGGTGACAAACAGGCGCCCCTCGCCCTCTGATGCTTAGTGCCTGGGACCACAGTGACTGACCATGAAGTAAGGCCCCGCGTCTTCCCCACAAGCGGGGAAGGGGAGTGCGGGGTGGTTCATCCTAAACCATCCTCAGGAGCTCAGGCAGGTGAGCGGGTTTACTGTCCGCCTTTGGGCCACTCACTCAGCGGGCATGGCCATGCCCAGGGACGAGGGCATCTTCCCCCAGGTGTCATGTCACCCCAGCTTCTGCAACTCCAGAGGTCGGGGCTCCTTCTGAAGACACGTGCAGCCCCCGTGTGCGGGAACAGGCCAGGACACAGCACTGCCGGCTGACCAAGCGGCCCTACTGCCCCGGACAGGAGGCGTTGGGGCCCTAGGCGCACACTGCCCCCCGGGCCGGGAGGGCAGCCCCTGGCTGACCTGGGCTTTCTGCAAACGGGCCAATACCGTCAAGAACCGGGCACTTTAACATCAAAGATGCTGCTGCCCTCATTTCTTTCCTGGATGATGGTGAAGACTTCCCGGCGGTGCAAAGTAGGGAGGGAACAGGGAGGATGGCCCGGCAGGGCCGGCCCGCCACGCCCCATTGGTGGTCTGAGTGCAGGTCCCCCGGGACCCCAAGCTGAGGGGCGGCCCCGAGCCACAGTGAGGGCAGCCCTGTGAATTGGACGTGTTGCGACTCTGGAGACAGAGGCTGTTTCCTAGCCACACCCGAGGAAAGGTTCAGAGGCGTTCTTGGCTACTCCGGGTGTCGCTGGTGGTGGGGCGCGCGGGGTGCCGGGCCCCATGCTGTGAGAATCCGGGGCTCCCGATGCAGCTAGCCAGCGCCGAGCATCAGGCGCCCGGGGCCACAGTAGCGTGACTAGCGTCTGACCCCGGCTGGGCACGCGGGAAAACCTAGCTCCCGAGTGGGGAGCGAGTAGCTCCGGGCCGCGAGGGGTGGGAGCTGTGTGGACGAGTGACCGGAGGCCCCGGACCGTCCCTCTTCCGGGAACAGCTGAAGCCACCTCTTTGTTGTGTCAAAGAGGAAAACGAGGAAGGAGAAACATTCAGGGAACATTCTTCCCCAAGGAGATCTGCGGAGAGATGACGGCCCTTCGCTCCAGTCTCTGCCGCTGCATGAACACAATGATCGCACCTCGAGTCCCCGACTAGAATGTGACTTGCTCTCAGAGCCATCCGGGAGCTCGGGCCCGCCCCGCGCCCTCCCCGCCCTCGGCTTCCCCTCCAGAGGGTCCCTTGGACCCCGAAAGCCAAGCGCGGCCAGCTCAGGGAAGGACACGTGAGCATTTGTCTTCTTTGAGGCGAGGGTCACATCATATAATTGTATTTTTATTTATTTTCAGTGTTTCAAGATTTTTAAGTGACATCTACGACCAAAGCGGGGCTCAAACTCACGACCCCGAGATCAAGGGTTGGCCGCTCCTCTGGCTGAGCCAGGCCGGGCCCCAAAGGGAACGACCTTAAAGTGAGCGAGCAAGTGGCACTTGGCTCGCCCACAGCCTGGCGCAGCAGCCCCTGCCCCAGAGCGCGTGCCCCCCCCCAGGGAAGCCCCCTCCCCGCCTCCAGCAGGCCCTGCTCTGCTTTCTGATGTTTTCATTCAGCATCAGACACACGTCTCCAGAGTCAGCTACTCAAAGATGAACATGTTTGTAAGTGATATTTAACCAATATTTACACCAGAAGAGAATTCTGCTACGTGACGGCACACATTTAACGCCTGCTTGCTCACTAAAATAGAAATAAGCAGGTGGTGCATGAGCTGAACTAAATTATTTATTCATCATGCGGAGCTAAAAGTGGAGTGAATGGCTTGGCATTTGACGCTTCCTTTTTGTTTTTTTTTTTAAAGAAGGCTAAAATTATATCTCTCCTCTGCGTTATTCTGACTCACTCAATGAGCGTTCCAACAGGCTTTGTTCTAGAAGGTTTTGCGTGTTTTTATTTCATTCTGATGGACACAGTTTTCAGGGAATCCGTGGAGTGCGGCGAACATGAGTCCTGATCCCCTCTGTGACACTGCCGATGTCCAGGTGTGGAGGCAGCCACAGGTCGGGGAGGGGGAGCTAGAAGTAGGAGGAGAGCGAACACGTAAGTCAGAGAGAACAGGACCCAGGGCAGGGATGAAAGGGAAAGGTCCAGGACACGAGCTTGTGGGGGCAGGAGACTCTGGCCACGGAGGGGGGTCGGCGGCGGAGACCCGGGCCTTCGGGAAGGGTGAAGCTTTGGCTGAGGTGAGGCCGCTGCTGGGGTAGGCGCGCAGGCTGTAATGTAGCCGTGGCACGTGCGCTCTAGCAGGTGGTAGGGGAAACTGAGGCACGGGGGAGCACCAGCAAACCGCTGCCTGTCAGAACTGGGATTTGATCCCTGGCCCCACTGAGCTCCTCCATGTGGGGCCTTCGCAGCTGGGAACCTACGTGGCCCAGCGGCCGTGGCCGGTCTCCACTCCCACCTTCCCCATCGGGAGAAACCAAGGCACACATTGCACGGGGAAGCAGCGCTTTCTCAAGCTTTATCTCCCACCCCGCTTGCACCACCCACCCCCTCCCCAAGTCTCCACTCTGGGAGGTGCTGCCTGTGGGGCGCAGCGTGCAGCCTGGCAGAGAGACCTGGAGAAGGTGGGGACTCGTGGCTCCAGAGGAAACCACTAGGTCGGTGTTCCTGGGGTCAGGGGCCGGGGTCAGGGGTGAGGGTGAGCCTAGCGGAGGGGCAGGTTATTCAGCAGGGCCATTCTGATGGGAGCTGGCACCTGAGTCACTGAGTTCAGGGTCAGTCACATGGGCTAATGTGGAGCTGGGTTCCCTTTTAAGTTCTTGTTCACTACTAGTGAAAGTCTGAGACACGGGTCAGCATACGTTGTTCTGGGAAGATGTTAACCCATTATCTTTTATAGCTTTTTCCAGGATTTGTATGTCAGACATTTTCTGTTCCTCTCTCCACTCACTGTGCTTTGTGGGTTTTCTATCGGACTGGACATTTTTGGTGCAAACAAAAAGTCAGCTCCACAAGACAGTGTGGTCCTGGCACAAAAACAGACACCCCGATCGATGGAACAGAGCAGAGAACCCAGACAAGGACCCTCAACTCTACAGTCAACTCATCTTCGACAAAGCAGGAAAGAATATCCACTGGAAAAAAGACAGTCTCTGCAACAGATGGTGTTGGGAAAATTGGATAATCATATGCAGGAGAACAAAACTAGCCACTTTCTTACACCAGACACAAAAACAAATTCAAAATGATAATTAAAGACCTAAATGTGAGGCAGGAAACCATCCAAATCCTAGAGGAGAACACAGGCAGCCGCCTCTCTGACCAAGGCCACAACAACTTGCTAGATGCGTCTCCAGGGGCAAGGGAAGCAAAAGCAAACATGAACTATTAGGACTTCATCAAAATAAAAAGCTTCTGCACAGTGAAGGAAATAATCAACAAAACTAAAAGATACCCTACAGAATGGGAGAAGATATTTGCAACATATTGGATAAAGGACTAGTATCCAGAATCTATAAAGAATTCATCAAAATTAATACCCAAAAAATAAATAATCCAGTTAAAAATGAATGGGCAGAAAACATGAACAGATACTTCTCCAAAGAAATGTCCATACAAACGGCCAACGGACACTTGAAAAACTGTTCAGCGTCACTCGGCATCGGGGAAATACAAATCAAAACCACAACAAGATCCCACCTCACAGCAGTCAGAATGACAAAAATGAACAAGTCAGGAAACCACAGATGTTGGTGAGGATGCGGAGAAGGGGGAGCCCTCTTGCCCTGTTGGTGGGAAGGTGAACTGGTGCAGCCACTCTGGAAAAGAGAGTGGAGGGTCCAAGAAGTTAAAAATAGGGCTACCCTACGACCCAGCAATTGCACTACTGGGGATTTATCCCAAAAGATACAAAAAAAGTTATTTGAAGGGGCACACGCACCCCAATGTTTATAGCAGCATTATCAACAATAGCTAAATTATGGAAAGAGCCCAGATGTTCATCCACAGATGAATGGATAAAGAAGATTGGTGTGTATACAATGGAGTATTACTCAGCCATCAAAAGAATGAAATCTTGTCATTTGCAACAACATGGATGGAACTGAAGGGTATTATGCTGACTGAGTAAGCCAGTCAGAGAAAGACAAATTCCTATGATCTCACTCATGTGGAATTTAAGAAACAAAACAGATAAACATCAGGGAAGGGAAGGAAAAATGAAAAAAAGATAAAAACAGAGAGATAGAGGCAAACCATAAGAGATTCTTAACTATAGAGAACAAACGGAGGGTGGCTGGAGGGGGGGGGGTAGGAGGATGGGGTCACTGGGTGGAGTCACTTGTGGAATCACTAAATTCTATTTCTGAAACCAATACTACACTATATGTACTAACTTGAATTAAAAAAAAAAGTCAGCTCCAAGCAGTCTAAGCGAAGAGGATTTTATGGCCTGGCCTGCCCGGTAGTTGAAGGGCAGGCCTCCTTTGAGGCTAGGCTGGGTCCTGGTGCCTGAGCCTTTCAGGATGCTCTACTGCTCTCTCCCTATCTGTGTTATCTTACTTCCCAGCTCATCTTCCACCTGGTGAGCCCTGAACTGTATGATTGCTGCAAGATATGACGCCAAAGTGGAGAAAGTGGTGAAAGCCGGTCCCTCTTTGGTGTTCTAGGGTCACTGGTTTTTATATATCGTCTATCATTGAGAGTTGTTGTCTGCAGAAGGCAGTCCGGTAGGAGCTGTGCAGCCATGGCCAGAAGCAGAACCTCAAAAGGGAGGAATCCAAAAACAATAAAGATCTTGGAAATTGATTTGTTTTCTTTTTCTTTTATTTATTTATGATAGTCACACAGAGAGAGAGAGAGAGAGAGAGGCAGAGACATAGGCAGAGGGAGAAGCAGGCTCCATGCACCGGGAGCCCGACGTGGGATTCGATCCCGGGTCTCCAGGATCGCGCCCTGGACCAAAGGCAGGCGCTAAACCGCTGCACCACCCAGGGATCCCGATCTTGGAAATTGAAAATGTGATGGAAGAAATAAAAATTTCAGAGGAAGGATAAAAGAGAACATTGAGACCATTTTCCAGAATGTTGAAAAAAAGAGAGAGAAGCAAAATAAGAGACACTAAGAAAATCGTGGAGTAGGTTCAGGAGGCCCAACATCTTATTAACAAAACCCCAGCGGGACACCTGGGTGGCTCAGTGGTTAAGCATCTACCTTCAGCTCAGGATGTGATCCTGGAGACTGGGGATCGAGTCCCACATTGGGCTCCCTGCATGGAGCCTGCTTCTTCCTCTCCCTGTGTCTCTGCCTCTGTGTGTGTGTGTGTCTCTCATGAATAAGTAAAATCTTTAAAAAAAAAAAGAAAACTGGAAGAACTTTTAGGGATGCATTAGTGCTAAATGCAGAGAAAACTAAGCAAGTAAACAAAAAGGCAATTTATAATTCTAGTAAAAACAAAAAGTTGTATGTGAAGGACATATGAACACAGGATACCACATGGTCCAGCCACAGATACTGTTTACTTGGTCATATTGATGTAAAATTGGATATTGATCTAGCTAAAATGCAAATAACTATACTGTGTGTGTGTGTGTATAAGGGAGAGAGAAGTATGTGGAGTAAGTCAATGAAAGAGACCTACATCTTCACCTTCCACCGTGGGAATTGGATTAACGCCTAAACTGAAAAGTCAGGAAGTAGGAATACAAGTATGTTGTTTGCAAATTTGGAGATACATAGCAGAAGAAATACAGAAAAGTGGTGGACTGTGGACCAGGACCTGTCGTTTTCCATGTTAAGTCTCTGACACTTGATCTCATGTGCATCTATGACGGCTGTAACCAAAAACCAAGCACAGGGGGATCCCGGGGTGGCTCGGTGGTTTAGGGCCGCCTTCGGCCCAGGGCGTGATCCTGGAGTCCCGTGTCGGGCTCCCTGCAGGGAGCCTGCTTCTCCCTCTGCCTGTGTCTCTGCCTCTCTCGGTGTCTCTCAGGAATAAATAAATAAAATATTTTTAAAAAGCACAGTTTTAAAAACACAAGGGTGCTTGGGACGGCCTGGCTGGCTCGGTTGGTGGTGCATGCAACTCTTGATCTAAGGGTGGTGAGTTCAAGCTCATGTTGGGTGGAGAGATTACTTAACATAAAACAAAACAAAATGGGGAAAAAAGCCTAACCCTTTAAAATTCTTTTAAATTTATGAAAACTTATTTTTTTTTATTGTGGACCTAAAAAATCAGTACATGAGGACGTTTTGTGAGTCAAAGGAGCCAACCCAATCCAAACAGTGGGTGCACCTCCCAGGTCAAAGACGGAGCGGCTCTGCAGCCCGTGAGCACCGAGAGCCCCCCGCCAAGGCCCGGCTCCGTGGGCGCCTGCTCGCTGCTGCACGCGGGGGCACGGCCATGGGCGTTCCGGGGCAGGAAGGAAACGTTTCCGAAATTAACTCTGAAGTCGGTCTCCGGGTGGGTTTTTGACTGCTTCTACACGTTCGATGGGCGCGTCCCGCGTGTGTATCATGCGGCTGTACCCTCTCTTTAGCACATGGTCTGCTTGATGCCTGCATGTGCGCAGACCCTATTACAGGCGAGCGCTTCGTGCTCGCTTATGTGTGTGTTGCACGTCCATCACGTGTGCGCAGCGCTGACACTGCGAAAGCCAGACGGCGGGCATTGGTGGTTGCCCCTTGGATGCCTCGGTGGGACCTTGAGGGGCTGTGAAGAGCCCTTGGGGTCGCTCCAAAGGGTCATCTCTTGGAGCCTGAAGCTGCCGGCCTGGGATGTCCGCGGTCCGCCCTGACTCTGGGCACTGTCCCCTCAGGATGCAAAGCCAGCCCCGTGTCACCTTCCACCATGCACACCCAGGGATGCGCTCAGCTTTTGTTATTTTTAAAAATATTTTATTTATTTATTCCTGAGAGACACAGAGAGAGGCAGAGACCCAGGCAGAGGGAGAAGCAGGCTCCCTATGGGGAGCCCAACGTGGGACTCGATCCCGGGACCCCGGGGTCTCGCCCTGGGCCGGAGGCAGACCCTCAATGGCTGAGCCCCCCACCCCGTGTCCCGCGCTCAGCCTACTTGAAAGACAGGACGGTTCGTGGATGTGCTATTCTTTCTCGGGGCTTTGTGGGGGCACCAAAGCCTCAGCATGGCCATCTGTCCAGGATCTCGCCCTGGGCCAGGCATTTCTGTTTAGAAGTAAAACACATGCTCCTTGAAGAAACTTGGCAACAGGGAAAGATTGGGGTAAACAAACATAAACACACGCCAGAAACTTCCGGGTGGACGTGGGCTGCTCCTCGGTGTTGCCCGCCTCCCGCCCCCCCCCGCCCCCCCCGCATGCACACGCACAAATACACACAGGGTTACTCTTTACACAGTTGCAGTAACTCTTCGTATCTCATTTCCCACACGACAAGTTTCATTTCACATCCTTAGTGTGATAACCTGGGGACGCGATCTGGGTTTAGCCTGGGAGTGCAGCTTAGGGGAGCAGCCCCAGGATGGGAGGTGGGGTCACGGAGGCCAGGGGCGAGTCAGCCCTCCCCCCCTCCCCCCCTCCCCCCAGACCAATCGGTTCTGAACCACAGTCCCCGACCCGGTCCCCTGGCTGTGCTGCGCATGAATCGGGCAGCAGGTCGGGCCGCGAGGGACCAGAAGGCCAGAGGCCCCACAGAGGGGGGGGGGGCGGGGCCGATCCAGCCCAGGAGACCCAAGCAGGGTCCGGTCTGTCCACCTCGAAAACTGTGACTGTGCCGGGTGGGAAGTCCTTTCTGTCCCCCAGGAGGGTTCTCTTCTCCAGTGCGTGGGCTTGAGAGTGACCTCGAGGCCAGCTGCACTAAGCTGCCCCGCCCCCCCACAGGCATCGACTACAAGACCACCACCATCCTGCTGGACGGCCGGAGGGTGAAGCTGCAGCTCTGGTGAGTCGAGGCCCCCGGTCCCGGCAGACCCAGGGCCTCCCCGGTACCAGGAGGGTCCACGCTTGTGACGGGGACAGACCTCCGCAGATGTGGGAGGTTGGGAGCAAGTCGCCCTCGCCCAGGTCTGGACGGGCCTCTATCTCCGCCCCCTGCCCCCCACCCCCACCCTGCAGCCCTGGCTCTGAGGTCTGGGTCACACCCGGCCTCTGCTCCTCCAGCTCCGGGTTGGGGGGAGAATCAGGCTTTCCTGCTTTGACCGACCACTGGGTTGGCCGCCCCCCCGCAACCTGCCTGATGACTGTCCCCATGTTACCCCTGCCCCTGGGCCACCTGCATGGCTTTCTGTGCCTGGACAGGCCCAAGCCCCATGAGCTGGACGCCCCTCTGCTGCCATCCGCAGGTGCCCCTGCCGGGGGGGGGTCAGCACCCGGCCCCTTCCCGCTGCCCAGCACCCCAGGATGTTCGGGGTTGTGGGTACAGCCCTCCCTGGTGTCCTCTGGGCTTCCCGCTGCCGTGGGTCCACAAGGTCCAGGCCCTCTCCTCTTGTCACCCGACCCCTGCCTGCTGTGCCCGCCACCCGCCATCCCCGTCCAGGCCTGAGGCCTGCGGGGCCAGGGCTTCTCTCTCCCAGGAGACCATCGGGCCCCACTCTCAGCCCGTCCCTCCCGCACGCCGCCCCAAAGCACCTGCTAGACCTTCCTGTGACTCCCTGTCTCGTGTGAGCGGCGTGTCCTAGCAGGGCCCACCCTCTCAGTCAATGGCGGCATGTGCGCCTCCTCGGCTGCTCTGGCCCCCCGGTTTGCCCTCATGTGCAAGAGCCCCGGTCTCCCTGCAAAGCCAGTGGTTGGCGTCCCAGGCCTGCCTCCTTGCCCTCGACGGCTCCTCACCCGCAGAAATCCTCCGGCGCGGGCCCTGCAGAACCCTGGGCCCGGCCCCCCCCCCCTCAGCTCCTCGAGGACTCAGAAGGCAGGCCCGGGTCACCACTGCCCGGGGCTGGGGGGCGGGGGAGCCGTTCATACTGAGGATGTGCCTGGAGCTGCAGCCCACCCTCGTCCCCGCGTCCCCGTGCAGCACGTTTGCTCGGCTCCGGGGCAGCCGTGATTTCCTCTCACTGGCCTCCACTGTCTTTTGCAGGGACACCTCTGGGCAGGGAAGATTTTGTACCATATTCCGCTCCTACTCCCGGGGCGCACAGGTAACACCCCCAAGCCGGGAGGTCAGCCTCACCGAGTAATGACCCCGCGCGGCTCTCTAGTGGGCGCCTGGAGGGCAGGGTGGCACTGGCCTGGGGACTGGTGCAAGGTCTGCAAGAGGCCCTTCTTCAGCCCAGAGGCGCGCGGTGGTGCCTGCGTGTGCCTGTGGCCGTGCGTGTGCCCGTGTGCACGCTCAGGGGAGCGCTCCGTCCAGAGAGTGGCCCTGCAGTCCCCCACATGCCGCGTCCCTAGAGCGGCTGCTGGACGTGGGGGATGCGGTGCCCGTGCCCACCTCACCTGGACATTTGGGGGTTCATTGACGAGCTCCTGAAATACCACCAGGAATGACAATTTAGCTGCTCTACTTGGTAGATAAGTAAGAATAATAGGTTTTCTGTTAAAATAAGTAAACTGGTAGTTGAGCTGGGTGTGAGCCCGTGACCGAGTCGCCTGCGGCCTGGCCGGCGCGGCCCCGAGCTGTGCCCGCCTGTCCTGCAGGTGAGCCCGGTGCCTCTACCCGCAGGGCGTGATCCTGGTCTATGACATCGCCAACCGCTGGTCCTTTGACGGCATCGACCGGTGGATCAAGGAGATCGATGAGGTAGGACCCGGTGTGGCAGGCGCCGTCCGCGTGGGCACGTGGGGGGCGGGCACGTGGCCCAGACATGAGGCTCCAGCAGCATGCAGACAGTCACCTCCCAGAACAGCATGGGCCCTCATGTGGGGACTCACCCGGCCCGCAGTGTGGACGCTCCCAGGGCCGCCGGACAGCCATGGTGGACGCGGAGGGGTCAGAACCGCCTCGTGGCACGGCTGTCCCGTCACCTGCCCAAACACATTGCCAGAAACAACAGGAATTTATTGTCTCGCAGTTTGGAGGCCAGAAGTCCAAAATCCAGCGTCGGCAGGGCCGGCTCCCTCCCAAGGCCCCAGGGGAGGGTCCTTCCCGCCCCCTGCAGCCTCTGCCGGCACGCGGTGTGCGCCCCGTGAGTCCCGTGTCCCCTCCTCCCCTGACAAGGACACCAATGACTGGCTTTAGGGCCCACCCCCCGACCTTGTCTTCACTAAGCACGTCTGCAAAACCCTGCCTCCGTAGGACACGGTCCGCGGTTCTGGGTGGGCACGAGTCCAGGACGGTGCATTTGCCTGTGCGCCCAGCGGTGCCAGCCAGCACCAGATCTGGCACAGGTAACACGCTTGCCTCTCTCTCACCCCGCAGCATGCCCCCGGGGTCCCTAAAATCCTGGTGGGGAACCGGCTGCACCTGGCCTTCAAGCGGCAGGTCCCCACGGAGCAGGCCCAGGCCTACGCGGAGCGCCTGGGCGTCACGTTCTTCGAGGTCAGCCCCCTGTGCAACTTCAACATCACGGAGTCGTTCACGGAGCTGGCCAGGACCGTGCTGCTGCGGCACGGGATGGACCGGCTCTGGAGGCCCAGCAAGGGTAGGCACCTCCTCCCGCCCCGGGCCGCCTCCCACCGCGTCCACCCTCGGAGTAAATGCGTTTAATCTGAGAGAAATCACTAGAACGTTTCTGTCAGAAAGTTCACGAGAGACATTTCTGTGTGGGCGCAGAGGCGGAGGTGCGTGTGCACAGGTGTTGGGCAGGCGCCCTGCGCCCACGGTTCTGGGAAGAGCACCGCGTCGGGAATGACTCACTTTAACTCATTTTGTTTGCAAAGAGGGGAGCTTGAGAGACAGAAGAGCATCGAGCGCTGTTGGCAGTCTCTAACCTGAGGCTGGAAACTGCTCAGAGCCTTGGTGTCAATCCACCCAAACGCCTGTGCCGACCCCGTCCACCTTGCGGGGACCCCGCTGGGACAGCCGCCGTGGATTTCCGCCACGGATTTCCTCTGACGCCCCTGTCAGCAGGCGGCTGTCACAGGAAGGAAAGACAATCTAGTCGTAGAGTGGGGCAGCACAGGGTTGAGGGAGCAAAATCCGATTCTTTTAATCAGGGATTCTCGGCCGCAGCCCTGCCTCCAGCTTGGACGGGAGGTTTCCTAGGGTGTCAGTATGTGCACCCCGCCTCCAGCTGTGGATGGACACCCAGTGTCCCGCAGAGTCAAAACCACCCCCAGCTGAGAGCCACGGTGCCGAGAGAGCTCCTGCTGGGCCCCCCGGGCCTGACCTTCGGGGCTAGGAGGTGGCGGCTGTGCCAGGAGGCCCCCCATCCCCATCCTGGGGGGCCTGACCCACGAGGAATGGTGGAGACGAGAGCCAAGCATTGGCTTCCGAGGCGTGCTCTCGAGCCCGCCCCTGTACAGCTGGTCACACGTGGGAGGGCGGTCACCCCTGACACCCTTGGTTTCTCACCCCACGCCGCGGTCGGGCAAGTCCTGGGGGAGGACCTCAGCGGCCGCCGTCTCCCCTCCGGGTCTGCCCACCTTGGGGCCTGGAGGGAAGGCAGCCGGGTCTCCAGGCCCGGCTGCCCGGTGGCCGTGTCCTGAGGGCCGGGAGCGGGCGCGGTGGGCGGAGAGCCCGGCCCAGGGCGTGCGGCAGGGAGGCGGTGAGGTGGCGGGTCCACCCTGGTGTCGCTCTGTGTCAGGCACGTGAACTAAACTCGGTTTCCTTTCCTTCCCCAAGTGCTGAGCCTGCAGGACCTGTGCTGCCGAGCGGTGGTGTCCTGCACACCTGTGCACCTGGTAGACAAGCTCCCGCTGCCCATGGCCCTGAGGGGCCATCTCAAATCCTTCTCCATGGCCAGCGGCCTCAACGCCAGGATGATGCACGGCCGCTCCTACTCCCTCACCGCCAGCTCCACGCACAAGAGGAGCGGCCTCCGCAAGGTGAAGGCTGCCCGGCCGCCGCAGAGCCCGCCCAAGCGCTGCCCCAGGAACAGCTGTAAGGTCTCCTAAAGCAGGAGCACGGACGGGCCTCCAGGAGAGGCTGGGCAGTCCCGTGAGGGACAGGGACAAGGACAGGGTGGCGGGAGCCCGCTCCAGGGCCGGAAACACACCTGCCGATCGCTCCTGCGACCCAGCCGCTCTGAGCGCTGAGGACACAGCTTGACTCCGATGCTTCTCCGTGGACAAGCACGAAGCTCTCGTTTGACACGCGTGTTTGTCCGGGGGCTTGGCTCTTGATGACACCAGCGTGGCCTCCCTCATAGACCTGCTTTGGAGGTGCAGCGGCTCACGCAGTGACTGTGAGGTGCAGCAACTCTGGAAAGCAGCGGGAGAGAGAGATGACCCTCGACCCCACGACCTCACGAGGGCCCTTTGTGAACCTGCAGTTCACACCCACGTGCTCGTTGACGGGCAAGGCGGGAGTCAGAGATCACACTCGGCCGTTCCATCCAGCTCGGGTCTGACACGGATTTGATACAGTTTTTGCTATGTTATTTACCATGTTTGGGGATCAATAAGTGATTTATATGCATATTTTTCTGTAAATCTACATTTTTTTGTACAAGACGTTCCATAGGTTATGAAGGTAAGGGAAGAAAATGCCAAAGATATCTCTAGTTGCGTCGAGCAGCCACACGTAGTCACAATGCATCCAGATCGGCAAGGAAACTACTGTTTGGGCCGTTTCGGTAAGGAATGCAGTGCGCCCTGTTATTGAGGAAAATGTTTCTCGACAATAAAATGCGTACCTGTTTCTTGGTAGGGCTGTCGGCTGGTCCTTTCTGATTCTGATCATATTATTGATCACCCGGGCAGGGTCTCAGCTTCCTGGGGGTACCTGCCTGACATCTCCCTGCAGCAGCGGGAGGTTATTACAGGGAATCAAAAAAAAAAAAAAAAAAAGAAAAGAAAGAAAAACTATCAATGAGAAGATGCCCAGGTGTTCTCAGTTTCTATACACAATATACAGATTTTTAGATATTTAAGGGGCCTGAGAATTGGAAGCAACAGCTCTATCTGGAGATGGGCAGGTGAGGCCCAGAGAGGAGAAATGAGCCCGGCCAGTGCTGGTCACTGCTGAGGGCCTAGGGCCAGGCTCCAGGCCACTCCTTAAGATGACTGGTAATGTTCTAGAAGGAATATCCTATAGTTCCCCAAGCCCCTGTGACCTGCGGCTCTTCCGGTGTTTCTGGAGCACACTGGTCCCCAGGGGGACACTAGAAGCTGGCTGAGCCAGTGAGGAGACTCCAGGGCTCTGCCCACACCTGGATCTCAGGCTCCTGCCCCCGGGCATAAGGGTACATTTCCACCATGCTCGGCACTCCCAGGGTGGGGCACTTTGTAATCGTGGCCCCAGGATGGGCCAGGATGGCCTGGGATGGCCCGGGATGGGCCGGGATGGCCCACGATGGCCCACGATGGGCCAGGATGGCCCCAAGATGGCCCAGGATGGCCCCGGGATGGCCTGAGCATGGCCCGGGATGGCCCCCAGGATGGTCCTGGGATGGCCCCAGGATGGGCCGGGATGGCCCCAAGATGGCCCAGGATGGCCCAGGATGGCCCCGCGATGGTCAGGGATGGCCCTAGGATGGCCCTGGGATGGCCTGGGATGGCCCCAGGATAGCCCTGAGGATGGCCCCGAGGATGGCCCCGGGATGGCCCCGGGATGGCCCCAGGATAGCCCTTGAGGATGGCCCCGGGATGGCCCCAGGATGGCCCCAGGATGGCCCTGGGATGGCCTGGGATGGCCCCAGGATAGCCCTGAGGATGGCCTGAGGATGGCCTGAGGATGGCCCTGGGATGGCCCTGAGAATGGCCCCGGGATGGCCTGAGGATGGCCCCGGGATGGCCCCAAGGATGGCCCCGGGATGGCTCCAAGGATGGCCCCAGGAAGGCCCTGGGATGGTCCAGGATGGCCCAGAGGATGGCCCCAGGATGGTCCCGGGATGGCCCCGAGGATGGCCCCAGGATGGTCCCGGGAGGTCTGGGATGGCCCAGAGGATGGCCCCGGGATGGCCTGAGGATGGCCCTGGGATGGCCCAGGATGGGCCAGGATGGCCCCAAGGATGGCCCCAGGATGGCCCCGGGATGGCCTGAGGATGGCCCGGGATGGGCCAGGATGGCCCCAAGATGGCCCAGGATGGCCCTGGGATGGCCCGAGGATGCTCCTGCAAGTCATACTTCACAGTATAAAGTGCTCTTAGCAAGTGGAAGGTATGGAAGTAAAGCGTGCATGTTTTGGTGGTGAATGTACTACAATATGTAAAGTGAACCCTGGAAAAACTGCCCCCCACACTGTTTCTTCCCTGGCCCACCCCGCTGGCAAACCCACCCAGAGTGGAATCAGGAATATCTGATTGTGCCCCAGATGTTTGTAATTCTCTTCTTAAGCATCTAGATTCAAAACATCATGGACAAGTGCATCTTCCGTCGCCCTGTGAAGGTCACGGCCCCACGCAGCAGCCTCCGGGACAGAGAACTCACGTCGGTGAGGGGCTGCGCAAGCGGACCCTGACCCGGGAGAAAGGGTCACGTGAGGCTCCGTGGCATCGGCCTGCCCAGGAGCGGCAGGTGGAGCAGCTGCCCTCTCTGGAGAGCCTCCTCATCGAGGCAAGTGCTGGGGGGCAAGGGAGGTGGTCCAGCCGCAGGGGATCCCCACGGACAGACGGACGGACAGACACAGGAGGGCCCAGCCAGGAGGGCTGGCGCCCGGCCGGGGGTGTGCTCGCTGCCCTGAGCTACCAGAGGCTGTTGGCCAGACGGAGGGACATGGTGGGGACGGCGGCACACGGCTGCCAGGGACGGGCCCGCGGTGGCACCGGGGCGGCTGGAGCGGGGGCTGAGCCGCGTCCTAGGCAGGGCTCGCCATCCTCGCCCCCGACCCGCGGCGGGGTCTGCTGGGTCTGCTCGGCGCTCCCGCTCTGCTGGGCCACTGAGGTCGCGGCCGCTTTCTCTCATCTCTGGGTCCTCTCACCCTTTCTTCCCACCGGAGCCCGCCGCTGAGCCGAGCCTGCGAGGCCGGCTTCCCACCGTGCTCCTCGCTGCGGCTCCCTCCCGCCCCATCCTGGCCTGAGTGTCTGGGGCAGGAGGGGGAAGGCGGTAAGGGAGCCGAGCCCGGGAGCGGGGCGCCCCCAGCTCCCCAGACCCCGGGCGATTGTGAGCCGCCTGTGGACGAGCGCGTGTTTGGAAGGTGGGAGAACGGGCCCAGGTCAAGGCGGCATCGGCGCAGGACGGGCCGACCCGGGCACTGCCCGCTTCCCGGCCCCACGGGCTCTCCCCTCCGGGGCCGCGGTCAGGTGCGGGCGTGGGCCCGAGTGCCAGCCTCTCGGGCAGGCTTCCCGCTCCGACTCTGTGGGGAGCGCCTCACGGGGCCACCGCGTGCTCTGCGGGCTTGATGCCGCCCCGAAATTGGGCCACTGCTTCACACTCCGCTTCCGAAATGGGGATGATGCGTGGCGGCTTTTTGGGAGGCTCTCTATCCATTTTACTCATGAAATAAATCACGTGAAGCCGCCTTAGAACCTTGCCTCCAAAGCCGTCTGCACACTGCATGTCTCCCACGGCTGCTCTGCTGGGGCACCTGTGCTGCCCGACAGCCAGGCCTGGTTCCTTCTGGAAGCTCCTGGAGACAGTTCGGGGCTGCTCCAGCTCCCTGGCTCCTGGCTGTCCCCAATCTCTGCCTCTGCGGTGACTGTGACACTCCTTAAAATGTCGTTACCTTCAGGGCCCACCTGGACAATCCAGGACAGTCTCTTCTGCCCCGGAAGGAGCCACATATACAGGGTACAGGGGTGGGGATGCGGACATCGTCATCACTCAGCTGACCACGTGTGCCCCCGGCTGTGGCCGATCCGGGTCTTGCCCCCAGGAGTACCGCCATCCCCGATTCTGTGTACACCACACCCTTTGCCCTCTTTCTGCGACCATCCCTGTGCATACCTGCCCCCGAACAGCCGTGCTCCGTTTGCCGTTTTGAGCTTCGTGTAAACCGCTTCACACCAGAGGTGTGCTTCTGCAACCTGGGTCTGATGCTCAACGTTGTTTGGAGACTCATCACCCGGACACAAGTGGCTCAGTCGGTCCCATTCGTGCCTCTGCACCACCTTGCTTCCCCACAGGCGGCTTTGCGCAGCATTTCCACCCATTTTGGAAAACCCTTAATAACCCATCATAGCCCCAGACACCTCGCAGAGTACCCGCCCCCCCACCATGGAGACCCTCCTCGGCTCACGGGGACACACAGGGTATCCTGAGGCTCCGTGAAGCATTTCTGTGGCCTATGTTGTTAAAACATTAGATGTCATTTTCCTCCTAGAGATAGAGAGCTGGGCTTTGGGAAGCAACACAACACTTCCCTATGTCCTCCATCTCCGTCCAGCCCCGGTGTGCGTCCCAGAGGTAAGAATGTTCCCCTGCCCCATTAGGAGAGGGAATCAGTGAGGAGCCTGGCCCTCATTTCCAGCCACTGCTCCCATCTTTGGCCTGAAGGCTTGTGAGCTACCAGTGGGCCATGCTGGTGTCCTGGGGTTGCCTCAAGCAGATGGCTCAACAAGGGACACCCATGTCCCCACAGCCTGGGGGCCCCAAGGGGAACCCCCTCCAGCTCCTGGGGGCGACGGCCGTGCTCAGCATGTGCTGGCTGTGGCTGCACGGCAGCAGCGTCAGCCTTCCCCTCAGGTGGCCATCCCCTCTATCATCTCGCCTTTTCTTCTCCACCAAGGACAACACTCGTCATGGACTTCAGGCTGCCCTAAATCCAGGGTGATCTCATCTTGGGATCCTTAATTACACCTGCAAAGAATCTCCAAACAGGGTCACAGTTACAGGTTCTGGGCGGGAGTATGTCTGGGGGCCACCACTCAACCTATTCCAGAGGGAGGTACAGCTTTGAGTGCCCGGTTAAGTCACAGAGGCTGCGGTGAGGGGCACGGCCACCAGCCCCCTCCCCAGCCGCCTGCTGCCGGTCACAGAAAGACACGGAGGGAGGTGTGGACCGCAGGGGGCCCCAGACCAAGGGAAGGGCAGGGTCTCTGCGAGTGCCTGCCTGGAGCAGCCACAGCCAGCTGGGCGGCCTCTGGCAGCAGGGTTGAGTCTGGGGCTGCGGGCCGAGCGAGGTGAGACCCTGCCCGGGGCCCTAATGACAGGCCCCCCTCCCGGGGAATGAGGCACTGACTGCCCGGGCCGAGGGTCCCCTGCTCCCTGCACGCCCACAGGGTCCCTTGAGGGGGGTCCGTGCTCCGGGAGGGGCTGTGGCCGCAGGGGCTCGGGCCCGCGGGGTTTCTGTAGGGGCCTCCATCTTCCACCTACTTCCACTTCCCCCGCGTCTCTATCTTTGTGTACGTTTTACTGCTGTTGATCGCAAAACCGTATAATGTATTGTTATCGTTATTTTTAAAGTTTTGTTTATTTATCCATAAGAGACCCAGAGAGAGAGACAGAGGCAGAGACACAGGCAGGGGGAGGAGCAGGCTCCATGCAGGGAGCCCGACGCGATGCGGGACTCGATCCCGGGACCTGGGATCACGCCCTGGGCTGCAGGCGGCGCTGAACCGCTGAGCCACCAGGGCTGCCCTGTATTGTTATTATTTTCACTGTTTTCAACCAATAAGAAGTCTCTTACACTTAATTTATATGGTTCCCGGGGAGGAGCCTCTCCCTGTGTTTGGGGCTCTGGGCCCGGCTGCTCGCGAGGGGCGCGGTGGGGCGCGGGCGCCGCTGGGGGCCGCACCGCCGTCCCGCGTGGGCTGCCCTCGGGACCCCCCGCCCCAGGCCCCGCCCCTCCGCGCAGGCCCCGCCCCCGCCGCGGCCCCGCCCCGCGCACGTGACATTCTCGGCGCTCCCCCGCCGCCCTGGCCGGGCCCGGGTGGATGCGCTCGGCGCTCCGCGGCTTCCTGGCTGCGCGCGCACGCACGTCCGCCCCTCGCTTCCGGCGCGGCGGCCTCCGCCGGACAGACGGGACCGGGCGCCCGGCCTCCCCGAGGGCATGCGGCGCTGAGGGGCGGCGGACCCTCCGCGGCGGCGCCATGAACCTCCTGCCGTGTAACCCGCACGGCAACGGGCTGCTCTACGCCGGCTTCAACCAGGACCACGGTGAGGGCGCCCCTGCGCGCGCCCGAGCCCCGACCCGGGCTCTTCCGGAGCCTCAGCCCCCGCCCGGCCCGGCCCGGCCGCTCCCTCGGTGCCCCCCGACCCCGGCCGGGCCCGCCCCCGCCCCTGACCCGGACGCCCCCGCCCCCGGCCGGCCCCTCCCCCGACGCCCCCCGGCCCGACCCGGCCGCACCCCGGACGCCCCCCGACCCCGGCCGGCCCCTTCCCCGACGCCCCCCGACCCGACCCGAGTCCTCCCCGACCCCGGCCGGGCCCGCCCCCGACGCCCCGGACCCCGACCCGAGTCCTCCCCCGACCCGACCCGGACGCCCCCGACCGGCCCCTCCCCCGACGCCCCCCGACCCGGCCCGGCCGCTCCTCGGACTCCCGGCCGCCCCCCGCCCCGCCCCCCGGCGCCGCCCCCACTCCGGGCGGGCCCGCGCTCCTTCCGGGAGCCGCACCCTCCGGGGCAGCCCGGCCCGAGGCTCGCCCCCCGCCGCGTGTACCGGGTCGGCCGGGAGGCTCCGCTCTCGGGGGCTCGGCTCCACCGCGTCGGAGACGGCCCGAGGCGGCCCGGCCGCTGTAGCCCCCGGCGCTGGCGGCGTCCTGAGCGGCCCCGAGCCCCGCCAGCGTTTCTTCTCTTGCTCCGTGAAGTCAGCGGCGCCAAGGGCCGCCCCGTTGAGGGCTCCTCCGGGAAGGGCTTGCAGCCGCCGGGGTCCCCGGGTGATGTAAGCGGAAGGCCCGCGGGGGGCGGCGGCGGCTCGGGAGCTTCACGGCGTTTGCGGAGCTGACGGTGAACGGCGTCGCGGGCTGCCTGCGGGGGCGGCCAAACCTGCCTCCGGGCGCTGATCGCGGGGCCCCGCCGGGCTGGGGGCCTGGGGAGGTGACGGGCGGGGCGGGGCGGGGCGGGGCGGACCACGTCGGCAGTTCTGGCGGGGCCGGGCCGCCGGGACCGTGGGGACACGTACTTACCAGGGCAGTAGGAGTTGGGGCCAGATGTTGGCCGTCGGGCGGTGACGTGGCTGAACGTGTTGGGGTCTGGCATGCAGAGGAGGGCCTGGCAATAAGAGATCCCTTTAAGGAATTAACGGCGGCGTAACAAATCCTTAAAAAGTAGGTGTGCAGGGCGCAGGGGGCCCAGTCGGTGAAGTGTCTGCCTTCAGCTCAGGTCACGATCCCACGGCCCTGGGATTGAGTCATGCACCTGGCGCCCTGCTCGGTGGGGAGTCTGCTTCTGCCTCCGTCCCACACCTCTCATGGATAAATAACATCTTTAAAAAAAATAAAATGGAAAGAGATGGCAGCCAAGTAGCAAAGGAGAGAAGTAACTATAAAAACTGGTGATACCTTTTGTGTTTACAAAAGTGAACATCTGGGCCCCCGGGTGGCTCGGGTGGAGCGTCTGCCTCCAGCTCAGGCGTGACCCCGGGGACCCGGGATCGAGTCCCACGTCGGGCTTCCCGCAGGGAGCCAGCTTCTCCCTCTGCCTGCGTCTCTGCCTCTCTCAGGAATAAATAAATAAAATCTAAAGAAAAAAGTTCAGTGACTTGAAGTCATTGAATGCAAGACAATCATTCTTAGACCTGCCTTGATCCTGAGGGAGGAATCTTCAAATTAAATTTCAGTATAGTAATCAAGGCTTGTAATGATGTGGATTAAGAAACCAGTGAAGTTTACGGTATTTTTACAAAGGTTCATCAAAGGTTGTTTTCATTTTTTTTTATTTTATTTTATGATAGTCACAGAGAGAGAGAGGCAGAGACATAGGCAGAGGGAGAAGCAGGCTCCATGCACCGGGAGCACGACACGGGATTCAATCCCGGGTCTCCAGGATCACGCCCTGGGCCAAAGGCAGGCGCCAAACCGCTGCGCCACCCAGGGATCCCAAAGGTTGTTTTTAAAATACAGCTGTATGGGGCGCCTGGGCGGCTTGGTCGGTCGGGCCTGTGACTCTTGGCTTGGGCTCACATAGGGGTCTCAGGTCGTGAGATCCACTGAAGCCTGCTTGGAATTCTTCTCTCTCAAAAAATAAATAAAATACAGCTGTGGCTCTTAAAAGGCTATATTTCAATTGTCTGAGAAATACCTTTCTGTAAGCCTAGCTCATTTCATTGTAACAAATTGTAAAGTTAATGTTTTTGAAGGAAAAAATATGCTTTTATACTTAACCTTCTGGTTACCCTTGGGTCAATTCTCTATTCAATTTATGGTAGACAGTTGAATTTATTATATTTTGTTTTTACACATACGACTTTTAATTTCTACTCATTTTTTAGATTTGAGAGACAAAGTGTGTGTGAGAGAGTGTGTGCGTGTGCACACCAGGAGGGGGCCACAGAGGGCGAGGGAGAACCCCAAGCCAGCTCCCTGCTGAGCAGGGATCCCTGTGGACAGGGAGCTTGATCTCATAACCTTGAGACCATGACCTAAGCTGAAACCAGGAGTCAAATGCTTAACCGACTGAGCC
The DNA here is from genome assembly GCF_048164855.1 of Canis lupus baileyi. Lineage (NCBI taxonomy): Eukaryota > Metazoa > Chordata > Mammalia > Carnivora > Canidae > Canis > Canis lupus. The sequence continues at coordinate 61,245,085 of NC_132853.1, read as the reverse complement.
ACCCAGGCACCCCTCTACTCAGCATTTTTAATGCTCGTTGCAACTTTTGGCTTGAAATTGCTTTTTTAAAGTTTTTTAGTTGGAATATAGTTGACACATAGCATTACATTCATTTCAGGTATACAAGAAATCGTTTTTGAAAAACCTCGCTCATAATTCTTGACATTTAAACTTTTATCTTCTAGAGAAAATTTGCATGATGGTCTTCAAGACTCTTATAAGTGTTGACATGTACATTTGTATAATTTGGCTCCCAATGTTCTTTCTAGTCCCTTGGGAAACTCAAATTTGAGTGTGTACCCTTTCTCCATATACTTGCTTATCGCCCCTGGATCAAGACCTGAGGCCACAGATTGCTATCCTTGGCCTGCTTCACTGTAGTTCCTGGGAGGGGGTGGTGGGCGGTGGGGGCTGGAGCAGGGGGTGGTGTAGTCGTGGTGTATTTGCATGTGGGCTCTGTGAGGAGCCCGACAGGCACACCTCAGAGATACTGCAGGTTTGCTTCCAGACCACTGCAGTAAGGGGCTATCACAGGACATTCAGATGAATATCTTGATTTCCCAGTGCATGTGCAAGTTACGTTTACCCTATGCCATAGTCTGTTAAGTGGGCAGTGGCATTACGTGTAGAGAGAAATGTAGGGCAGCCTGGGTGGCTCAGCGGTTTAGCGCCGCCTTCAGCCCAGGGCGCGATCCTGGAGACCTGGGATCGGGTCCCGCATCGGGCTCCCTGCATGGAGCCTGCTTCTCCCTCTGCCTGTGTCTCTGCCTCTCTCTCTGTGTCTCTCATGGATAAATACATAAAATCTTAAAAAAAAAAAAAAAGAAAAATGTATATATATACCTTAGTTTTTTAAAGATTTTATTTATTTGGGACACCTGGGGGGCTCAGTGGTGGAACATCTGCCTTTGGCTCAGGGCGTGACCCTGGGGTCCCAGGATTGAGTCCCACATTGGAGAGAGCCTGCATGGAGCCTGCTCCTCCCTCTGCCTGTGTCTCTCCCTCTCTCTGTGTTTCTCACGGATGAATAAATCTTTAAAAATAAGAAAGATTTTATTTATTTGAAGGAGAGATCACAAGCAGGGGGAGCGGCAGAAGGAGAGGGAGAAGCCGATCCCCCCTGAGCAAGAAGCTTGACTCGATATGGGGCTGGGGCTCTGGCTCTATCCCAGGACCCTGATACTGGGATGCCAGGATCATGATCTGAGCTGAAGGCAGATGCTGGGGGTTGCAGATGCTGGGTGACCCAACCCCTGCACATAACTTAATTAAAAATACTTCATTGCTGGCGCGCCTGGTGGCTCAGCCAGTTGTGCACCTGCCTTGGGCTCAGGTCATGGTCTCAGGGTCCTGGGATCGAGCCCCGCATCGGGCGCCCTGCTCAGGGGGAGCCTGCTCCTCCCTCCCTCTCCCTGCTGCTCCCCCTGCTGTGCTCTGTCTCTCACTCTGTCAGATGAGTAGGTAGGGTCTTAAAACTATTTCATCGCTAGAAGAATACTAGCCATCATCTGCATCTCCATCGTAATCACTGATCACCAATCCTTGTGACAGAGCTAATAGTGGAAATGCTTGCCATCTTACTAGAATTACCAGAACGCGACACAGAGACCTGAGCGAGCAGGTGCTGTGGGCGAGGGTGCTGATAGACGTAGTGGAGGCAGCGCTGCCAAACCTTCAGTTAGGAAGACGCCGGGATCTGGGAAGCAGAATGACACAAGGTGTGCCTGTCTGTGGGGCAAGCTCTGCCGTGATTCTGGCTAACCCAGGGCTCCGTGGGGTCCCCAGCTTTGGGTGGGGCTTCCTCTGTGGGAAAAGGTTGGGTAAAGACAGCAAGGATGATGCCCAGCCTCTCTAGAGGGCGGTCGCCAACCTTGGATGTTTCTAATACCTTTCCTTCTACCTTTTATGGAAGTAGGCATTCTTGACAGCACACATGCCCTAAGTGTTGAGCTTGGCGAGTCTGCCAACCTGAAATCACCTTCCAGCAGCGGTCAGGTTAAGGAACCGAACCCACCTGGCCATCCTGTGCTCCGTCCAGTCACCGCCCCACTGCCGTCTCACAGTGGCGTGCATTAGTTTTGCTTGTCTCTATTCTTGTTTCTGACTTTTTTCTTCAACATCACATTTGCAACACATTTTCCATACTGCTGAGGATCATTGTAGATCAATCTACCATTGTAGGGTGGGGGGGCATTTGGGTGGGTTCCCAGTTTTTGGCTATTAGGACGTACTAGTGCAGCTGTGAACATTCTTTTTTTTTTTTTTTAATTTTTTTTTTAAATTTTTATTTATTTATTTATTTATGATAGTCACAGAGAGAGAGAGAGAGGGGCAGAGACACAGGCAGAGGGAGAAGCAGGCTCCATGCACCGGGAGCCCGACGTGGGATTCGATCCTGGGTCTCCAGGATCGCGCCCTGGGCCAAAGGCAGGCGCCAAATCGCTGCGCCACCCAGGGATCCCAGCTGTGAACATTCTTATGCACGCCTTGGACGAACATGCCTTGTCACTTCTGCAGGGCATATGCACGTCGGGGTGGAGTTGACCGCTGTAGTACCTCGCGCACACAGTGTCCCAGAGCTGTGGTAGTGGTTTACAGTCCACCAGTGGGTTGAGAGGTCCCAGACCTCTAAATGTACTGTATATTTGTCATGTTTACCATCTTGGCGACGTTAATTGGACCATTAACAACCTGGTGTGTAACTGTGACGGATTTAAAGCTTAGGCTTGTTGACAGGTAGGAGGAGGTCGTGGGAGGCCTCAGGCCACCTGAAAGGCCGTACTGCAGCAGCCCTTTCCTCCCCTGCCCCGGTTTGCTGTGTCCACACTTGCTAGGATTGCTGGCTCGCAGCTGTCCTCTGGGAGGCCTGGGCTTTCCTGTTCTGTCATTGCCTTTCCAGATCTTGGTGTATGACACACAGCACTGGAGAGACATGTTCGGAGTGGGAAAGCCAGTGGTGAGTGTTAGCTGGAGGCAGGTGTTAAGGGAAGCGTGTGGCGGTGGAAGGGCTTGTGGAGGTAGCTGGTGAGCCCCTCCTGGAATTAGTGTTTGGGCAGAGCTGGTCTTCAGGAATGCCAGAGAAAGACCCTGCAGGAGGAAGCTGGAGTGATTCCAAAGGCTCTTTTTCAAGTTAGATGACCGAAAGTGTTGTGCTAGGTTATGCACGTCATGTGATAGCAGCCCTGGGAGGGTAGTTGTGGCGAGAGCAGACCATGTCCATGTGGTCAGAGCATCTGGAAGGGGCTTAGGAAAGGCAGCTTTCTCCAGTCCCCTTGTTTTTGCTATTTCGGGCCTGGGGTCCTTAGCTGAGATCTCACTGCAGTGATTAATGTGTCTCTCTCACACTTTAGGATGCTTTGCATGTGGGATGGAAAACGGATTCCGAGTCTATAACACCGATCCGCTTAAAGAAAAAGAGAAACAAGGTAAGAATAGGTGACATTTCATGGTGTCTCCCTTTTTGCAGCCCTCAAAGAATCTGCATTTTATCCCATGTTTGGCAGAGCGGAGGGGTGGGTGGGGTGCTGGTTTTGAGAATTAAATAAGAGGTTCATGGCCCTCTGCCCCCCTGGACGGGGTGGGGGTGCAGGGGTGGTCCAGATGGCACGGCCCAACTCTGATTGCTCTGGGAGGTGTGAACTTTGAAGCGTCGTGTGTGTTTGCCCCGTCTTCAGGTCTTGCTGGTTGCAGTGGGAGAACACGGTGTAGTTGTTGCGGGCCATTCTCTCTCTCCCTGCTGAACAGGAGGGCGTAGAGAACTCAAGTAATGGGTTTAATAGAGTATATGGGACTCTTGACCCTTGATAAATGACTGCTTAGAAAATATTATTTGTAATAGTGTTTTTAATTTTTTTTTTAATATTTTATTCATTTATTCATGAGACACAGAGAGAGAGAGAGAGGCAGAGACACAGGCAGAAGGAGAAGCAGGCTCCTTGCAGGGAGCCCGATGCAGGACTGGATCCCAGGACCCTGGGGTCACGTCCTGGGCCAAAGGCAGATGCTCAGCCGCTGAGCCACCTGGGCTGCCCTGTAGCCATAAATTATAGTGGCTTCTGTTTACATATTTCAGTGTTTTAAGTTATGTTTTTGTGGAATACAAGTTTTCAAAAGCTTCTTAGGTGGAGTCAGGACTTCTGTATACTAATATAATGGTGGACTTTTTTTGCCATTTGACAGGAAAAAGTGGTAAATTTTACAGGTAGAATTTTTCCAATTTATTTTTCTCCTAATATGCTTTTCTTAAGCTTTTGGTGTCTCCTACACTTTACTTGATTGGAGAATCAAGCTTTGTCAACAGATGAACAAATCTCAGATCAATCAAAGAAAATGAGAAACATCCTTTTTCTTTCTACAGTTGTGGTTTGTTTTCATTTTAATTCAGTGCACAAGTTATATTTTCTGAGTGGAACTGTTTCTTGTCTGTAGGAGGTAGTTACTACATCCACTAAACAGCCCCCTTTCATTATCATAACTAATAATCCAGCTTCAGGGATTTTCAGAAATCTTTCTGACCGTGGCCATGGCTTGTAAAACAGTAGTGCTTTCCACCTAGGACTTGACTTTGTGGGCTCAGCTGTACAACTTCCATTATCAGAGAAAGACGGCGCAGGGACTAGTTCAGGGCTCAGGTTCTAGGCCCACACTGTTGAGCGGAATCTGGCTCTATCCCTTACCAGGCTGCTGTGTGACCTGGGGCGGCAAGTTCCTCACCTCCCCTGGGCCCCGCCTTGTGGGAAATGAAGGTGATAACTGTCTACCTCCCAAGATTAGTGTGACGATCAATGAATTAGGATGCTCAAAACAGGTAGATTAGTGCCTGGCATGCTCTTAGGTGCTGTGTAAGCTCGTGCCTTCCTGCTCTGTCAGCGGCCCTGCGCTCTTACAGGGCACGGGTCATGGTGGGAGTCTCCTATCAGTCTTCTGAGTATCTGACTTTTATTTTTTGGTTGCTTAGTGAATTAAGACAACTCTGCTTTATATAGATAAATAGTTACAAAATACTTTGAAACAATTTGACTTGTAAATTCCAGGATACTTTTTACTTAAAGTGCTCTAGAAGTTTAGGAGTTACAGGCTTAGTTTTAGGTTGAATCATTAGCAGTATATTGATAGCTATTTCCTAATTACTGAAATGTTTATAACAAATTCAGGATTTTTTTCTAAAAATACATTAGTCAAGAAGCTTTAAAAGTCTGAGTTCCAGGGCAGCCTAGGTGGCTCAGCGGTTTAGCGCCACCTTCAGCCCAGGGCGTGATCCTGAAGACCCGGGATCGAGTCCCGCATCGGGCTCCCTGCATGGAGCCTGCTTCTCCCTCTGCCTGTGTCTCTGCCTCTCTCATGAATAAATTTAAAAAAATCATAAAAAAAAAAAAAAATTTCCAGAAACGTTTGCCATTGTTACACTGAGGGCAAGTACTGTCCTCCTGCTGCTCAGCTGAACTGTGTCTGTGTCTGGAGCAGGCTTTCCCTCAGCTTAGCTGGAGTGAGTTTGAAAAGGATCCTGGTGGGGCCATGCTGTGCTTTTTGATGGTGTATTTGGAGAAGTCCATGCCTCTGCACTGTACTTGGTCTGCTGTTACATTTCTGGCAACTTACAACTGGATGCAAAACAGGCTGGACCTTGTTCCTGTTTTATCTCTGCGCTTTGTGTTTCCTAAATGAGGAGGAAGGAAGTGTGCCTGCATTTCAGCAATCACCCCCAGATCTGGGCTGTCGGCCCTGTTCTCTCCAGTGTGACTGTGGCACTGAGTAGATGTGATTGGCCGTGAACTGCCTCTTGCAGTTGTGCCCGCCGCTGGCAGGGACTGGGAGCTATTGGAGCTGTTGGACCCTCCTAAGCATTGAGGGTCCTGGGTCTTATTCACACCTGAAGCGGTTGCAGCTCTGCTCCGCTCCAGGAAAGCCGTGGAGACCCAGGGAGGACTGCCTGGTGTTCACGGTGATGCTGTGGGGCCCGAGTGTAGGACTCTGATTCACATCTGAGCATACACAAGACGGAAGGTTCAGGAATGATGCATTTGGATAGAATAATACCCAGTGATTATAGAAGTTAAGGAGTATTCTTTTTTTTTAAAAAAAAAAAAAAGATTTTATTTATTCATTCATGATAGAGAGAGAGCAAGGCAGAGACACAGGCAGAGGGAGAAGCAGGCTCCATGCCGGGAGCCCGACGCGGGACTCGATCCCGGGACTCCAGGATCACGCCCTGGGCCAAAGGCAGGCGCTAAACCACTGAGCCACCCAGGGATCCCCAATACGGAGTACTCGTTAAAAGTTAATTTCACTTTTTCATTTAGAAACAGCTCTTTTGTGGTGCACAGGTGATTAGAGCCTGCGTAGCCTACGCTCAGTGAGCGTACACAGCCTGCAAGGCGGGCAGAGGGGTTCGGAGGTGTTCCCGTTTTCCGAGTCCCTCACTTGTCCCTCCATGTGACCCGTGCTCACCATGGGCTGTCGGCAGCCATATGTGGGGAAGTAGCAAGGACACCGCTAGAAAGCACAGCATGTGACAGGCCGTGCTCAGGTGAGGCCCGCCTGTTGCTGAGCCCGCGGGTGGTGACCGGTGCCTTCCCTTGTCGAGTGCTGCCCTGGTGCAGAGGACAGTGACGAACAAAATGGGCAGGGTCCTTGGTGACACACCCAAGTAAGTATCTAGAAATAAAAGGTGACCTGTCGTGCACAATTCCTGACGTCACCCAGTCCAGCAGCCTACCTGAGGTGACTGTGTGCTGGGGCCTTAATCCTCGTTTGTCTGACGTCCCAGAGGTTCACCTGGACTTCGTGCTCGTGCGCTCACCCGGTGTGTCCGAGATGAAGGGACCAGAGAGCAATGAGAGAAGCCTGCAAGGTGGGGGACATGAGCTGTCGCAAGGGGTGGCGGTAGCGCGTCAGCGTGCAGCCGTGCGGAGGCTGCCGAGAAGCGGGCCATGGCATGGCCTGTTTCACGGCCATTTTTATTTTTAATTTTTTAAAGATTTTATTTATTCATGAGAGACAGAGTCAGGGACCCAGGCAGAGGGAGAGGCAGGCTCCCTGCGCGGAGCCCGATGCGGGACTCGTCCTGGGCCCCTGGGTCACGACCTGGGCCCAAGGCGGCCACTCCAGCCCCGGGCGCCCCGTGTTTCGTGGCCTCAATGGTACAGTTCAAGTTGGTAGAATCTTTTTGTAGGGTGATTTGGCAAAATGTGTTCACTACAGACACACATACTGTTGAATTCATCAATTATACCCAAAGGATTTTATCTGAGAGAAAAAATTGGAAGTTACTAGATGTTTGTATAAAGATATTATTGTTGATCCCGAACAACACAGGAATTAGGGGCAGCCCGGGTGGCTCAAGTGGTTTAGCGCCACCTTCGGCCCAGGGCCTGATCCTGGAGACCCTGGATCGAGTCCCACGTCGGGCTCCTTGCATGGCGCCTGCTTCTCCCTCTGCTTGTGTCTCTGTTTCTCTCTCCTCTCTGTGTATTCTCAGAGATAAATAAATAAAATCTTTAAAAAAAAAAAAAAGAAAATCCATGTGTGACATTTTTTTTTTTTTTGAAGATTTATTTCTGAGAGAGCTGGAGAGAGAGCACGCGCATGAGCAGGGGGAGGGAGAGATGGAGCCAGAGAAGCAGACTCTGCTGAACAGGGAGCCTGACATGGGACTTGATCCCAGGACCCCAAGATCATGACCTGAGCCGAAGCCAGATGCCCAACTACTGAGCCCCCCAGGCGCCCCCATGTATGACTTTTGGGTTCCCCAAAACTTTTTTTTTTTTTTGGGTTCCCCAAAACTTAACCACTTATAGTATACTGTTGACCAGAAGCTTTTTATCAGTAGCAGTCAGTTAACATGTGTTTTGTTTTTTATACGTATTATATACCGTATTCATACAATGAAGTAAGCTCAGGAGAAGGAAACAATATTAAAATCATAAGAGAAAAAAAATCATAAGAGAAAACACATTTACAGTATCAAACTGTGTTTATTCAAAAAAAAGTCTGCTATAATTTGACCTGTGCAGTTCACTCCCGTGTCACTCAGGGTCAAGTGGATTGTCAGTCCTTTCTAGCGTTTCTACTAGGCCGTGAATTTTGCATTTCTCACTGAGTGAGCTGATGAACTTTGGAATCATCTTGAATAATCGTGACTGATCTGTTAATTTCTGACTTTCAGAGGTTTTGCTTCCTCTCTTGCCCTTTGCCGTGCCCTCCCTGTGCCAGGAGCTCTGGTCATTTCTCCCCAGAGCTGAGGAGAGCAGCGTGGGCTGGTCCTCCTCTGCCACAGAAACCTTCCAGAGTGGGGTTTGTCTCTCTGAACCCTAAACTTCTCACCGGGTTCCTGTTGCCTTCCCTGAGCAAGGGTTGTTGGTCTTCCTTTTGTCGTGGAGGACATCTAAAGATCTGCCGATGTTTTCTTCTTAACGTAATTCATGAATACTTTTTGAGCATTTCAGACCAGTGAAAGGTGTTTTAAATGATAAACTCAAAAAAAAAAAAAAAGTTATAAACCCTGCTTTTACATTGAAGCATTTTTTTTTTTTTAAGAATTTATTTATTTATTGATGAGAGCGAGAGAGAGAGGCAGAGACACAGGCAGAGGGAGAAGCAGGCTCCATGCAGGGAGCCCGACACGGGACTCGATCCCAGGACTCCAGGATCGCGCCCTGGGCTGCAGGCGGCGCTAAACCGCTGAGCCCCCCGGGCTGCCCTGGTCCATTGGCTTCTTAGGGTGCTGTGGGCTTCACATTTATACCTGGAAACACGGCTCATGAGGATGGGCTGCTAAGGGAAGTGCAAGCCCACAACTCTTTGTCTTGCCCGGCCACCCAGCAGTGTCCTTGCTGATGGTAGTCAGGTATAGATGGCTGATAAAGTCAAATGCTGAGTGTTACATTTCTCATTTTTTCCTGTATTTGAATTGTAAAATACACATACTAACTTTTTTTTTCAATATCATTTCAGAATTTCTGGAAGGAGGAGTTGGCCATGTTGAAATGTTATTTCGCTGCAACTATTTAGCTTTAGTTGGTGGTGGGAAAAAGCCGAAATACCCCCCCAACAAAGGTAAAGTGACAGTGTGCTTAATGATCATGCCTCATGTGTTGTAATGTCTGGAACTTTTTAGAGCATCTTGGGGTTTGCAGCTCCATTTGCTCTTCCCTGGTAGCCCTGTGGAGTGTGAAGGACTAGTCACCAACAGGAGGCATCTGGAGAGAGAGGCTTGATTCTGCTGTTCCCGGGAGTGTGTATGGCAAGGGTCACTTGCTTCTATTGACGTAAAGCACGTGCTTTTCAGTGAATGTTGGCCAAATAGGGGGCACGCCGTGCCTATGGACCCGGTTTTGTTTTAAGTATTCAACTGTGGGTTGGTATCATAAATGTTAAGGGGTTTGTTTTAAAGCGAGGTATGGGAAGGTGGTTCTTCCTACAAAGAGGCACTGATTTGCAGGAGCATCGCTTTGATTGCCACATAGAACAAAACCACATTGGCTCTAGGTTTAAGAGTGGGTGTAGGTCTGTGTTCAGACAGATTGCGATGTAAGAGGTCTGGTTTTTAAAGTAGGAGAGAAACAGAAACTTTACCCACCACAGTTGTGTCCTCCCTGCCTGTAGACCCAGGAATCTCTCGGGGGAAGAGAAAGAGAGGAGGGCAGGACAGCGGAAGGGGTGGCAGGGGGATTGGGGCAGTGGGTGAGGACCTCGGGTACAGAGGAGGTGGAATCAGGAAAGCAGCCCCGTCCTGGCTTAGGAATGTTCTCGTCTAGAAGCAGTGTGGCGGACACGGCTGCCCTTACTCACAGGAAGGGGTAGGGAGAGAAGTGAGTGGCAAGTGCTGGTGACCTGGCGGCCCTGGAGGACTGTGGGGTCGAGCCCACTGCTGATGGTTCCTGAGCAGGTGGGAGGGGGTGGAGTGCTCTCTTTCCAGCTTCGGCAGGAGGAGAAGGTTCCGGGAGGTGCCGTGGGTGTGAGCGCGAGCTGGAGGTCTCCTGGAGACGACGTGGGGTGCACGACTGTGGCAGGCTCTGCGGCCCCGGCTCAGAGCTGTCAGGGGAGCCCCGTGGAGGGCGTGAGTGGGGTGGGGAGCAGAGCTGCTCGCAGGGGTGAGCCCGGGGGAGCAGAGCGTGTGGCTTGGGAGAAAGGCCGTCCCGACGTGACATGGAAGCCAGTGTATTCGGGGTGCAGGGAGGGGTCACTGTGGAATAAAGGTTACTTTAGGGGCATCTGGGGGGCTGGACGTTCAGCTCTTGACCTCAGAGTTGTGGGTTCAAGCCCGGCATGGAGCCGCCTCAGAATTCCTCCCCCTGGGGGATCCCTCGGTGGCTCAGCGGTTTGGCGCCTGCCTTCAGCCCAGGGCGCGATCCTGGAGTCGGGGGATCGAGTCCCACGTCGGGCTCCTTGCATGGAGCCTGCTTCTCCCTCTGCCTGTGTCTCCACCTCTCTCTCTATGGGTCTATCATGAATAAATAAATAAATCTTTAAAAAAAAAAAAAAAAAAAAAGAATTCCTCCCCCTGGCACCTGCTGGGTCGGTGTTTGCCTTGCCGTGAAGCGTGTTACTGCTCACGGAGGAGGAAAGAGAGCGTGGAGCCCGGCCCTCCCATGGCACCGGAGGGTGGGCCACCGTGGGGTCTCCTTCACCTGTCATTTTTGTTCTCTCTTACAAAAAAACCCAAGAAGTTAACGTCTCAGAAAATTTACAGACTTAGATGAAAGCCATTTTCTAACAAATTTTGAGTAAAACCTAAATTTATTTCTTGTAAAAGAGTACTAAAGGCAGTTTTAAAAAACAACTTGGTTTGTTTAAGCTTTTATGAGATTCAGGTTTTTTTCAATATCAAAATTGTTGAATTGACTCTTAATACTTTAGTAATTGTAGATAATAAGATCCACATTGTTGACACGTGAAGAAGCTGGTGTTTGGTTTATGAAAGAGTTAAAATGAGACTGGAGATGGGTGGTCGCCGTGCAAGCAGGCGAGCAGGCTGGCTGCTCGGAGCCGAGAGGCCTCCTGATTCAGGCAGGAGCTTAGAGGGCACAGGACGGAGAGTTCCAGAACTAGGGGACACACCTGCTGTCAGGAACTGTTAAAAGGCAGACCTGCCAAATCCCGGGCAGTACACAGAACCTCCAGCCACGGGGGCAGCGGGAGGCCAACAGTGACCCCGGGTCCGTGGATTTTTCTCACTGCCTGGGGCATTGCATCTGGTCACTTTCCTTTTGTGAGTGAAATTTTGTGCTGCTGGCTCCTGGGATCCGTCATGCTGTTTCCAGAAGTTTCTAAAAAGAGTTTACTCATATTTGTGACACTTGACGTGGCTCATCTTTGGGACCCTGGCTGGATTGGGCCAGTTTACCTTTGCTTGAATTGCAGACTTGACATTAGGTTGCGGGGCCGGGGCAGTGTACTTGGGAGCTGTGTGCGAATCCTCTGCCTGCGAGGTGGTGATCTCAGCGAGGGGGCTGCGGGCGGACTGCCCCCCCCCACCCCCTGCACCCTCACCCCCAGGGGAGCCCACTTTGGGGATTTGTGAATGAAGAGACTTAGCAAACAGGGATGGTGTTTTGAAGGGGTAAGAACAGAAGTCTCTGCTCCATATTTGAATAGTTATAAATTTTTACCTTCTCAGGTACTGTGATCTCTTGATTTAAAATTGAGGTCCTGGAGTCCATTCTGGCAGAACTTGCCCCGAATCCCACCTCCAGGACTCCAGTTGGTCATAGGGCCGGGACCCCTGGGGACCGTGGCTCACAACGGAGGCAGTGTCCCTCCCTCACGCTCTTCCCGGACAGCTCTGCGAGACAAGGCTCCGGAGAGTGGCAAGGGTTGGGGTCCAGACGGCCTGTGCCTCTTCCCCCTGCGCGCTTCTGCCCTCCTCATCCTTGGGGGTCATCTGTAATGTTCTCAGCCCTTGGGACGCAAACTACTGATGCTTCGTGGACCACATGAGTGTGTGCAGCAGAATGCGACTGAGAAGAGTGAGGACCGTCGGGCGGGGGTCGAGAGAAACCCCCAGCCCTGTTTTTTTATCCATGGAAACTGAAGCCTCTCTTCTCTGGGTCCAGGGGTGTCTCCAGCTTGCTTTGGGTTCAGGCGGGTGGAAGCCAGGAAAGGGGGCTGGGGAGAAGTTCGTCTGGAAACTAGGCAAGGTGGGCAGCGAGGAGGTGCGTGTGTGTGCGTGTGGGTTGCGGGGTGGGGGGGGGAGAGGGTCAGTGGGGGTGGTGTGGACCGGGTCGGGGTGGTGGGAGGGAGCAGGTGAGCACCCCACTGCCAGCCACCGCGTTGGGCGGGGTGCAGTGCCCCCCCCACTCTGAGCCTGGGCGCCGGGAGATCCACAGCTCCGCGGGGGACTGTTCTGCAAGGCCCCCCCGCCCATGAGTTCTCTCTGAAATTTCAGTGATGATCTGGGATGACCTGAAAAAGAAGACTGTTATTGAAATAGAGTTTTCTACAGAAGTCAAGGCAGTCAAGCTGCGGCGAGATCGGTAGGTTTGCTATCTCCGTTTTGAAAGTGGGAATAGCCTCTTTCTCTCAAGACGGCTGAAATACTTGAGGAAAAAACGTGTTTGGGAAAATTATGTCTTCAAATGTGATGATTGTAGTAATGAGCCAAAGGATGTGGAGTTCTCTGTGTTGCTGCGGAGGAGGCCTGAATTCTAGGGGCTTCCACGGATGGTTGGGAAGCAGTGGCTGTGCCTGGCTGCGGCCCGGGGGTGCTCAGTCCTTCCCAGGACGGTCCCCGTCCCACAGGCTCCCACTGAGGATGCAGGGCTGAGCCGCCCCTCGGTCCAGCGTTTCTACACGCTGCCTCAAAAACTGTTACCTGTGGGGCAGCAGCTCTTTCTGCTCACGGGTCCTGTCCCAACGCTTTAATAAAACCACCATTTTGCACCAAAAAAACCCCAAACTGTTACAAGTTGGGAGATGAAGATTTGGAGACTCCTCATGGAGACGGTGGCTTTGCTGTCACCTGCTGAGAGTACAGGCCTCTCGCAGCCACCACCGTCATGGTGTTGAGGAGGACACAGAAGTTTTTCCTAGTAGGTTGAGCAAGATAGTTTCATTAAATTGGATTTTAGTTTGGTGTGATGCATATCGACACTCAGCTACGGGAGGGGCGGAGCCGAACAGGGTGCCTGTGAACAGGGGACTGTCACACCTGCCTTCTTGGGTAGCTTGTGACTTGCAGTAATGTCCTTGGTAGGGCCCCCAACAATGCAGAGGCGGGGGCCATGTCCAAGGACCTTGCCGTTCCCAGCGTTTCTAAATTATCCAGACGTGGCTCCGGTGGATAAATAACTCCTGCCCCGTGTATTCTATATGGTTCTTAGTCTGGGTGAAATATTTGATGAAAATGTCCTTAAACCTCAGAGAGATCTGTTAGGCAGCCTGCGCCCAGGGGCCCAGGGGAGAGGCCCTCGTCCACCAGCGCCCGCCACACCCCGGGGCTCACGGGTGACCTGCTCCAGAGACGTCGCCGGCACAGGGCTCTGGTTCAAGAATGATCCTGTCTGTGCTGTTTGGACTCTCTAAGTTTCAAAATTATAAGAACAAAAATCACAAAAGTCTAGAGTTTCGCTTTGGGGAATAGGAATTCTGATTGTGTTTTTTTCCTTTCCAGAATTGTGGTGGTTTTGGACTCAATGATTAAGGTGTTTACATTCACACATAACCCCCATCAATTGCATGTGTTTGAAACCTGCTATAATCCTAAAGGTAAGACACTCAGAGGAGGAATGATGGGACTGGCTCATGGGGACGTGTGCGGGGTGCCCTCTGCTGTGGCGGGTCTGCGAGTGGCCTGTGGTGGTGACACGGGTCCTGAGGTGCGTGGGGCCCCTGACGGAGACCGGCTTCTCCGTTTCCCGCGCACGCGCTTCCCTCGGTGCCCACCACCGCCTCCTGGGAAGCTCGGCCCGCCGGCACCTGGCCTGCCAGGCAGGGGCTGCGCCCTCCCCGTCCCCCACCCTGGGCGGCGGCGGGTGTTCAGGAGCCCCTTGGGGGACCTTACAGTTGGGTGTTTTCACTGAGTTCTGAGGGGTTTCCTTTCCTTTTTCTTCCGGAGCCAGGATTGTATGTGACACTGTTCCCCATTGTAGCATCTTAATTTCTTTTTAAGATTTTTAGTGTTTTTCTTCTAGCTTTATTGAGCTGTAATATGCATAAATTCACTCATTTTAAGTATACGAATTGATAACCCGAAGTCTTGGTAAATGCCGTAAGCAGCTGTGTAACCTCCGCCTCAGTGGAGCCGAGTCCAGGCGGCCCCTTCTGCAGCTGGCCCTCAAGTTTGGCCTTTTCGGTTCTGTTCGGGGCCTTTCTCCTAGCTGACTATTTCTTAGATTCCTCCGTATGTCGTGTATTATTCTTTTCCTCGTTTTTATTGCGAAGTAATCGTGCGTGGTATGGAGAGAGTGGACTGTTCATCCACTGCGGTGGTTTGACTGTTACGAACAGAAGTTGCCGCGAGTGTTCACAGACACGTCTGTGCGTGGAGGTGCCGTTTGATTTCTCTGGGGTGAGTGCTGACAAGATCGTTCGTGTGCTGGGTCATACTGTGATGACGTGTCCACGTTTATAAAAATACCTACAAAATGTTTTCCGAAGGGGCGGTGTCTTCTTGACCCCCCCCCCCCCCCCCCCCCGGGGATCTAGGAGAGCTGGATCGCAGCAGGTCCCTGCCCAGCACTTGGTGTCACTCCGTTGCCGTGGCCGCTGCCGTGGCCGCGGGAATAGTATGCGCCTGGGCTTGAGTTTGCGTATGTCTCTGAGGACTGGCACCGATGAGCGTCTGGTCATGTGCTTGTTGCCATTCAAACGTCTCTTACGAGGTGTTTTCACATTTTCTCCCATTTTAGCATTGTTTATCTTTTCAGTTGTGAGACTTCTGCGTATGTTCTAGATAAGGCCCTTGGTCTATTAGTTTTGCAGAGATTTTCAGTTGGTCTGTGGTTTTTTGCAAAAAAGATATTTTCTTCTAGAAGCTTTAGATCTTCACTTAGGTGTTTAATCCTTTGTGTGTGTGTGTGTGTGTGTGTGTGTGTATGGCATGAGCAAAGGCCCAGATTTGTATTTTTCTTTATGACTATCCGGTTTCTAGTGCCATTTGTTAAGACTACTTTTTCTGCATTGAATTATCTTGGTACCTTTTTTTCTGATCAGGTGAATATAAGATTTTTCTGGACTTTTTATTCTGTTCCAGTGGTATGTCCTTATGCCAGTACCATACTGCTTTGGTATCTGGAGCTTTAAAATAATAATTCTTAAAATTAGGCTGTGTAAGTCTTCCAATCTTTTTATTTTACAAAAAAATTTTAGCCATTCTAGGACTTCACCTTTCCTTATAACTTCTAGTGTCAACTTGTCTGTTTCTTCAGAAAGGCTGCAGAGACTTGAATTGTGACCACACAGACCCTGCGGGCGGATGAAGATTCTAGCCGTGACCGTAGTAGATCCGATCGGGTCACTCCTCCATCTGTCAGATCTTTGGTTTCCTTTTTTTACATTGTGTTACAGTGTCTTATACAGATGCTGTTAAATTTATTCCTGAGTATTTTGACTTTTTATGTAATTGTTCTTTTTTTTTTAATTTTTATTTATTTATTTATTTATTTATTTATTTATTTATTTATTTATTTATTTATTTATGATAGTCACAGAGAGAGAGAGAGAGAGAGGGGCAGAGACACAGGCAGAGGGAGAAGCAGGCTCCATGCACCAGGAGCCCGACGTGGGATTCGATCCCGGGTCTCCAGGATTGCGCCCTGGGCCAAAGACAGGCGCTAAACCGCTGCGCCACCCAGGGATCCCCTTTTTATGTAATTGTTAATGGAGTTTTTAGATTTCACAGTTCTGTATTCTCAGTGGCTGGCACTATGGAAGACAGACATTTGACAAAATTCATTCAAGAATAAGTTCAGGGATGCCTGGGTGGCTCAGTGGTTGAGCATCTGCCTTTGGCTCAGGGCCTGATCCTGGAGACCCAGGATCGAGTCCCATGTCAGACTCCCTGCATGGAGCTTGCTTCTCCCTCCGCCTGTGTCTCTGCCTCTCTCTGTGTCTCTCAGGAATAAATAAATAAAATCTTATAAAAGAAAAATAAGTTCAGATGTTTCCAATTATGAGGCTGTCTCACTGGAGTTAGCTTTGTTTCTTTTTTTTGTTTTGTTTTTTTAAGATTTTATTTATTTATTCATGAGAGACACAGGCAGAGAGAAAAGCAGGCTCCAGGCAGAGAGCCCGATACAGGACTCGATCCCGGGTCTCCAGGATCACCCCCTGGGCCAAAGGCGGCACTAAACCACTGAGCCCCCCGGGTGCCCCTGGAGTTAGCTTGAGTTGGCCCTCTTGTACCTTTTACAATGAAAAGATTGTGTGCGTCCGATATAAATGAAAACCCTTGGGGGCGCCTGGGTGGCTCAGTCAGTTAAGTGTCCAACTCTTGGTTTCGGCTAAGGTTGTGGTCTCAGGGTCAGGGCATCGAGCCCCACATCGGGCTCCACCCTCAGCAGAGAGTCTCTCTAGCTTCTGTCTCTCCTCCTCTCCTCTGCCCCGTCTGCTTGGGCACGTGTGCACGTGTCTTCTCTCTAGGAAAAATAAAATCTTTAAAAAAAAAAAAAAAGGAAAACCCATGCCTAAGTCTTATTTTTTTATTTTATTTTTTTGTGAGGTAGAGGGCAGAGGCTTGTACACAGTCGTGAGTCCTTGATGGGTTTTTTCTCTGTCTCCGAGCAGGCCTCTGCGTCCTGTGCCCCAACAGTAACAACTCCCTCCTGGCCTTCCCGGGCACACACACAGGCCACGTGCAGCTCGTGGACCTGGCCAGCACCGAGAAGCCGCCCGTGGACATTCCAGCCCACGAGGGCGTCCTCAGCTGCATTGCTCTTAACCTGCAGGGAACAAGAATCGCAACCGCATCTGAGAAAGTAAGTGCGTGTCCCTCCGTTGATAGAGCCGTGCACCTGCCCCCGCCGCCCTTGCTCCCGGGGACGTACCGTGTGGGCCCCGCAGAAAGGCACCCCTTCCTTGTAGGTTCTGACTCTTACGGGTTCCCACCTTCTCTTGGGAATCAAGTCAGAGTTCACTAGACCGTGGAAGAGTCCCGTTACTTGGTGAAAGCTCCTGTTTTTGGCAGCAGAATCACTGTTCCTTTTTGTAACCAGCCGTGGGAGTTAGAACAAAGATGGCGTTTCTCTAGACAGGGCTGACAGCCCCGCAGGAACGTCCCCCCGGGCTGCGGGGTCCTCCTCGGCATCTGCCCGGCCGTAGAGGCATGGGGTCAGTGGGGAGGCTGGCGCCAGGGCTCTGGCTCCTGCCCGGTGCTGTTGGGCTGGAGAGCCACCTGCTTCTCGGGGACAGCGGAGGGAAAAGTTGAGCATTAGATGATGTGGATGAGTTTGGGAAGGGGTTGTACGGGCTAATGGGTTTGTGAGTGTGATATTCATTTAAAAAAACTAAAAAATTGTGAATGATAATAAAACACTTCACTGTTTTTCAAAGGGGACCCTTATAAGAATATTTGATACTTCATCAGGGCATTTAATCCAGGAATTACGAAGAGGGTCTCAAGCCGCCAACATCTATTGGTAAGAGAGCCCACCATTCCCCCAGGGCCATGGCTTTGGGTGGGCCACGTGGGCAGGGCGCATGCGACCGAGGGCACGTCCGGGTCCCTACCTGCTGTGGGGGGTCAGGTGTGAGCTTGTTTTATTAGGACTAATTTTAAATTGTTACTGTGGGACTATGTACACAAGGAGAAGGAATATGATTACCTGCCGTTGACCCATTGCCCTGCCTCGTGCTTGTCCGTACTTGCCATCTTCCTCCTTCTCCACTGGCCTCCCCCTGATTCTCCTGGGGTATTTTAAGGCAGACACCACAGAACTCATTAGCTCATCTGTAATCAGTTGGGTGCCCTGTGAGACACCGCAGCCCGTGGGGTTTCGTCCTTCGCACCCGTGGCCTTGGCCAGTGCTGAGCAGCATTTGGGTACGCGTGATAAACGTGATTAATACGTGACTGTAGGGACTGTGCCTGTGGAGCCCTGTGGGGTCTCCGGTGTCTGCCCTCAGGGCCCCGGGGCCTCCCGGGGGGGTCCGCAGGGAGCCTCTCCCTCTCCCTGGCACCCACTCTACTGGAGGGGGGCCTGCGTGGGCTGGCGAATGGGGGCAGTGGTGCTCAGGGTCCTAGGAATGCGAGGAGGCCAAGGTCAGGGGCCAGCTCACAGGCTGCTGCTGCGGGTGGGCGGCTCCTCTGTCCGCACGGAAGCACAGCTCCGTCTTGTGTCCCCGCAGCATTAACTTCAATCCGGACGCTTCCCTCATCTGCGTGTCCAGTGACCACGGCACCGTGCACATTTTTGCTGCCGAAGATCCAAAAAGGAATAAACAGTCTAGGTGGGTTTCCCCGGAGTTAACAGGCCTCGCCCCTCCTTTGGGCACACTGGGTGTGGAGTCACAGTCGGGTCTCAGTGCGCGCTTGGCTGTGTGACAGTGAGGGCGGCGACCCTCTGGCAGCCCAGCTGCGGAGGCCGTGGGCCACAGTACGTGCTACCTGTAGCTTTATTACAAGGACACGGACGCATGGTCCATGTTCCGTGCAGAAGAGACAGGAGTTGACCATTTGTTACTGGCGACAGGAGGGTCTGAGGGAAATGTGGGGAGTCGGTAGTGACGCAGGGAATTTCAGCTGTACGCATGGGTGTCCCTCAGCTGCTCCTGGTCGGTGGCCACGGTGTGCGGCGCGGGAACGGGCACGCCGGGCCTCCTTGCCGTCTGACGAGGGTCCGGTCCCCGTCCCGATCGCGGACCTGGGCCGGGGCCGCGCCCCTCGTGCCGCACTTGCCTGGTTCCTGTGAGCCCGCGTGAGCACTTTGGTTTTCCACGTGACGAGACCAATCAAAAGGACAGACTGCGGCCCGGCTCGGGCTGCGAGGGACCTGGCCCTCCCCGAGACTCGGCCGTAACCGCCTTCTCTCCCTCCCCTAGTCTGGCCTCCGCCAGCTTCCTCCCAAAGTACTTCAGCTCCAAGTGGAGTTTCTCCAAGTTTCAGGTGCCCTCAGGCTCTCCGTGCATCTGTGCCTTTGGAACGGAGCCAAATGCCGTCATCGGTAAGTGGGGCCCACGGTGGCCGCCCCGTGCTTGTGCTCCGGGGCGGGGTCCCACGTGGGGCCTGTGCGGCCGCAGGGGAAACACCAGCCCTGGCCCGGGGCGCCCCAGCAGCTCGTGGGTGCTTGGACTGATGACCCCACGGGGCTTCCCCACGTGTCAGTCAAACATGGGCACCCCCAGAACGGTCGGGGCTCCCAGCCGCCGTGGGCGTGGGGCGGGGCGGGGGTCCCCCATCAGCCACACTCACTCTGGGTGGCCACCTGGGGCAAGGCCATTTCCGGGTGAGCGCGGTGCTGTCTGCTGTTGACCTCACGCGGAGAAACACGGGAGTGAAATGGTGTCCTTCTGTCTCAGCCATTTGCGCAGACGGCAGCTACTACAAGTTCCTATTCAACCCCAAGGGGGAGTGTATCCGGGACGTCTACGCGCAGTTTCTAGAAATGACCGATGACAAGCTGTGACTCCGCCGGGCGCGAGCAGCGCCCACGGCTGGCCACCCCAAGGCGCTGAGTGTGCCCGTCAGACTCTGGGGCGCTGCGCTGCCCGCGGGCCTCGTGCTCATGGCCGGAGGACCCCCTGGGACTGCGCTCCTGAAGCCATCCTGCGGTTGTCTGTTTTCCCGAGCAGGGCTTCCCGTTTCCAGTATTAAAGAAGGATCATCCTCCCGGCAGTGTAGACGCTCCCGTGGCTCTGAGCAGCCAGGCCCGACTGCTGGCCTGTCACCCGTACTCCAGCTGTGACGCTTGCTTCCGTGCTTCCACCACCCCCGCCTGTGCCCCGTGCCCTGGGCGCTCCGCACATGGACTGCGCTGACACAGCGATGGACGCATTAAAATTTGTTTTGGCCGCAGATTCCATCATTTTCCCTGAGTCTGTCACGGGGGGTGAGCACACGTGTCCGTGTTCGTCCTGACGGCCCCGGGTCTCCATGTGGGGCCACGGTACCAGCAGCCTTAGAACAGGAGGGAGGGGTTCCTTCTCCATCTGGACGTGAGCAACGACTCCACCGTGCTGGGGAGCCCGGGGTGGCGCCCCCTGCGCCGCGACCCCGCCGTCCCCAAGCCTGTCGCCAGCCTCGCAGCAGCTGCGTGCCCACGGGGCACCGTCCTGTCGGAGCTGCTGGAATCGGGGCAGAGGCCCGGCGCTCCGTGGGCTCGCCCCCAGGTTTCCATCGTGTGCATGGGGAGCAGCGCGTAGCTCTTCAGACCAGCCCCCAGGAGGGCGGCACCTGACGGGGATGGAGGGGGGCCAGGCATCGGGCTCACAGGCCACAGCCGCGGGCAGTGCTGGGGCGAAAGGCCCACCAGGACCTTTCCTGGCATTTGGGGCTGAGGCCAGTCATGGGCTCTGTGGTGTTAGTGCTCCCGGAAGTATGTATTTGATTTTCTTAAATTCCTTTTAAAGAAATCTAGTTTCACGGTTCTGGTTTCCGGTTGTGAACGTTGAAAGTCTGGGGCTGCAGCTGTCGTCCTGCCAGTTCTTTTACTGTCATGTAACCAACTCCCTTTGTACGTGGATTTCAGTGTAAAGTCTGCATGTTCCTTTTGTGTGTATTTAATCATGAAATTTAATTTTGCACTTATTTGTAATGTTCCTTTTAAATAAAAGTGACTAATTTTGTTGTAGTCCGTATCTGTTGAGGGAAACAATTGTGTCTCACAAAACCGAACCCTAGTTTCGGGATCGGCCACCCTGGGCCGCTGCACTGCGCGGGGAGCGGGGCTCCGTCGGGGACGCTGGTCGGGGCTGGGGCGGGTGCGGCGGCCCAGGGCTCCTCGTTCACACGGTCCTGGTTTGTGTTTCCCCAAACACGTCCCGCGCGTGGACACGGTACAGCTGTCGCCGCGGGCCCGCGTGGGGCCTGGGAGGCTGAGGCAGATGCGTGCCATGGCCGTGACCCGAGTGGCTCCCACGGGGTGGAGCGCGGCTGCCCCAACTGCTGACCCTGGGGGCAGGCCGCCCGGCAGGCCGTGTCCCTCCCGGGGGCCCCCGCCCCGGCGGCGTCACCAGGCTTCCCGGTGCCCCCGGGCCTCTGCACGGCCTCGGGTCGACCTCGGCACCTCGGGAGCTGGGCCTGGAATCTCGACCCTCACAAGAGCCCGGAGGAGGCTCGCGGGGTCAGGGTGGGGAGGTGCGCGGGGTCGGGCGGGGAGGCTTGTGGGGTCGGGGTGGGGAGGTGCGCGGGGTCGGGCGGGGAGGCTTGTGGGGTCGGGGTGGAGAGGCGCGCCTGGACTCACGGGCCTGCCCGATGACCTCGAGTTGCCCCCAGGTGCTAATGTGTTTGTTGCTGGCCCTTTAGGGACCCGGAGCCGTGGCACGCCGTCTGTCCGGCTGCATCTGCCGCTTTTTCTTCCAAATGGGCTTGAAAGTATCTGGGGTAATAGCCTCAGAGAAGAGCATTTTGGTGCAATTACCGAAATACAAAAATGATTGTCCCGTGCCGAGGGACCAAGCGTGTCGGGACCCTGTCACCGTGTCCCCGACACGCAGGTGCTAGCGTCTCCTCAGCGGCCTCAGACCCGCTCGTCTGTAAGTGGCAGCAAATTGACTTGCGCGGGAGGAAGCTCTGAGTTTTTCTCTGGTGTTTCATGGGTCTTGTTTGGTTTCAAAGTGAAAACTCTTTTACAAACTTAGACTTGGGAAATGGGTGTTTCTCTGTGTGCCTTATATATTTATCATCATGGGGCCTTGTTGAACTTCTTGAATCTGTAAATTTATGACTTTCATCGAATTTGTTAAACTTTGGGCCATTATCTCCTCATCCAGTTCTCTCGTCTCCTTCTGGGAGCCAGTCTGTCCTGGTCACCAGTCACTGCGCCTGTTTATATGATTTTTAAATATTTTTTCCTTTTTTTTTTTTTTAAGAAAAATAGGTTAATTTTCATCTACCACTGACTCACCACTGATGCCCTATCACTGCCCATTCTGCTTTAAAGCCTGTGACAACGTATATTTTTCTTTTAACCACGTCTTATTTCAGATACTATTTGTTCTAAAATTAGTATCTGATTCTTAGCAAATGTTCCCGGTCCTTTGAGCAGTCTTTGTTACGTCGTCGTGCATGTTCAGGGTGCAGCTGTGGACGTCTGCGATTCTAACATCTGTTTGTCTTTATTCTGAGCAGCAGTCACACTCGTGTGCAGCACTTTCTGGTCGTGACCTGGGTGTCGCATACGCACCCGGCAGATACCATATGTTCTGTGTCTCTGAGGATCACAAATATTTGTTTTGTTTTGTTTTAAGCATCTAACCCTGCTGAAGCTGTTCTCGCTCCGCCCCCCATGGCAGGTGGCGGGTGGAGGGCAGCGGGGCGCCCTGGGCTCTCACCGGGTTCACAGCCGTGGGGCTGGGGGCACGATTTTGTCGTGTAGTTTTTCTGCATCTGTTCAAGTGCTCACGTTGTCCTTTATTCTGCTAATGTGCCTTACGTTGGTTTCTGACGGGTCGGCCAAGTGTGTGGTCGGGAGGCGAACGACTCGGCCGAGGCGTGTGATCCCGCCACCCCTGTTAACTCCGTGGGGCTGCTGAACGCTGCTTGCCCGTGGTAAAGACCGACCGCGTGTCCGAGAGCTCCTTGTACCTGCAGTTTTCATTACATTGTCCCTCCCACGTGCTGATATTGTGGGTTTCAGGTTAGAAATTTTGTGGTTTGGGCATTAATTTTAAAACCATTTGCTTTAGGGATCCCTGGGTGGCGCAGCGGTTTGGCGCCTGCCTTTGGCCCAGGGCAGATCCTGGAGACCCGGGATCGAGTCCCACGTCGGGCTCCTGGTGCATGGAGCCTGCTTCTCCCTCTGCCTGTGTCTCTGCCTCTCTCTCTGTGTGTGTGACTATCATAAATAAATTAAAAAAAAAATTAAAACCATTTGCTTTATGCAACAGCCATGGAAACACACACGTGCACCGGTACCAGCCAAAGCCAGAGTGCGCCTGACGGGCAGGAGGCAACAGTGCATGGGGTGGGATTTTTTTTTTTTTAAGATTTTATTTATTTATTCATGGGAGACCCACAGAGAGGCAGAGACGGGCAGAGGGAGAAGCAGGCTCCCCCCGCCCCCCCGGCGCGGGACTCCATCCCAGGACCCTGGTGTCACGCCCTGAGCCGAAGGCAGATGTTCAGCCACGGAGCCTCCCGGTGGCCCCCTGGGGGCCCCCAGCAGAGTGTTTCTAGTTCATCCACGTTGTAAACGTTGCCCTTTGTTGTCCCGCAGGACCTGCAAGGGAAGGAGGGGCAGTGGGACGAGGGAGCCTGTCCCCTTCCCCGTGCCTGTCACCCTCCAGGCCGTCCGCAGCCTCTGCGGCACCAGCTCCAGGCTCGGGTGGAGCCGCGCAGGCACTGCCACCAGGACACGCGCCTTCACTAACCAGTAACTCAAGGTTTTAGCTTTTCCATCCAGTTACCAGTTGGCCCAGTCCTCGCCGGGGCTGCGCGGCGTGCGTGGGTTTTGACAGAGGCCCCGGCGTCCCTTCCTACCACCTCCATGCCAGCTCCGGCCACCGCGGACTTCTGGCTTTTTTAGAAACCTTACGACAGGAGTTTCCTGTGGCTGCGGGGACAAATGGCCACAAGCAGAGTGACTTAAGACCACGGAAAGTTACTCTGCTACAGTATCGAGGGCCGCGAATCAGAATCGGTGCCCGCAGGCTGCTCCCTCGGCCCTGGCCCCTGCACCGCGGTCCCCCTGCGTCCCCCGGGGCCGGCCCTATTCAGCCGGGCCCACCGGTGGGTTGCCACCGGGGAATGCGTCCCCGGTCCCCCATCCCCTCTGCCCCCGCTCCATCCCGAGGACCCCTGGCCTCCCCCTAACCCGATGGCATCTGCACCTGTTTGGGGTTTGTGAGGCCACGGCCCATGAGGGACCGTGTCCGCTGGTCCGTTCATCCCCGGCGACATGGGCCTTGTTCCCATGCTGGGACCCCGCGCAGCTTTCCGTGTTCCCGAGGCTCGGAGCCCCTCCCGGGAGCCGTGCCAGTGGGCGCCGTGCAGTGGGTCCGCGGCTCCGAGCCGGTCCCTGAGCAGCAGCTGCCCGCCGCGTGCCGGGTGTTTGTAGCCTTGAAGAAACGTCTGTCCTAGTCCTTCGCGCTTTTTTTTTTCTGGTAAAACACACACAAGATTCACCACTTTAACCACCTTTGGGTACCGTTCGGTGGCACGAAGTCCGTCCACAGTTGACGCCGCCGCCACCGTCTCCAGAACTTTTCATTGTCACAAACGAGAACTGTGCCCATTAAGCAAAACGTTCCCGTTTCTCCGCCCCCTGGGCCCCCGGAGCCTGTGTCACCTGCCACCTAGGGGGCTCTTCCCCCCTCCCCCCGGGACCTCCGTGTGGAGAGTCACCCGCTCTCTGTCCTTTCGTGTCCGGGTCCGTCCACGTGGAGAGGTTCCCCGGGCTGCATCTGTGTGGTTTTAAATTGGGTTGACTTTTTGTGGAGTCGTTAAGGGTTCTAAATATATTCTGAGTTCTAGACCTCTATGGGATCCATGATTTATAAATATTTTCTCCTGTTCTGTAGGCTGCCTCTTCGTTCTTGATAATATCCTTTGATGTATGAATTTCAGTTTTTTATGGGTCAATTTTAATTGACATTTTCTTTTGTTGCTCATACTTCTGGTGTCAAACCTAAGAATCTGTTGCCAATTCTGAAGTCATGAATGTTTATTTCTATATTTTCTCTTTATAGTTATAGTTCTGATAGTTTAGGTCGTTGATTCATTTTTTTTTTTAGAAAATTTTACTTACTTATTTGAGAGAGAGAGAGTGTAGGGGGGGAGGGAGGATCTGAAGCAGACTCCACACTGATCCCACCACCAGCAGATCATGACCTGAGCTGAAACCAAGAGTCGGTCCCTTAACCGCCTGAGCCACCCAAGTGCCCCTCATTGATCTATTTTGAATTAACTTTTGTATATGAAATGGGCTTAGGTTCCAGCTTCCTTGTTTTGCATGTGGTTATTCATCTGTTGAAGATGCTATTCTCTCTTCTTGAATGTTCTTGGCTCCCTTGTTGGAAATCCATTGGCCATTGATGCTTGGGTTGATTTCTGGACTCTGTTGTATCCCATTGGCCCATGTGTCTACTCTTCATGCCAAAACCACAGTTTTGATTCCTGTACCTTTGTAGGAAGTTTTGAAACTAAGAAGTGTCAGTTCTCCAGCTTCTTGAAGGCTCTTTAGCTACTTAAAGCCCCTGATAGCCTCATGGATTTAAGGATCGGCTTTTCTGGGACGCCCGGGCAGCTCAGTGGTTGAGCGTCTGCCTTCGGCCCAGGGCATGATTGTGGAGTCCCGGCATCGAGTCCCACGTCGGGCTCCCTGCATGGAGCCTGCTTCTCCCTCTGCCTGTGTCTCTGCCTCTCTCTCTGTGTGTCTCATGAATAAATAAAATCTTTAAAAAAACAAAAAAGGATTGGCTTCTCTATTTCTGCACAAGGCCACTGGGCATACGGGAGGAACAGTGCTGAATCTATGCGTTGCTTGGGGAGGATGGCCATCATCCTACCTGGCAACAAAGGAGGAACTTTCCATTGTTCAGGCCTTTGTAATTGCCTTCAGCAGTGGTTTGTCATCCTGAATCTACAAATCTTCCACGTTGGTTAAATTTACTCCTGGGGGTTTTATTCTTTTAATGCTCTGATAAATGGCATTGTTTTCATTTCTTTTTGGATTGTTCGTTGCTGGTGCACAGAAATACAGCCGGCCTTTGTGCCTTGGCCTTGTGCACTGCCTCCTGCCTGCATTTGCATCTTTGCTCCAGTAGCTTCTTGTGTGTGGATTCTGTGGGATTTTCCATCTGTACGATCACATCATCTGCCAATAGAGATAGTGTCCCTTCTTCCTCTCCAATTTATATTTATTTTCTTAAAACATTTTATTTATTCATGAGAGACAGAGAGAAAGGCAGGCAGAGACCCAAGCAGAGGGAGAAGCAGGTTCCCTGCCGGGAGCCCGATATGGGACTCGATCCTGGGACCGTGGGGTCACGCCCTGAGCTGAAGGCAGACGCCCAACTGCTGAGCCACCCGGGTGCACCCCCCTTTCCAATTTAGATACCTTTTCTTTTTCTCGCCTAACTTACCCGGCCAGGCCCTCCAGAGCGCTGCGGAACAGCAGAGGCGACAGCAGGTGTTCCTGTCTCCCTGATCCTATAGGAAAAGCTTTCAGTCTGTTCCCATGGAGTCTGATGTAGGCTGCGGATCTCTGAGATTTTCCTGCTTGAACTTCGCCGGCTTCTCGCTCATTGTCCATCAGACGGGAGTGTTCAACCTCCGTTTCTTCATCTACTTTCCTGCCCTTTCCTCTTTAGTTCTCCTCCGGGATCCTAACAGTACGGACACGTGTGCTGGACCGCGTCCCGCGGCTGCCTTCCCCACCCCCAGGTCGTTTTAACTGCCCTTCTTCAAGTTCACAGATTCTTGCTGCTGCCTGCCCAAATCTGCTTTTAAACACCTAACACGAAATTTTTATTCCAGCTACTGTACTTTTCAGCTCTAGAATTTCTATTTGGTTCCTTTTTATAATTTGTCTTTTCTGATTTCCCTACCTGTTCCTACACTGTTCCGACTTAGCAGTCTGTGGTTTCCACCAGCTCCTGGAGCATATTAAGACAACTCAGTAAAGTCTCTGGTCTAGTAAGTCTACTTTCTGGGCTTCCTCACAGATGGTTTGTCCATTTTTTTCTCCTGTGAATGGCCCACCGCTTCCTGTTCCTTTCTGCGCTTTGTAATTTTTTGTGGACGACTGCACATCCTGGCTGTTGCGGCACGGTCACCCTGGAAATCAGATCCTCTCCTGCCGGCCCCGCGGGACCGCTGCTGCTCAATGAAGGCTGTAGGGGTCCATAGGCTCGGTCACTTCTCCAGCTGCTTTCACAAAGACTGTATCTCTTGTCTTGTTTGGGCACTGAGGTCTGCTCTTTTAGCTTGTGTTCACCTGATGTTATGTCCGAGGTTTCCCTAAGTTCCAGGATCCAATAAGATTTCTAAAAAACAGGGACACCTGGGTGGCTCAGTGGTTGAGCGTCTGCCTGATCCCCGGGATCGAGTCCCGCATGGGGCTCCCCGCGGGGAGCCTGCTTCTCCCTCTGCCTGGGTCTCTGCCTCTCTCTGTGTCTCTTATGAATAAATAAAATCTTCAAAAAATTGTTTTAAAAGATATATTCAGGGATCCCTGGGTGGCGCAGCGGTTTGGCGCCTGCCTTTGGCCCAGGGCGCGATCCTGGAGACGCGGGATCGAATCCCACGTCGGGCTCCCGGTGCATGGAGCCTGCTTCTCCCTCTGCCTGTGTCTCTGCCTCTCTCTCTCTCTCTCTGTGACTATCATAAATAAATAAAATAAAATCTTTAAAAAAAATAAAAAAAAAATAAAAGATATATTCATTTATTTGAGAGAGAGAGTGTGCACACAGTGAGGGGGAAGAGGGAGAGAGAGAGAAGACCTCAAGCAGACTCCACCCTGAGCACTGATGTGGGGTTTGATCTCATGACCCCGAGATCACAACCTAATACTATTTCGGGGGCACCTGGGGGGCTTAATTGGTTAAGCGTCCAAGTTTTGACCTCAGCTCAGATCTTGATCTCAGGGTCATGAGATCAGAAGCCCCACATTGGGCCCACACCACACTGGGTGGGAGCCTCCTTAAAACACAGAAATGCTATTTCAGCTGCATTTCACAATTTTAAAAAATATTTTATTTATTTATTCATGAGAGACAGACGGAGACAGAGGCAGAGGGAGAAGCTGGCTCCATGCAGGGAGCCCGACGTGGGACTCGATCCCAGGTCCCCAGGATCAGGCCCTGGGCTGAAAGTGGTGCTAAACTGCTGAGCCCCCCGGGCTGCCCTGCATTTCACAATTTTTAAAACAGATTTTATTTATTCATTCATGAGACACACACATAGAGAGAGAGAAGCAGGCTCCCTGTAGGGAGCCCGATACAGGATTCAATCCCGGAACTTCAGAATCATGCCCTCAGCTGAAGGCAGACACTCAACCATTGAGCCACCTGGGTGCCTTGCATTTCACAAATGTGATATATTTTCATGTTCATTGTTACAAGTTCTTAGGTTTTTTAATTTTCTACTTCCTCTTGAGACTTCCTCTTTACAGCATGGATTATTCCAAAATACATTGTCTCCTTTCCAAACATGTGAGGTTTTAAAATTTGCATTTGCTATTGATTTCTAGTTTATTTACCCATCAGAGAACATACTGCCCCTGATTTTAATTCTTTCAAGTTCATAGTGTTTGCGACCCAGGATGTGTCTGTACTGGTGACTGTTCAACGCACATGGAAGGAACGTGTCCTGCTGCCAGGAGAGCCCTTCACTAACCATGAGGCCAAGTTTGTTGATGCTGCTGCTCAGAGATTCTCCCTCCTTGCTGACTTTCTGCTTGTTTTTATTGATTTCCCAGAGATAAGTGTTGATGTATCTTTTTTTTCCCCCTGAGAGAGAGAGAGTGCATGAGCGTGATGGGGGTGGGTAGGCAGAGGGAGAGAGAGAATTTAAGCAGGCTCCACACTCCTTGCAGAGCCTGATGTGAGAGTCAATCTCATGACCCTGACATGACCTGAGCTGAATTAAGAGTTGGATCCTTAACTGACTGAGCCCCCAGGCTTCCCTGTTTAGTTCTATTTTTGAGTCATCTCTACACCCAACGTGGGGCTCACACAACCCTGAGATCAAGAGTTGCAAGCTCTAATGGAGCGGCCAGGCAGCCCCAGTGCTGATGTATCTACATGTAACGTGGACTTGTCTGTTTTGTTTAGTTCTCTTGGGTTTTGCTTCATTTATTTTGTGTGAGAAGTGACCCCTTTATCGTTACTTGGCGCCCTGATCTGTGCTAACTTTCCTGGTTTCAAGCCAGCTCTGTCTGGAAAGAC
Organism: Canis lupus baileyi; assembly: GCF_048164855.1. Lineage (NCBI taxonomy): Eukaryota > Metazoa > Chordata > Mammalia > Carnivora > Canidae > Canis > Canis lupus. Next base: position 61,216,106 of record NC_132853.1, on the reverse strand, counting down.
TGGAACTCCTCTTCCTCTCTTTTGATCAGCCTTGGCACGACATCTTTTTCTCCAGCCATTCCTTTTAATCCTCGTGTCTTCATATTTACAGTGGTTGCTTGTTGACAACATGTAGTAGGGTCTTGGTGGGGTTTATTTAAGATTTTATTTATTTATTCATGAGCGACACACACAGGGGGAGAGAGAGAGTGAGAGAGAGAGAGAGGGAGGGAGGGAGGGAGGGAGGGAGGGAGGGGCAGAGACACAGGGTCCCATGCAGGGACCCGACGTGGGACTCAATCCCAGGTCTTCAGGATCACGCCCTGGGCCAAAGGCGGTGCTAAACCGCTGAGCCAACGGGGCCACCCCCAGGATCTTGGTTTTAGATTCACTTTGACAATCTTTTACTTGGTGCATTTATTTTTTTTAATTTTTTTATTTTATTTATGATAGTCACAGAGAGAGAGAGAGGCAGAGACACAGGCAGAGGGAGAAGCAGGCTCCATGCACCGGGAGCCTGACGTGGGACTGGATCCCGGGTCTCCAGGATCGCGCCCTGGGCCAAAGGCAGGCACCAAACCGCTGAGCCACCCAGGGATCCCATACTTGGTGCATTTAAACCACCGATGTTAAAAGTGATTACTGGTATAGTTGGACTACTGGCCACCACAGTCGTTGCTGTTTTCTCTGTTGCCCTCCTACTTTGAAAATGATAATCCTGGGGGCGCCTGGGTGGCTCAGGTTATGTCCCGTGATCAAGCCCCACATTGGGCTCCCTGCTCAGCGAGAGTCTGCTTCTCCCTCTGCCCCTCCCCCTGCTCATGCTTGCTCACTCTCGCTCTGTCTCAGATAAATAAGATATTTTTAAGGGATGATCTGCTTAGTAATAGTGTTTTTTGGGCATTAATCTTGTTCCCTGAACTCCTGGACCTGTGGTTTCATGTCTGACACGGATTTGGGGGAAATTATCCATCAGCGTTGCTTCAAACATCACCTGCATCCCTGAAGAGCCCGGTTTCCCCCTGCTGCCCCTGTAAGCCCATGGGCGCGGCCCGCCCCGCAGCCCGGATTCTGCTCTGCTTGACGTATTTCCACCCTTGTTCTCATTTCACTTTGGAGGTTCCTGTTGACGTTTCCTGAAGCGCAGAGCCGGCTTCCCTATGCCCAGCGTGCTAAGCCCATCGGAGACCCTCGTTTTGGTTAGTGTTGTGTTTTTAACCCCCAACCTTCCTTTTAAGTTGTTAGGATTCCGTGTGTCCGTACGTCGCCCATGTGCCGTCGGTGCCCCACTCGGTCATCACGGTTGCTATACCTCCGTGGCCTGGTCAGGCCATCCCTGCCCTGCTGGGTCGGAGGCTCTCTCCAGATTGTGTTTTTCCCTTGAGTTACGACTGGTGGCGTCTTCCGGCCCGCAGAGCCGCTGTGCGTGAGGAAGGGCTGCACGCGGGCTCAGCTCAGGCCTCCCGCCGGTGTCCCGAGGGGGTTCCTGGGGGAGTCCGGAACAGCTGTCGTCTTTCCGGCTCCCTTGGTGGAGCCCCAGAGGTCAGTTTTGAAGCCCCAGGTGCAGTTTCCCGCCTGCCGCCGGGTCCCCGAGGTGCTTCCTGCCCGGGCCTCACCGCCCGCGCACCCAAGGAAGGCGCTCGCTCTTGTGGAGCTCGGCGGGGACTCGGCGGGACCCAGGGCCACTTCCAAGTGCCTTACTCTCAGAAAGTAAAACCGGGGCCCTGGCTTCCTTCACGTCCCTGCGAGGAGGGGCATAGGCCCTATGGGACGTCCTCATTCCCTCCCGGTAACTCCCCGTGGGGAGCTCTGCGACCTTCGACGTCAGCACAGCCGCTCCTGTTGTTTTTTTGATGTTTGCACGATATGTCTTTCCCGGCCTTTTACTTTTCACCTGTCCTCATCACTTCAGTAAGTTGGGCCTTATTTTTTGATCCAGTCTGACAATCTCTTTTTTATTTGAAAAATTTAGTTTTGAAGTATAGCGGATACACGACGTCTGGTCGTTCAGGCGAACAGCACAGCGATCGGCAGTTCTGCATGTCACCTGGAGCTCCACACCGCAAGCATAGGCCCCGCTGTCCCCGACGTCCCCTGTGCTCTGTCACCCTCGTGCCTGACGTCCTACCTGGAAGTTTGTATCTCTTCATCCCCTTCCCTGGCCCCAACCCTCTGGCAGCCACCAGTTCTCTGTATTTATGGGTCTGTTTCTGCTTTGTTCATTTGTTTTCGTTTTTAGATTCCACGTATGAGTGAGGTCACATGGTAGGTCTGTCTTACTTCATTTGATAGGACACCATCCAGGCCCATCCGTGTCGCAAATGGCAAGATCTCATCCCTTTTCATGGCTGGGTAGTACCTGCAGTGCGTGTGGGGGTGTGCACCCCCCCCCATCTTCATCCATGCATTGATCCATGGACACTTGGCTGCTGTAATAGTGCCGCAGTAAACTAAGGGTGTGTGTACCTTTTCAAGTCAGTATTTTTATTTTCTTTGGGTAAATACCCATTAGTGGAATTACTGGGCCACAGGGTAGTTCTATTTTTAATTTTTTGAGGAACCTCCATACTGTTTTCCACAGCGGTTGCACCACTTCACACTCCCAGCAACAGTGCAGAAAGTTCCCTGTTTTCCACGTCCTCACCAGCACTGGTCAGTCCTTGTCTTTGATAATAGCCATTCTGACAGGTGTGAGGCCATCTCCGTCGGAGTTCTGACTTGCACTCCCCTGATGACTGGTGATGAGGAGCAGTGTTTGGAAGGAAAGCGCTGTGGAAAGGACTGCACACCGCCCCCGCCCCCCGGGAAGGAGCCCTCTACCCTTTCCCCCATGAATGGACAAAAACCTGACTGGGTTACAGGCCACGAAGGGTTAATCAGATAAAAAACTCCCAGACTCAGGGACGCCCTGGAGGCTCAGCACTCAGCGGTCTAGCTGCCTTCGGCCAGGACGTGATCCTTGAGTCCGGGGGGATCGGGTCCTGCCTCGGGTTCCCCGCAGGGAGCCTGCTTCTCCCTCTGCCTGGGTCTCTGCCCACCCCCATCTCTTCCTCTGTCTCTCTCTCTGTCTCTTAGGAATAAATAAGTAAAATTAAAAAAAACAACCGGCTCAGAAACTCTGGTGGGCGTGCTCTCCGAGCCCTCCGTGGAGTTCTGTACTATCGCTCAGTAACCACTGCTGCCCACGACTCTTCATTTTTCCACGCAGCGCGACCAAGAACTGCGGGCGCTAAAGGCAAAGAAGTCCTGTACGTTGGCCATCCGCCGGCCGCCTCTGGCCATCTATCTGTAGGTCCTCTTTGGAGAAATGTCTATTTGGGTTCTCGGGCCATAGTTTAATCGGGTTATTTTTTGGTGTTAGGTTGTGTAAGTTCTTTGTTTTGGATGCTACTCTATCAGATAAATCATTTGCAAATGAGCTCTTTGGGGTCGTAGGTTCCTTTTTGTTCTGTTGATGGTTTCCTTTGCGGAGCTTTCCTTTGGGTGTGGTCCCAAGAGTTTAGTTTTTCTGGTCTGAGGAGACATACTCATAAATATGTTGCTGTGGCTGACATCCAAGATATTACTGCTTTTATTCTTCTAGGAGTTTTAGGATTTCACATTTAGGTCTTAAATCTATTTTGAGTTTATTTCTGTGGATGGTACAAGAAAGTGGTCCAGTTTTCCCAGCACCATTTGTCCTTTCCCCGCTGTGTATTTTTGCCTTTGTCATGGATTAACTGGGTTTATTTCTGGGCTCTCTGTTCTGTTCCATTGATCTCTGTGTCTCTTTTTGTGCCAGTTCCATACTATTTTATTATAGCTTTATAGAAGATCTTGAGATCTGGGATTGTGATACCTCCAGCTTCGTTTTTTCTTGAGGTTGCTTTGGCTATTATGGTCTCTCGTAGTACAAATTTTAGGATTTTGTTCTGGTTCTGTGAAAAATGCTGTTTGTGTTTTGATAGGGACCGCAATAAATCTGTAGAAGGCTTTGGGCAGCAGTATAAACATTTCCACAACATTGGTTCTTCCAATCTACGACCATGGAATGTCTTTCGACTTAATTTATCCTTAATCTTCTCCATCAATGTTTTAGTTTCCAGAGTACAGGTCTTTTACCTCCTTGGTTACATTTTAGTCCTAGGTGGGTGGTTTTTTTGTTTTAACGATTTTTATTTGCCAGAGCACGAGTGGGAGGGCAGGAGGGTCCCTGCTGGGGGGCCCCATGTGGGACTTGAGCCCAGGAGCCTGCAGTCACGACCTAAGCCGAAGGCAGGTGAGTGAGCTACGCAGGTGCCCACGTAGTCTGCTCTCTGATGCATTTGAAAACGGGACTGTTTGAACTTCTGACAAGCTTTTTTATGTCGAGACTTTTTATATTGAACGTAACTGTTGATGATTTCGTTATTGTTTGCTTAGTTCATGGTTTTCCCTTGTTTTATGTTCCCTGCTTCCTTTTGTATTTGAAATATTTTTAGCATTCCATTTTAATTTACATTTTTAAAAAATTTTTATTTATTTATGATAGTCACAGAGAGAGAGAGAGAGAGAGAGAGAGAGAGGCAGAGACACAGGCAGAGGAGAAGCAGGCTCCATGCACCGGGAGCCCGACGTGGGATTCGATCCTGGGTCTCCAGGATCGTGCCCTGGGCCAAAGGCAGGCGCCAAACCGCTGCGCCACCCAGGGATCCCTAATTTACCTTTTAGCTTTGTGTTAGTTATTACAATATTCAAAGTTTTTTTTTTTTATGATTTTATTTATTCCTGAGAGACACAGAGAGAGGCAGAGACCCAGAGTGGGGGAGCAGGCTCCCTGTGGGGAGCCCGACGCGGGACTCGATCCCAGGACCCCGGGGTCACACCCTGGGCTGAAGGCAGATGCTCAATCAATGAGCCCCCTGGGCATCCCTCAAGACTAAATCTTAAGTTTCACTAGTCACTGGTATTTTTAACATGGTTTTCCTGGAGTTTAACTTTTTGGGGTTTACTGAGCTTTGTGAATCTTATATTTGTCTTCTGTCAAATATGGAATATTTTCAACCATTTTGTAAAAAGATTTTTTTACACCAATGTCTGTCTCCTTTTGCTGGGAATCCAATTACCATACACCTTAGATTTTATATTTTCCTACAAGTCCCAAAGAGTTCGTTTGCTTCCAAATGTTTTTATCCACTGTATTTTTCACTTTAAAGTTTATGACTTATTTCAAGAGCATGTACCCTTCTTTCGTGGAGTATGGTTACAATAAAAGATATTTATATAAAAGCTCTGAGTATTCCAACACATTTAAGTTGACATATGTTAACTTTCTTTTCCCCTTAAAAGATTTTCCTGGCTCTCCATATGGTGAGTAATTTTGGATTGTATTGTGGACATTTTGACTGAGCTACTCTGAATCTTATTAAAATCCTGTAGACAATATTGATTTTATTTTTCTTGGAGCAAGCAATCCATCTATGTTCAGACGTGCTCATCTGCCCGGGGTGGGCTTTGGCTCTGGTGCCCACTGGTTTTCAGGCCCAGGCGGTCCCACTTGGGTCTGCACCTGCGTGAACCAGGAGTCAGTTATGTAGCAGTTCAGGTAATAACAGCTCCTACTTCCTTGGCGCAGGTCCAGGCACATGCATGCAGCTCAGGGAACCCAGGGTGTCAGAGGGACTTTAGGGGATCTTCTCATAGTTCCATCTCAGATACCCCTCCTCTTCATCCTTTGGCTAAAGAAGTTCAGGTTTTGCCTCCCTGTGGTGCTGCACACTGACTGGGTCCAGCGTGGGGCCGATGTGGAGGCCCCAGGGAGGGAAGACCACCATCACAGGGCTTCTCTGCTCCACACCCCTCCGTGGCACACGGGGACCCCTCTCCCGGTCCGTCCTGCCCAAGCACTGTCAGGGGTGCTGCTGACAGGTGTACAGCTTCATCGTTTTCCGTGTCCACAGGCCCTTCCCATGTGCTGCCCATTGGACAGGGACATGACCCTTGGGTACTATCTGTTTCTGATGTGCAGTTCTGGCATCCGGGCTGCCCAGGAGATATGAGAGGGGAAGAGATGGGAAATTAGCAGCATATCGGACGCACCTGCACTTTCAATCCCTCAGCCCCCATCTCCCTGTTACGATTTATTTTCTAGAGACCCAGGATGATCACTTTATCCCGTTAAGGGTTGTTAGTTGTAACCACTGGGAAGACACAGGGTAGAGCGTGCTTACATCACGGGGACCCAAGAGGCTTTTCCAGACTTGGGGAATTTGTGCTCACAGGTTTACCCAGCTTGCTGTTGCTGGGTTCGTAATGTGGAGGTGGTGCAGCATTTCACAGGAACCAGAGTGCTGGCCAGTGGCCCACAGCATTAGTCACCCGGAACCGTGGTTCTCATGCCTCCCTGTTTATGCCAGAACATATTATCTGGCGACTGCAGGTAGGTGCACAGTGTGCCCTGGTGTCTTCACTGCAGACGGGACATGGCCCTACACAGGGGCCAGGCCTACCTGTAATTAGCAGTGCTTTTTGCTACCTGGAAAGATCTATCAGTTAGTGAATGGTTTCCTTTCTCCGAAGGCTCTTTTCTTCAACGTCTTTTTCTTGGATGAAGTAGCTTATCCTCTAGGACAGCTGTCACCTCTGCTTCCACAGTGTAACTTCAGGGTGAACTTAATTACCAGAGTGATGCTTCCTGAGAGAAGGGGGATGAGGCTGCAAGCCTCTGAGAGCAGTTATCGGTACAACATGGGCAGCAGACCTAAGCAAGCTAACGATGAGGCTTCCTTCTGTCGGTGGAGGAATGAAGCGCCCCCAGGAGCCTTGCAGCGCTGCTTCGCTGCGCTCCCATGGGGGCTCGGCGCCATGCTTGGTACCTGCTGCCACTGTGGCCCAGGGCTACCAGCACGCTCCCAGACACCAGCCCACATCACGGGCTTTCTGGGAGCTGAGTGTGGAGCTTGCACAGCCACGTGCCTCTTCAGGTGAGACTTGCATCTCGTGGGAGGATAAATCTCAAGTTGTTTGCAGTGATCTTCTTAGGTTGAAGGGCAAGACTTAGAAGAAAAGATAGCAACAACCTCAAATAGGTTTTAAAACTGCAGCGCTGCAGATAAACATCAGCAAACCCCGTTAACTACTGCCTGTGACCCCTTGCCTGTTCCTCATGCAGTCACGTAACACCCCTTCCTAATGGCTGAGCCGACACCATGGTCAGTGTGAGCAGCTCCTTTGCACATTTGCTCCAGTGCCCTAGGCCTTTGGTACGCTCAGAACATGAGTTACAAAAAATTTTTTTTAAAAAATGCTTGCTTTAGTTTATCAAAATAACAATGACAATGATACTCTGTATTCAATTAAAATTAGTAAAAATATTTTATTGAATTTCAGGAACTTGGTAATTTTAAAATTTCAAATCTTTGCACACAAATCACCACTATACTTTCTAGGGTTGTGGAGGTTAGGACTTAAAAGATTGTCACTTATCTCCTTGTGTCACACAGCACAGAGATCCCAAGTCCTGGCCCCGCCCCACCTGCCCCCTTCTGACCATGACTCAAGGTCTGTGCTGTTCTAGGGAGGATGGCAAAGGGGGTGGGGTCTTTAAGGAGCTCAACTGTCCACGTGGAGACTAACAATGCCAGAGTAAGATGGATCCAAAATTATGCCCAGACTCCTCGGAACACACCTGTTCTGTGGCTCACATGTGAGTTTCTCTCCTGTTTTTGTTCGGTTCAGGGCAAAACTATTCAAACGAAGTTTCTAGTCCCTTGGGGGACTCAGAAGTTTGGCAAAGATCAAAGCAGAAACCTCCTGAAATCAGACATTTGGGAACTGCCAGTGAACAGCTGAGAGTTCAGTGCCACATGTCTGCTGATGGAGCGGGCCCCAGGCATCAAGCAGGGTGGAAGGGACACAAGCTCAGTGACCCTGGGCGTTTTGAGGGCTCTTGGAAATTCAGCACTAAACTGAACATTTTTAACTGCCTCTGAGATATGGCTGTTTGCAAATCCAAGTTTTTTTTCTACCTTCTCCTTGATATTCTTACCTTTCCACGTGCCAATCAATCAGCCAGCTGAACGAGGCAACAAGAAAAGGCCCCCGGGCCCTCTGAAAAAGGCCCACACCAGCTACCTTACAGCAAAAAACCAGCCTCCTCTCTCCTTTAAATGTTGAGAACTGGATGCTTTTGTTAATCTACAATCCCAGAAGAAATCCCTCCAGACTCACAAAAAGTATCTGTGTTTTAGGCTCAGAAATAACCAACTGACAGAGCGGGCTTACTTCGGGAGAATCTACCCGTCTCTCTGGATGGTGACAGGTACACAGCCGTGTAGACACATCTCCAGGAGGACATACGATGCCTCTGCCCAATCCAGTGTTCCTGCCGGGGCAGCTGCGACCACTCACCTGCCCAGGGCTCGGCAGGGCCTACAGGAGCCGTGACTGGCAGGTCTGGACCACTCAGTGGAGCGACCTGACCCTACACAAGACACAATGCAATCCAAGTTATTTTGCAAATTGCAAACCTTCTGAGAAAAAGACAAAAATATACATTCCAAGGTATCTGTAAAGTGCATGGAAGATGCAGACTGCTGCCCTGAGGTGCTCTGATCCATCCGTGCTTCAGCTTGCAAGTTAGATTTTGCTACTGTCACACACGTGGTATCATTCACATGATGGTTTTGTTTTTATTTTTTTAAATGGCTGAGTTATAAATCCAGCTAGTGTGCAGTAATTTCATAATTTTTAATACGCGTTATCTGCAATAACATTGTGACAGCTCCATACTGTGGGTTGACACACAATACTTGAACAGATTTATCATATTTGGTTTGTAGGTAAATAATAAATGTTTTAAAATTGCCTAAATATACCATTCTGAGCCGTTTCATTCCACCAGGAAAATACAGGGTTTTTTTTTTCTCCTCTCTTTAAAAAAAATTAAATACCAAAATAACTACATTTAAATAAATAACATGATGATGATGACATTTAAAAGTTCACAATAAGGCCAAAGCCCTCTTCTATTTGCACAGCTGCTCAGCCCTAACCCCCCGGAACACTCTGGAAAGGCCAGCGGTTTTCTTCTGGGGCAGCATGACTGAGGCCGGGCGGGGCCTCTACTGCTGTCTCACCTTTGTTTCCTTTCATCTCACTTTTGCTTTTTTGTAGGAGAGAAGTCAGCTTTAGGACTGCAGTTCTGAGAGGCTGAGGGGGATTTCCTGTCACAAACCAGAGAAGGACCCTTGTGTTAACATGCAGCTTCGACTCCACCCAGCACCTGCTCCCATGAGCCAGACAGACCGCATCATCATCAGGTGGGCAGCTGGTCGGACGACGGCTCTGTGCCTACAACCGGTGACAGTGACTAGCGAACACGCCACGGAGAGACCTGTGACACTCGTCTGAAAAGGGTGTGTGGTATAAGACTGAATCTTTTTTCCAAATGAAGTAGGAACAGTTCTGTCGTTTTAAACACACACAACACTTAGGAGGCTTGTTTTACTTAGAGTGGAAAATTATGCCAGGGACAAAGTCAACACAAAGGAACAAACAACAAAAAGTAGCAGGAAAGAGACCCGGGTAAGTGCAGCTCCAAGAGTCCAGCAGTTCAGTCATGGTGAACATGCGGCCCAGCGAGGGCGTCCATCTGTCCGTCCGTCCCAGATGCGTGCGGCACCTGCTCTAACACGGAAAACCTGCAGATGTCATCAAGTAGCTCCATCTGCACGTTAACAGGACAGACAAAAGGAAATCATTCCATAGGCCGAAAACAAACAACAAAACAAAACTACATTGTTTCTTTTCCCCAAATGAAATCAACACGAAAGGTCCTGTGTGATTTCAAATTTTCCAGAGTAGAAATGGAGCGATCTGAAATGTCAAAGACCCCGTTATTTCGTAAAGAAAGTACACCTCAAAATACTCTAATTCCACATGTGAACAACAAAAGACTGTCTCATCTATCAGTGCCAGCTCCAAGGCTCCTGGGGGGCGGCAGGACGGAACCCGCCCTGTCCCAGCAGCTCCGCTCCGGAGGGACAAGCTGAGCTCGGGTGGGGAGACACTGCCGGACCAGGTTTTGTTGCATGTGGTTTTGTTCAGGTGTGACTTCTGTCTTTAAGGAGTTTTAAGGCCACCTGGGTTTTGTGTTTTCAGTGCTGAGGTGAAGTCCAACCGCAGGGCCCTCTACCCACCAAGACGACACGCTCCGAGTGTCGGTGAGAGGCAGTGTCTCCTTTTGGCACCACAGAGTAGATATTAAAGTATGAAAAGCTGTCCCAGTCGCTAGTTTTGGACACCTTTCTCCCTGCCGGCTGCCGGCGGTGTGTCCACACTCAGGGCGATGACGATGCTCTCGCCGTCCTCCGTCTTGACCCGCTTCAGCTCTGGCTGCTCCGTCGGGTCGCCATTCTGGCGCTTTGTGGGCAGGGAGGCTGATGCCGATGCATGTGTCGCCAACATGTGCAGAGGACTCGCCACTGCTGCAAAGAGACAGTGAATCAGACCTCGTGTTCTTGGGTGCACCCCTGTCCCCCATTAGGCCCCCACTGGTCCGGCTCTGCTCCAAGGGTAGGCCTCTGTGCGTCACTGCCAAGGCCCGCAGCAGCCACGGGCACAGGGGTCTGGACTGGACTCCTGGGGACCAGAAACCCTGGAGCAAGCTAACTGGCCGGCGGGTGTTCTCAGGGACAGCCGGTATCTCTATTCCTTCAAATAGTGTGTCTCTTCACAGAGCCGCTGGGGAGGCCCGAGCTCGGGGTCAGGCCACGCGGCTGCTGCCGGCCCTGTGCAGAGGCCCCTCACGGCCCACATGGTGCTCAGTGCTCCTGGGTCACGTCACACACCAGGCCTGGAGTTGACACGCAGACGTGTGCCCACAAGGCCCTGGGCTGGCTCCCCGGCTCCCCCCGGCCCCCACCCGCCCCTGCTCTGCGCACACAGGGAAGCTCCAGGAGATGAAAAGAGCGGTTGCTTCCTCTCCAGAGAGTGCCACTTCCTCAGGGTGAGGAGACAGGCTGGGCTGCAGAGGAAGGCCCGACGGCCTGCGGGGCACAGCAGCACTGCCAGCCCATCTGCCCCAGTGTGAGGCCCCTGAGCCCCGATTCCCCTCCGGCCCCGTGTCAAACCAAACCCTGGAACTGGCCACGGAAGAATGCAGATGAGGGGACTGTGCTCCTGGAGTGAAGCATCAGATGAGTGCGAGGCTGCCCGGGTAGTGAGGAAGGGAGGGTCAGCTCGGCTACGGGGACACAGCAGGAGGTCAAGTGCAGGGCCAAGGAGACACAGGGATGCAGGACGCCGGGACGTGGAGGTGCCCCCCAGGCCCTGGGCAGGGGATGCACACTGGCTCACCCGGACCAGAAGGCACAGGGGCAGCCAGGGGGAGCCATGGGCCCAGGAAGCACTTGCACGATTCAGAGCAACCTTCCTTGTACCCGCCTCAGGAATATAGTTGTACCTTCAGGCAGTCCCCACCCACCCACTCCTGCTCACACGAGGGCCTCAGGCGTCACTGCCAGGTGTCCGTTCATGCGACAGCACCCGGCTACTTGATTTTTGCCAGACTAGCTACAGCCAGCCGAGGTCTGCGGGTCTCAGCCACCCGGGGAAACCCCACAGAAGCGGTCTTCACCTGCCAGGCTTGTCTGCCGGCTTTGTGCTTAGGACCCTTGTGCCTGACACAGGGGTGGAGAGCGCGCATCGTCCTGGGCAGAGGGGCCCCGGGGGACTTTCGGGGCCGGCACCAGGAGAGCTACCAGCCCCTGGCCCTGCACACAGCCATGTCCTCAGGGACGCGGGGGGCCTGCTTCCTCCGCACTGGGTGTTCCTTCATCCAAGTGCCCTGTCCTTCTTGGGAATAGCAGCCTGGTGGCTGGGGGGCGGCTCTGACACGCAGTGCAAGGGGGACGACCCTCCCCCTCCCCACCGGGTCAGCGGCGCCTGACACAAGCGGGAGTGAACCGGCGCCCAGAACGGAGCCACGCAGCACAATGGCACTTGCTGCCATTTGTCAACCAACTAACACCTTGTTCCGCATGTGTTTCTGGTTAAAGACGACTTGCTCCACCCACGCATGGAATCACGGACACGGAGCATGAGACTGAAAGCAGCTCCTCTAACCTGCTTGCTCCACAAGGCACATCACACCTGTGCTGAGCACCAGACCTTCTCAAGACTGTGCTTAGGGTCCATTTTAAACAAGAAAATCAACAAAAACACAAAAGAAGAAAAACATGGCACTACTAGGCTGTGAAAAGGCCACACACTTACGGTCAGAGGTGAGACCGGGGCAGGGGGTGGGGAGCACTGTGGTCATCTACCCCAGGAGGAGCCAGCATGCCACACCCAGGCCTCTACAAACACCATGCCGTGAGTACTGACTGGGGATGAGGCAGGTACGGAAGGCCCAGTGCATGAGGTCCTCTCTAGAAGTCCCACAGAGCACCAGCCTCAGGCAGGCTGGGCACAACAGGTACCCGCCTGGAGGTGCAGGTGCCCTGCCCACGGCTGTAGAGCAGCAGCAGGGAGACGGCACTGCTCCTCCACCCTCCTTACTTGAACCTTCCCATGCCCCTCAGAGGAGTTGGGGGCAGCTCCTCCCCGCAGCCCAGCCGTGGGGAACACAAGGCCAAAGGCCACGCTAGTCAAGCAGGTACTCTGCTGGGGCCCCCAGGGGAGGCAGGGGTGAGTAAGGACACTGGACTCGCTCAACAGAGCACAGCATGCAGACACTAGGACACGGGCCCCTCCTTACCACCTGGCAGGGCCAGGACACACAAGATCACGGCCAGACCCCCTGGGTGAGAACTGGAAGCCACTTTCTGTAAGAAGCAAGGACAAGTCAAGTGTGGATCCGGGACTCCTTCAGGGTCACCAGGAACGCGGTCAGCAGAGGGAGGACCCACTGCCCCCCGACAGCCTAGGGCAGCAGTCCCAGCAGGGACTGACTGAGGACCTTCGTGAGAGAGGCTGCAGGAATGGTCAGAGGCACATCTTCTAGGGAACAGGTCGAGGAGCCCCAGAAGCTGCTGGGAAGCGGATCCATCACACACTGGCCCAGGCCTGACTTCTGCATTCATTCTCTGAGGCCAGCATTACCCTGATACCAAAGCAGACAAAAATACTACAAGTAAATTACAATTATCTCTGACAAATACTGACACAAATATCCTCGAAACGACATGAGTAAACCAAATTCAATAGCATATTAGAGGGTTCTATGCCCCAAGTGGCGCTGATCCCAGGGATGCAAGGTGGCTGAACATAAAGCACCACACACACAGACAAAACAAAAACCCCACTTACACAACATACTGCGTTAATAAAGGAAAAACCTGGGGGATCTCTGGGTAGCTCAGCGGTTTAGTGCCTGCCTTTGACCCAGGGCATGGTCCTGGGGTCCCGGGATTGAGTCCCACATCGGGCTCCCTGCATGGAGCCTGCTTCTCCCTCTGCCTGTCTCTCTGCCTCTCTCTGTGTGTGTCTCCCATGAATAAATAAATAAATAATATCAAATAAATAAATAAATAAATAAATAAATAACCCCTGCGCCCCGTGATCATCTTAATACAAAGTGCACGATGCCCCCCGGAGTGCCTGGTGGCTCAGTCGGTTAAGTGTCCGGCTCTGGTCGTGACCTCGGGGTCGTGGGACGGAGCCTTGTGGGCTCTCCGCTCAGTGGGGAGTCGACCTGAGATTTTCACCCCTGCACCCCACTCCCACCTTCCACTTGTGCTCTCTCTCTAAAAAAAAAAGAAAAACCCATGTGACAGCATTCAACCCCCTTTCATTATTAAGCTACTCAGCAAACCAGGAAGAAGGAAACAATTCAACATGCTAAAGTCTGTAGAGGACAACCCAACCCACAGCTCACATCAGCTTTGATGGTGAGGACGACGCCCCTCCAGATCGGGAGCAGAGCAAGGAGGCCCACCGCCATCACGATTCGATCAGCAGCTCTCGCCCCGGCCACTGGGCAGCAACAGGAAGGAAAACCGTCTCTATTGGAGACGACATCCTCCTTGAATGCAGAAAATCTTAGTAAACCCACAGAAGAAAACCCCCAAACCAAAAGCTATTACAATACATGAATTCAGCAAAGTTGCAGGATACAATATCAACAGGCAAAAACTGGCTGTGTTTCTATACAGAGACAATGAACAACTTCAAAAGGAAATTAAGAAAACAATTCCAAAGGAATAAAACAGGAGAAATTTAAGCAAGGCTTTTACACTGAAAGCTACAGAACACTGCTGAAAGAACTCAAAGACCTAAACACATGCAAAGACGTCTGTGCTTACAGAGAGAACTACTGCCTGGAACAATCTACAGGCTCTGTGCAGTCCCTATCAAAATCCCAAATGCTTTTTTTGCAGAAATGGAAAAGCTGATTCTGTACTTTGCATGGAATTGCTAGGTATCCAGAATAGCCAAAATAACCTTGGAAAAAAGAAAAAATAATAAAGTCGGAGGACAGATACTTCTCAATTTCAAACTTCCTATAAAACTGTAATAATAAAAAAATGTGGCTTTGGCACAAGGATAGACATGAAAATCAATGAAACAGAACAGAGAGAAACTCATATATCTGAGGTCAAGTGATTTTCAACAACCATTCAGTGGGGAAACCACAGTCTCTTCAAATGCTGCTGGGATAACTGGGCACCCACATGCCAAAGCATGGAGTCAGGCTCTTACACCATATACAAAAATGAACTCAAAATGGATCAAAGACCTAAACGTAAGCGCTGAGTAGAAGAAAACATAGGCCTAGGTCTCCATGACCTTAGATGTGGCAACGGATTCTTAGCTAGGACACCCCACAGCATAAGATACAAAAGGGAAAAGAGAAATAGGAGTTCACAACTGAAACTGTTGCATCAGAGACACTATTAGGAAAGTGAAGAGATAGACCCACAGAACGGGAGGAAAATATTTGGACCTACTATCCAGAAGATATAAAGAGCTCCTGCAACTCAACAACAAAAAAATGGGCAAAGGACTTCCATAGGCACCTGTGTGAAGACGACCTACAAATAGCTAAGCACATGAAAAGATGCTCAATACCATCAGTCATGAGGGAAATGCAAACCAAAACCACTGATCTCTGGAGTGCCTGGGTGGCTTAGTCGGTTGAGC
Source organism: Canis lupus baileyi (assembly GCF_048164855.1). Classification (NCBI taxonomy): domain Eukaryota; kingdom Metazoa; phylum Chordata; class Mammalia; order Carnivora; family Canidae; genus Canis; species Canis lupus. Next base: position 61,201,025 of record NC_132853.1, on the reverse strand, counting down.
ATCTGACGCCTGATTTCAGCTCAGGTCATGATTGCAGGGTTGTGGGATGGAGCCCTGCCTTGGGTTCCACACTCAGTGGGGCAATTTGCTGAGATTCTCCCTCTGCCTCTGCCCCTCATGGCCCTTTTCCCTCACACCGATATCACCTCATACCCAATAACATGGCCATGGTGGGGGGAATCTCAGAAAATAACAAGTGATGGTCAGCATGTGGACAAATCAGAACCTCATACATCATTAGTGGGAATGCAAACTGCTGCCACTATGGAAGACAGTTTGACAGTTCCTCAATAAATTTTTTTTAAACATTTTTTTAAAATTTTTTAAAAAATTTTATTTATGATAGTCACAGTGAGAGAGAGAGAGAGATAGATACAGGCAGAGACTCAGGCAGAGGGAGAAGCAGGCTCCATGCACCGGGAGCCCGACATGGGATTCGATCCCGGGTCTCTAGGATCGCGCCCTGGGCCAAAGGCAGGCGCTAAACCGCTGCGCCACCCAGGGATCCCTTTTTTAAACATTTAAAAATTTTTTTTTATTTATTTATGATAGTCACAGAGAGAGAGGCAGAGACATAGGCAGAGGGAGAAGCAGGCTCCATGCACCGAGAGCCCGATGTGGGATTCGATCCCGGGTCTCCAGGATCGCGCCCTGGGCCAAAGGCAGGCGCTAAACCGCTGCGCTACCCAGGGATCCCTGTTCCTCAATAAATTAAACAGACTTGCCATATGACCAGGCAATTCTACTCCTAGGTATACATCCCACCCCCCAAAATGAAAACAAGGACTCAATGCATATACATGAATGTTCACAGCAGCACTATTCACAACAACCAAAAGGTGGAAACAACCCAAATGTCAAATGTCCATCAACTAATGAATGAATCAACCAAAATGAAAACATATTCAGCCATAAAGAAGAGCTGACCCAGGCTACATCGATGAACCTCAAAACGTGATACTCGCTGACAGAGATCAGATATAAAAGGCCTCATATCCTATTTTATTTACAGGAATTGTCCGGTGTAGGTTAACTCCACAGAGACAGCCGACCAGGGGCTCAGTAGGAGGGAAACAGGAAAGAACTGCTTACTGGGTATATGGTCTCCTTCTAGGAGGAGGAAAATCCTTCTACACTCATTAGAGGTAAAGGTTTCAAGACACTGTGAATACACCCAATGCCACTGACTTGTACACTTTAAAAGGGCCAATTGTATGGTATGTATATTTTACCATTATTTAAAAAAAAAAGATGACCTGAAAGCTAAGGAGATCCTAGGTATAAAAGACTTATTGCTTATTTTAGGGGCACCTGGGTGGCTCAGTGGTGGAGCCTTTGCTCAGGGCGTGATCCCAGATTCCTGGGATCAAGTCCCACATAGGGCTCCCCACAGGAAGCCTGCTTCTCCCGCTGCCTGTGTCTCTGCCTCTCTTCTCTGTATCTCTCATGAAGAGATAAATAAAATCTTTTTTAAAAAAATTATTGGTTATTTTATTTATTTATTTTTTAAAGATTTTATTTATTTATTCATAGACACAGAGAGAGAGGGGCAGAGACACAGACAGAGGGAGAAGCAGGCTCCACGCAGGGAGCCCGATGTGGGACTCGATCCCGGGTCTTCAGGATCACACTCCAGGCCGCAGGTGGCGCCAAACCGCTGTGCCACCAGGGCTGCCCTATTGGTTATTTTAAAAACAATAATGGCATGGTGCTTACATAGTACAAGGAAGTTCTTTTACAGATGCTGAAATATTAACACATGAAATGACACTACGTCTGGATCTGGGTGGGGAACAGATGGGGGAGAATGGAACAAGATCGGGTGTGAGTTAATTTCCGGAATGTTTGACATTTTCCATAATAACAAACTTATAAGAAAAATATCAAAGTTGCTGACTTTGACAGTTTGTTAATAACAGGGAGAAGCATGCTTTCCCTTCTCCAGAGTGATTTTCAAGGTAAAGGCAGCCACAGGCCATGCGGCATCAAGCGACACCTGACACTGGGTAAGGAGAGGCCAGCTCCAGGCCACCCTCCGAGCCTGCAGAGTCTTAAAGCTTGCCCGCCACCTCCTCCCTCCTCGGCTGGGCACTGCCGCTGGAAAGGAACATGAAACAAAGGGACACAGAAGACAGGTGCTGTGATGTGGCATCATCACTGACTGGATACAAACCCCTTTCCCAAGCCAGTGATTTCTAAAGTAAAAGGCTGCAGCCAAAATAAAGGAGAACCAACAAACATAATTTAAAATGGTTTTTGCTAAAAGATGACTAAAACTTCAAGGCGTTTCAGTATTTCTTCTATGTTTCATTCTTCCGAAAGGAAACAGGGTCTTGGGGCTGACACTGCAGTGGTTGTCAATGATATTGTGGGGCTTTCTTTAAAGCCCCAAGATTAAGAAATTCATCTTTAATAAAATTTTAACTTGTAAGAATTATATTTTTGGTTTTAACCAACACTGTAGTAGTAACTACTGATAAATCAACCCATTAGTCACAGACCATGAAATCTTCATATTTCTGCAGCCTCTTGTTGCAGAGTAAAAGTATGCTCAATAAAGCACATTCAAGCCTGAGATACTTGGCATCTGTACAAGACCTGTGAGGCAGGCGGGCCAGTCTGGGTGCTGATACGTTCTGAGAGTGTGTAGCAAATAAGGGCAGGATTCTATTAGCACATTTAAGAAAACAGTATAAAACTTTTATTTTAAAACATCAATAATTTCAATAGGAAAACATAATCTTTGCTTATTAAATTTATAAAGAAGAATTTTAAATTCCGACTTATACATGTGAAAGGGATCCATAGTTTTTCCAACCCCTTCCAGCAGACTGGTGGACATAGAGGCCCCTGAAGGCCACACCTGCTCAGTCAGGGACTTGGACAGGGATCCTCGAGGGACCCTAAGACACGGGATGCCTGGGAGTGCCTGGCCTGCACCATGGCCTCAGACTGAGCGGGACTCGGACCAGAAGAGGACTGACCATCCACCTCCCAAGGCCACCTGCTCCCAGCTGCACCCAGGACCAGCCACAAGGACAAACTGATTCAGAAAAGAGGCCCAAACAACTCTCCATACTTAGGAGACACACAGCCTGAGAGGAAAGCCTCTTAAGCAGGTAACTCTGCAGACACCTCCACTTGTCCAGAGACTGGCACACTGGAACGCTCAGGTGGTTAGTGTTCCCCAGACAAGGTTCCACCTTGTTGTTCCAGCGCATCTGCGGTGAGGCAGAGTGGGAATCTGAATCCCATGAGGTAAATGCAGGCCTCCTCCGCCCCTCCACAGCTCGGGAAGGGGTGGGAGGCCACCATGGGTAAGCCTTCCGTTGCCACCCTCTTTCAGAGGAACCGTCTGTGGGCAGAGCGAGCTGCTTCGGGCCAGCAGCCTGACTCTACTGCTTGGGGTCCTGCAGGCCTCCGCGTGCCTGGGCAAGGAGCCACTGCTCAAACAGCAGCAGCAGTAAGGACACAAAACTCCTGAGCGGACTTAACAGCCAGCAGGACGCCTAGCCTTCACCTCGCTCTGCAAGCCTGGGTGAAAGGAGGTTCCTGGTCTCTTATTTAAGAGCCAAGCTCCCTTGGTTGGCCAAGTCTTCTCTAGTTTAGAAATGCAAATATTTCCTGAGACAAGAAATGACAATTGTAACAGTTGGAACCGAAACATGGAACATGCCATTCATAAAAAGGAGAGCAAAGGATCTTCACTCTTGATATCGGTACCCTCTTACCCATGGAGGACGCTGCTTACCATTGTTCACCTGGCCGTGGACAGCGGCAGGGATTGGCACCACGTGAGTCCCGTTTTGCGTTACAGTTTTTATTGGTAGCTGGTGCTGACCCAGAGGTGCCTGTTGCACTATGGTGACCGTCTGCACAGGTGTGCTCTGTGGCGTCTGAATAATCCGGCTGGCAGCGCCCAGCGTGGCATGGCTGATTGCAGGAACCGGTTCCACTTTCACTGAAATTTTTAAAAAAGGTAAGGAAACAATACCAACAGATATAACTGGAAAGCTTACAGAAATCTCACCAGGTGGTCGGCAAACCTAAGACTTTACGTGATCAGCAGGAAAGGGTTCCAGGTGAACAAGGCTGCGGGGCGTCCGGCAGCCCAAAAACCCGCCTGCTCCCATGGCTTACCTTTCACTTCTTTGTGATCTCCATTCTCCTGCGGCTCTGCCTTTGGAGGGGCCAGCACCGCTGCCTGAGTGACCACGGCCTGGCCAGCGACCGTGTACGTGCTCGCGGGGGCCAGGCCGGCCACGCTGGTGACGGACACCGCGGGGATCTGGTGGACAACGTGCACCGTCTGCACGACAGGCTGCTGGGAGGTCGAGGTGGTCACAGGAGCGGCGACCGTGTAAGTGACGGGCTTGATCGTCGGCGGCAGCTGCCGCTGCACGGCAATTAAAACGGGCTGACTAGACAGAGGTGAGCCTGCAGGGGGTGAGGCAGCGGGGTGAGGTGCGGGTGCCCGCGGGAGCCGCCTGATTACAACCACCCGCTCAACACACAGTCTGGTGAGACAGGGCGCCCTTCCTCTGTGTAACAGTGACGTCATGCACGATGGGAGAAACGTGGTATTTTAATGGAGAAATTTAATGCATGTATCTAACTGCTAAAAACGCAATTCTCGTTGTGTTCTGGTCTGTGACAAGTTTTCCCACAGTTCTTTCCTCATGAAAAACAAAACGTCAATAGTATACGAGAAGAAGCTGCCTGCTGAGGCCCAAACAAGGGGGCCACGCTCCCCCAGGACCAAAGTCTTTATCTTACGGTGGGGGCGAGAACTGCAAAGTGCAGATGCAGAGGTACAAGCTCCGCTCTCCGTGGCTTGGGCATGGAATAAAGGAGAAGACACTCGGGTGACAGGGGCCAATGTGGTCAGGAATCCCACTGTATCAAAACTGCACTCTTTGCCAACCAAACAATAAGAGAATTAGCTTGGACACATTTCCATGCTATGGGGCGTGCGTGCGTAATTCCGCAGAGCGCACATTTTTATTCTGCATTGTGACTTCGTAATGAAATGCTCACATATTCATTAAGTAAGTGAACAGTTTCTGCTGTCAATCAATGTCTAGTTTGTCTAATTTGTGTTATTTCTTTGGGGAATTTTTTTCATTATTTTTGAATGATGAAACAATTGAGAAACAGACTGATTCTAAATTATTTCAGGCAACTACACAAACTATTTACAAAAAACAATGTGCACTGATTTTTTAAACAGTCACGGTGCTGGCAGCTTTCCAGAGCTTACGGCATGCAGGTACTACAGAGAAAGCACCGGGTACAAGGGAGCCGAGAGCTCTGGGGTGCTCGTCTGAGGAGCTTGTTGGCACCCTGCCCCGCTGCCCCCCCCCCCCCCCCCCCCCGGCCCATCACACCTGCCCTGTTTCTGCACATCTCACCTGGTGCACTCTGGGCAAAGCGGGCCTCCTGGATGACGGCCAGCTTGGGCTGTTGGGCGCTGGGCTCGGGCTCCAGGGGGGCCGGTGAACCTTCCCTCGACAGGCTCTCGGGGGTCTGGGCTCCACTGGAGTGAGCAGACAGTACTCCAGCGTGATTGGGGGAGGCTGGGGCGCTTCTGAATCACCAAAAAGGAGAGAGTGGATTTTTACAGGTGAAGCACTCACAAAGCTGCCTTGTTTAATAAAGTGCATTCTGAAAAAAGGGGTGTCATCTGTCTTCTGTCAACCGACTACAGCTCTGTAAGTCCTATTGTCCGCCTGAATCCTGTGACCTGGGACGGACCCCCAGCAAGGCTCCCCCTGTCGGGACAGCCAGTGGGCCAGTGCTGGGCTACCACAGCTCCGTGCCCAGCACAGGCCGCACCGCCGCGGAGCCGCACGGGCTGCCCTCTCCGAGCAGCTCCTGCCGACGGGCAGCAGGGGCTGGCCGTGCGCAAGCAGACAGGGGCTTAACACTTACGTCATGGTCACTTTTTGTTTGTTTAAAAACACAGTATCTATAAGCTAAAATGTAATCTGAGAGTCAGGCAATTAACATTGTATCAATTTTGAGTCTAAGCAGCTAAAATGCGGCTTTGAAGAGCTGTTCTCATGCCCAAGAAAAGGAATGCTCGCTGCCCACCAAGCGCCGTGAGCAAGGAGTCCAATGAAGCCACAATGGCAGCAGGGGAACAGAGCGTAAATACAACTTCATCAACAATCTGCGCTGTTTCAGATCACTATTAAGAAAATGTCCATGGATAGCATCCAACACCTCTTTTCAAATCCCCACCCCAACATTTAATCATAATGCATTTGGCAGTTCCTTCACTTGCAAAAGGAAAATTGACCAATACATGGAAGGTAAATTCACTGACCAGTAAGTGAGGTCTTTTTGTTTGTCTTTTTTCCTTACCTAGACGAGAGCGGTCCCAGAGGGGTTCTAAAGCAAGGCACGCCCCTAGGCCGTCTTTTCCTAAAAGCCTGCTCTATTAATTTGCTTTCAGAGGCAGGATCTATCCTCCAGAATGAGCCTTTGCCTGGTTCTTCCTGGGAACGTGGTACTTTGATGAAATAACGATTCAGAGAGAGATTGTGGCGAATTGAATTCTATGAAACATAAAAAAATACGTAGAATTCATATATTTCTTTGCTGAGAAATCAAAATGTGCCCCAGTTTTAGTGCCCTGCAAAGCAGAAACGTAGCATTCAGCCCTTGCAGAGGGCAAACAACTTTAAAGGCAGCACTGTGCTGGAAGAAACCAGCCCCTCTCCCCTGAGTGAAGAAAGGGCTCGGGGTATGACCCCTCCACAGAGTAGCAGGGTGGACGCCAGGGGCAAGGAGGGGACCTGGGGAATGAGGAAGGGTGGGAAGTCAACACCGCAGGGAAAGAGGCAATTTCCAACAGGAAAAATGTTAACTTCCATCTTTTTTCCAGGTGGGAAACCAAGGATTATCACTGCTGTCATCTGACCTTTCCTGCGGGCCTCACCCTGCTTAAGAGATGAACAGAATCAAAACAAGCCAATCCCTTAAAATAGTTTTTGAGCACAGAATTAGCTTGTAGGAATCTGTCATAGCCAGCTAAAATGAATTAATGCAATATAAAGTATTCAGCAAACCAGCAAAGGACAGAAATGAGCTAAAGGTTGGGAAATATCGTGGACACCAGTAACAAGAGGACTTTCCAAAATGCTTCCATGTTGTTTAAATCTGACCCACAAAATAATCTTGTGAGGCACACACAGGAAACTTCTCTCTCAACCCCTACTCTCTTCTATTACAAAAAGCTTGGCTCACAGTTTGCAATTTCAGGAAAGCTCCCCACTGCAACCTGAGTAACTCTCAGGAGCACACCTGATCCTGAGCTGAGCCCTCCAAAAGTCAGGAGCAGCCAGACGAGAGTCATGCATCCACATCATTTCAAGTTTATATTAACATTGAAATTTAAAATCACTAAATTAAACAACTGAAGTTTCAAAATGGTGGTAACTCACAGTAAAACTCTGGGCTATTCAAAAATCACTTCTAAATTCTCCAATTAACTTGCTAACAGAACTGCTAACCACAGCCTGAAATACCGAATTGCCAAAGGTGGCTCAGGAATCAGAACGTATCTAATTCTAGTTTACAGCCCATCTCAGGGACTGTTCAAGCGTGTCAGCAGTCACAGGCTGTGATAAATACCCCCCAAGTCCGTGGAAGCCAGGCACCTCTCTGGCAACATGAAGTGATGGTTAGACTGCATCTGTGTTTTGTGAGACTGCTTATTAATAAACACATGCGAGAGAGAGAATATTTTAGTAACTGCATATACTATTATGTTTTATCATAGGGTTTAAGTAACAACCCACAATACCTTTCTACTACTTCCTTCAGAAAATCAAATTGTTACTGGTGTCTCCATCAGAGAAAGATAATCCTCCTCTGAATGCACACAGACATTTCTGTGTTTGGAGGACAGAGAAAGGAAATTCCAAGACTACGGGTTGGGGAAAGCAGACCCAAGCCACGACACTACAGGGCCCTCTCACTGTGAACAAGGCAATCCTTATGACTGCCCAGTGAGGGTCAAGAGGTCCTGTCCTGACTGTACTGTGGGAACTTGGCCACCTGGGCAGTTCACAAGTGCCCGCCGAGCCACACTGAAGAACATGGGAGGTGAGCAGACCCCATGTGAGGGCTGTTAACTGAGCGGGTTAATGTTCGTGCTGCCAGGAGGAAAAAGGGATGTGAGCACAGTGGGAGTCTGGAGGCAGGAGGTGCCACTTCAGGGGACTGGTACACAGGCATTTCTTCCCCCTGATACAGGAGAACAGGCCCAGGGCCTGCGGATCCATGACAAGTTCCCAGATGAAGGAGCTGGTATATTTATACTGTGTCTTGAAAAATGGGACAGAGCCTACTAGGCACCATCACAACAGGGTCTAATCTCCTCTCCACTCACAACGAGCTCTCGAACACAAAGGCTATGGTTTTCCAGTCAATAACACTAGAAAATATGAGGAAGTAGTAAGAGATATTGAATGTAGACACAGACAGAATAAAGCAACTATATTTCTAAGGTAATTTAAGGCCTTTGTTATTTGATCAAGTCAAGCTATATACGCTAAAATCACACTGACTTAGACTCTAATGTTTCAGAAATTATTATATGCAGAGAAACGGCAGCTTATTATTTTTTAAAAGTAAATACGAGGAAAAGGATCTGTAATCCTTAGCATAGTCTCTCCCCCGCCCCAAATCCTCCCCTAATCGAGGCTGTTTCCCAGAACCCACCCTCCCTGAGCACCTGCCCCTCCTCTCTCCTGTCCCCTGGGATGACACAGACCCAGGGGGAAAGCTGCAGAGCTGGTCACCATCCTCCACGAGCACCTCTAGCACTCCTGCCCAGACCCTGGTTTCTGTTCCGTCCATCCTAATCACACTGAGTGCTCTACTAAGGACTATTAAGGACTCCTAGAGAAGGGAATATGTTAAGTACCCTCCAGAAGGAGATATGAATGTGCAGGGTGAGGGGAGCCCAGAGCACTCCCGCCACTGTGAGGAACCAGCTCTGGTCCTTTCAAAGGCCCAGAATTCAAATCTTCTAGTCATCACAAATATCTCAACTCTGGGCTGGGTAAAATGAGAATTATAAATCATAAGAAAACATTATTGTGGGGCAGCCCGGGTGGCTCAGTGGTTTAGCGCTGCTTTCAGCCCAGGGCCTGATCCTGGAGACCCGGGATCGAGTCCCACGTTGGGCTCCCTGCATGGAGCCTGCTTCTCCCTCTGCCTGTGTCTCTGCCTCTCTCTCTCCCTCTCTGTCTCTTATGAATAAATAAATAAAATCTTAAAAAGAAAAAAAAAACATTATTGCATAAATATGCAACCAAAGAAATACGTCATCTTTCCAGAAACGGCCACATTTTGTTTTATCCTAGAGTTTCCTCTAGACAAATCAAAAAGCTTTGCCATGTGTAAACAATGCAAAATACCAAAAGAGAGCCTGAAAGGTAGCTGTGGACTTCCTTCCATTAGGTGTCAGAACAAGTGTGGTGGGAAGTGCTGACACATGGCTCTTAGGAACTGATGCAGAGCAAGGGGCCCAAGCCCACCAGGGCCCCCTCTCCCTGCACAGCCACCTCCTTCACCCCACAGAGGAGGGCAAGGGGCAGTCTGGAAACCCAAATTTTATTTTTTTTAAATATCTATTTATATGAGAGAGAGGCAGGGGGGTGGGGGAGACAAAGGGAAAGGGAAAGAGAATCTCAAGCAGACTCCCCGCTGAGCAGAGTCAGACACAGGAGTCGATCTCTTTTTTTTTTTTTTTTTTTTTAATTTTTTTTTTTTTTTTTTATTTATGATAGTAACAGAGAGAGAGAGAGAGAGAGAGAGAGGCAGAGACACAGGCAGAGGGAGAAGCAGGCTCCATGCCGGGAGCCCGATGTGGGATTCGATCCCGGGTCTCCAGGATCGCACCCTGGGCCAAAGGCAGGCGCCAAACCGCTGCGCCACCCAGGGATCCCAGGAGTCGATCTCTTGACCCTGAGATCATGATCTGAGCCGAAATCCAGAGTCGGATGCTTGGCCAACTGTGCCACCCAGGCACCCCTGGTAACCCACATTTTAAAAATGGGCTGTTTCGGGACATCTGGGTGGCTCAGTGGTTTAGCGCCTGCCTTTAGCCCAGAGCGTGTTCCTGGAGTCCTGGGATCCAGTCCCACATCAGGCTCCCTGCATGAAGCCTGCTTCTCCCTCTCCCTCTGCCTATGTCTCTGCCTCTCTCTGTGTGTCTCTCATGAATAAATAAAAATGGGCTGTTTTAGATGACAATCTTCCCCCTACTCTCTATGCAAAGAAAATCTAGAAAAGAAAATGGATCTGGTTCTTTTGTGAAACAAAAAATGAAAAAGCTTTTTTGTTTTAAGCCAAAAGTGAGGAATTGGGAATAAAGACTCACATATACAGGGACTTTAAGCATGGTTACTTTGGGAAGGGCACCTCAGAGAATTCTCATGACAGAAAAGGGACACATGTGGGTGAGTACGGGGGGGTAGCTAAGGACCTCTTAGGACAGAAAGAAATTGAGTGCATGTCCATAGATTAAAGGGAGGAGTGCAGCAGGAAATCCCTTTCCTGCTAAAATGCTGGAGCCAGGAGGTGTGAAATGTCCCAGGAGCGGCCTGACACAGGCAAGAGGCGCAGTCACCCTTATGGACCTTGATCTAGACAGAAAAGAAGATGTTTCAATAAAAACATTAACGACAATTGAATAGAAAGGGGTACTTGCTTTGCAGCAGTTATGTGTGCACGCTCTGCTTTCAGTGCGCTCTGAAGTCAGAAGCAACCAGTGCAAGTGGGGATCACACCTGACCTGAAGCACTCCCCACCAGACTGAAGCCAGGAGGAGGCCACCCTGGAGAGCTGGCCTTTGTCCTTCAGCCAGAAAACCACATGATGCTTGGAAGCAGTTCTTGAATAAATAGATATTAGGAAATGGGGAGAGAGATCATTCAAAGCCTGGCCAGCCTTTTCAGAAATACTCACTCCTATTACGCCCAGCTAACTGGTGTTTCCAATCCTCAGAATTCTGCACTCAATGAGCTGTACATCACTCTACCACAGTCCTGACAGGGCACCCTGGGACCTCACCTGCCCACACACAGGGAGCTGTGTGCCAGGTGCAATCACCAGACACGGACACAGGTTATCATCTGGTTCTGCTTCCTCTGTTTTACATTTTCTCTGAAGTACAACTTCACTGTTCTAGATTAAAGTACAGTTAGTATTGCTGGGATTTCTTGTCCAGTGTTTTGAGAGACCTGCCAGGAAGTTGGATATGAAAGTGTTCTCCCAAACCCAGCATTTTCCTCACCACCAACTAAGAAATGGCACCTAGCTGTGCATAGGATGGCAGGCAGGGTACAGATGACCCAAGCCAGGAGGGTAGGCTGGGTCTTATTCTATATCTTCCATAATCAAAGACCCGTACATGACTGAAGATCCCTTACAAAGGAAATGTTCAGGATTTGGCTGGTGGGCTATTTTTATTAAAACATGTTTACGTTTACAGGTAGAAGAAGAAAGTTCTTGCCCCTCATTAAACAGAAAATGGATTCCCCCAACCCCTACCCCCATCACTAGGTTATGGCTATGGTTTGGCATCCATTTCTCAAAGAGTCATTTACTCACTAAGCCTGAAAGGAAGACTGTTTCCATTCTCCGTTAATTAATAAATTCAGGAACTGCAAACCTATGTTTCCTCCTTTATTATGCTTTTAATATTCTGTATTTCAGACTTGCTTTTCCTCTATTGTCTGAATTACAGAGGTCCTACTGTACGTCCAGTAAGTGGACACACACAACACAGACACACAGAAGAAAAAAAAATGCTTGAAAAAAAAAAAGAGTGTCAAAGCTTAAAAACCAAACTAAATTAAAAAACTGAACAGGGAAATATGCACTGATTTCAAAGAGTCCTCTGAGGAGGCCCAGGTTCCACAGACACTCTAGGAATGATCGGACTGCACAGGTGCACAAGCAGGCAGGCTCCCCAATTTACCATGCAGGGCAGCACCACATTTATCTGTGTCCCTGTACTGAGCAATGGGAGAGGTCTTTTGAAGAAAGGTTCCTTGGTAAAACAGTCTGAAAACCATCTCTGTGCAGACTTGGAGAAGCTAGGTACGTCAGCAGACGCAATAAGGAAGACAGGAGAAAGCCTAAGTGAGGGATAGGCTGGGTTTCTAACCCTCCTTTACCTCAGACACAGGGAGTTAACTGCAACGGTGGAAGAGGAACCTTGCAAACAAATCCGTGCCTTTCCTATCCGTGGGGCAGTGACCATAAAAACCACAGGCTGAGGTTTGCTTCTAGAGCCGCTATTCCTTCTGCTCTGTGCAGAGGAGGTGAGTGCACGGGGTTAGCGGCATCCAACATGCCTCCTCCCTGAGCAAAGGAGGGTCTCCCTTACCCTGCTCTGCTTTGCCCTGTGCCCAAGGTAAGGAAAGCAGCCTAAGTCCTCTCAGTTATCAATCAGCATCTACTGCCACGTCACAGAAATATCTCAAAAAAAAAAAAAAAAACAAAAAAAAAAAAACCTGAAACAGATTTACCTGCCAGCCCTTGTCCGCTGTCCTGTAGTACGGATAGTTTTTAGTGATGTGAGTATAAATTCCATTTAAAGTGAGCTGCTTATCAGGAGCCATCGTAATTGCCTGTACGATTAACTGTGCATAGGAATAAGGAGGCTTTGAGTCATCCTGTAGTTAAGTTAAAAAAAAGAGAGAGAGAGATTACTGAAGATATCAAAATTTTTACTAAATTTACTAAAATTCAGGATTGTTGTTTTTAAGTGTTCCTGTGAAAATGCTTAGTTTTCCTTAGTACGAAAATAATGTAATCTGAAAAACATTTGGAAAATTTTCATGAAACAAATGGAAAAGTGTATAAGCAGTGTAACAGAATATTAAAACCACATAAGGAGAAACCCCACATGGCAAAAACAGAAAACATAAGGGAAAAAAGCTACTTTTCCTGACCTCATTAGAGTCCAGGGCAACACATGTAACATCACCGCCAGAGGCCCATCACATGGATCTAACAATAAAGTGAAGAGTCAGCGTGGCAAAGGGTGGAGCGAGCTGGCACTCCCTCCCAGGGCTCAGTGGGTCCTCACGCACTTAAAGCCAAAGGGACAACGGCTCAGAACCACCGCGTACCCATCAACTGCGAGGCTCCTCCTTATAGGAAACCCCACACAGAGGCAAGCACCGCATGCCACCTGCCGAGCGCCTACACTGGGGTCTCAGGCACTTGGGCGGGCGCTGTTCTAGTGTGCAGGGCTACTGTGAACACTGCAGAGCGCACACACCCCTGGTGCCAGGTTGCTCAAGGCCACAAGTGGCTCCTTGTCACTGTAACAACTCAGCCCCCACATACATAAACCCAATGGGGAGAGGGTACACCCCTGGTTGTGAACTGGGAACTGTACGTATCAAGTTAAATGGACCACGAAGCATAATGGTAGACTCCAAGCAGTAAGCTGCAAAAGAATATACTCAAGATGATACATGTTACTTGAGGTTTAAAAATGAGCAATTTAGACATTTTTTAGGGATAAATACAAATGGAAAGAACAAACAGAGGACTGTCAGAAAAGGTAGAAAGACCTGCCAAGGAGAGGAGCATGGGCTTCAACCACCCGGGCTATGCTCCATCCTGCCAGCCAGTGGTGGGGACATGTTCCATGCAGACTGAACCACCCACCACCCCAGCACCCCAGCTTCAATAGCCAGTACTTGGGCTGGAGGACCTCAGCCGGGATCCCCACCACTTATCCTGTACTGTACCAAAGGGCCAGGCAGACGGCAGAGCTGGAGACCACCCAGGTACCAGGGAGAGAGCGTGAAGCCATCTCCACTGTGCTTATGCCATTCGGTGTGTTTCTCTGTCAACCTTTATTCTATACGCTTCTAAAAACTTTTTTTTTAATTGAAAAATGTAATATGGATAGGAAAGCGTATAATACATCCTTATCAGCTGAAAACAAATGTTTATAAAATTAACGTCAGAACAACACTAGGTCAAGAGAAGAACACAGCCCACATCCCAGAAGCTTCCACATGCCCACCAAGCCCACAGTGTCTACCTCCCAGAGAGGCCCCCATTACTTCTGACATTTTACAGTAATCACAATCCCGCTGTGATTAAAAGTTTTATCATCTCAGAATGCATCCTGAAAAAAAACACAATTTAGTTCTGCCTGATTTTAAACAGGCAAATGGATAAAACAGAATCCTACAGAAGGTGCCTCTGGGCCTGCCTCCCCTGCCCAGCACGCCCCATGCACGAGGCTCCCGGCTGCTGCAAACAGGTGGTGCATGGCTATGGTGCATCTATCCCATGGCTGTGCCTGTTCTATTGCACAAATAATAACACTACACAGTGCTTTATCTTTTTCACTCAGCATTATACCAAGGACACTTCCACAGCAGTAGCTATGCTGCATGATAGTCCCCTGCTGGATAATTCTTCTCCAATGGGGCATTTAGGCTGCTTTCAATTTTCTATTAACTTTTGTTTGAGATTTCTGCCATTTCCTTTAGATGCAGTCCTAGAAGTGGTGTTACTGGTTCAAAGAATAAAAACATGCATGGTCACAGCAAGGACCATCCCAAAAATGTGTGTTCTGTGCACCTGTGCATTCAGACACAAGCGTCTGCAACAGCAGGACTAAACCCAGGAACAGTTTCCCGGGACAGAGTACACATCACCTTGTGAGGACCAAGGGGTTCTCTTTTCCTCCACCGGCTCAGCTCTTAGCACCTGGACCCACTGCTGCCCACCAGGGAGCACCCAGTGCTGAATGACCAAGCTGTGCAACCCCCTCCGACATACACTTCACAAAAGGCCCAGGTGGGGATATTACTAGACCTACAAGCAAAGAAGTGAGGACAGCTGGCTACGTGACGGCCTCTGGGTTCTGTTTCAAGGCTATAAAACATTTACCTTTGGGCTGTCTCCACCAGAAGCTTCCTTTTCATTTTCTGGCTGCGAGTTGTCGGCCATTAAATTGAGGTCAGCTGGTATCACACGGCCCATTTTGTACCCCGAAGACCCTGCTCCCCGGGGACTGGATGGGCAGGAGTTTGCAGCACTGTGGATGGGAAAAGGTCGCTGCTATCAGACTATTAGAGAACATACGTCACACTGTGCTTCAATGACCCGTTCTGATTTCAAGTACAAAGTAGGAGAGCATCAGCATTTCCTATGGAAAATGGACTCCTTAATTCTCTTAGAAATTTAAGATCACTCCAGAAAACGTGGAAATGAGGTATCTGCTTCCACATGTGTTATCTTACATAATCATAAAACAAACTCTCAAAGAGGGTGGTGGTCCACTTGTTTCACCAGCGAGGAAACTGAGGCTCTAGATGGTTCTAGAACTTACCAAGGACACAGAGCCATATGTGATGGCCCCAGGGCTCCAGCCCGGCAGAGGGACACAGAGCACATGCTCCGCTGACTCCCTTCCCACCAAGGACATGGCCTCCAGCTATACTAGAAAGGTCAGGGACAGTCTAGAGAGAGATGAAGGCGGCTGGCCACGTGCAGGGAGCACAGAAAGGGGATGAGGCCGTGGACATGGACCCAGGTGGCATCAGGCCCTGGAGCATATGCATCAGGTCAGTTAGGACACAACATACCCTAAATGCGGAAACAGGAACCTATTTTTTAAAATTAATTAATTAATTAATTTTTAAAGTAAATTCTACCTTCAACATGAGGCTCAAACAAGTCCAAGATCAAGAGTTGCACATTCTACTGACTGAGCCAGCCAGGCACCCAAGGAACTGATTTTTAAAGACATGCTTTTTTTCACAAAGGCAAGGCTAGGGTGCTGCTTCTTGATCTCTGTGATGACCGAAGGCCATCCACACTCACCTGTGGTGGTTCACCAAGCCGTACATTTGAGCTCCTGCTCCCTTTTCTATAAAGGACCATATTTTAAAACGAGAATGAGCTATGGAAATGGGAGGGAATTATGGTAAGATCGTCTAAGAAATCCATCCAGCTACACAACAGTATGTGTGGTTACATCCGAGTTGTGTTTGGGGAGGAAAATATTGCAATATATATTACAAATATATAGAAAATTTCTGGAAAAAATACTAAAAAATAGGAGTTACCTCTGAAAACCTGAGCTGAAAGTGGAGCAGAAGGAGAGGGAAGGGGAGGAGGCCCAGCACCGTGTGCAGCACTACTGGCCTCTCTACAATGAACATACACCAACAGTACATGCATTCACTCACTGGACAGGTGTTTACCATAGGCCAGGAACAGTCTAAAGTACTACTGGGGAGAGAAGCAACAGGGCGGCACGGATCTAGCATCTTAAACACTAGCTACCAGTAAGAAGTGCTGCCATGGGAAGGTGAGCGGCCCCACAAGTCTGGCCGCTGGGTTTGGAAAAGGCAAATCTGCTCCAGCCGTAAGTCATCTGTAGTCAGGCTCCCATGCTGCTGAACCACCCAGTGCAGGCGCTACACTGATCAACACTGGCTACAGTGTGAGGCTCCAGGGTGTGGGGAGAGACGAGCAAACAAAACAAGAGGAAGACAGAGCAGAAGATGAGGAGGGGCTGGGTCAGGAGCTCTTCCCCATGCCCCCACCTCGCCCTGGCCCTGAGTGCCCATGCCATTGTCTAGGAAACTGGTGTGCCTGTCTCCACTGCTGCTGCCCCTCTGTAGGCTGCTCTCCCACTGGGGTACACAGGACATCCTCCTCTTCATCTGTCACTCTGTGTATTTTCACACAGTACTGTACAAAACTCTGGCCATGAGGTTGCTAACTGTTGTCCCTCCGCTGACACAATGGCTATTTGGTCCATGTAGTCACATGAGACAAACTCAACCAAGTGGGAAAGACAGAGGCAACTTCTACAACACAGCAGCCACAGGATGGAAGCAGAGGAGGGAGGGGCCTGATGCCAATAGCAGGTGCTATGCAAGACGCCAGACCCAGTCCACTCGCCACTCCCTCCACTTAAAAAATAAAACCCGGGATCCCTGGGTGGCACAGTGGTTTGGCGCCTGCCTTTGACCCAGGGCGCGATCCTGGAGACCCGGGATCGAATCCCACGTCAGGCTCCCGGTGCATGGAGCCTGCTTCTCCCTCTGCCTGTGTCTCTGCCTCTCCCTCTCTCTGTGTGACTATCATAAATAAATAAAAAAATTAAAGAAAAAATAAATAAATAAAACCCAACACAGATACCCTTCCAGAAGCCTACCGCTGATGCTCATTTTTAAGAAATAGAAGTGTCTGCCTGAAAGATGGAAGCCAGAGCCACCAGTTCCCCATGTCCTCTCCCTGGCTCTGCCACATGCAGTGTCAGCCTGGACAGACGAGACAAACCCTGCCCTACCGCCCAGCTGTGCCCTGGACAAATCTGGACAGCAGAAGTCTGATTCAAGAGCACAGCACAGGCATTCATTTTGCACCTACATCTACATTACTCACAGCTAAGCAGAAGACACCCAGATACACACTATTCCCTTCTTCCGAGAGCCAACAGAACCTAGGAAGACTGACCCCTTTGAGTTCTGCCCCACATCACAGCACTTCG
Source organism: Canis lupus baileyi (assembly GCF_048164855.1). Taxonomy (NCBI): domain Eukaryota; kingdom Metazoa; phylum Chordata; class Mammalia; order Carnivora; family Canidae; genus Canis; species Canis lupus. The sequence continues at coordinate 61,183,462 of NC_132853.1, read as the reverse complement.
ACCACACATGGCCACCTAACCTGCTCTGATGACACATGTCTGCAGGATCCCATGGCTGTTCTTGACCTGACCCTCAGCTACTGTCCTCTGAGACCTCAGCACAACCTAAGCACTGTGCTCTGGATTCTGGGTTCTGTACCAAGAGTGTGCCCTGAAGCCGCAGACCTCTGCTTCCTGAAGCACCCAGTCTCTCTTAGGACATCAAGACAAACACAAGTGGGTTGCTTCATCACTGTGGTCAAACTCATCAATCCAAGTACAGAATTTACATGAAACTGCAGCAAACTAAAAACGCAAATGAAAACGTTGTCTCAGAGTTTACAGCAACATAGCAAATTACCTGCCCCTTCACCTTACACTCAAATACGGAGAGTCCATAAGTGAAGACCAGGATCATTTGGGAACTGTGTTTCATACTCAGGAAATGGGGAGCAAAGGGTGTTCAAAAACTGAATGGCATGTGAAGCCCCTCACACCTCCCTCTCTGCACATGTCCATTCCAGGAAGGGAGCTGGCGCTGCTGTGTGCTCCTGGCCATCATTGTGATTTATGACGGCTTCTTCGAGTCCCAAGGCAGAAGGTGAGGAATGAAACTGAGATGTGGTTATATCCATCTCAGTAGGCATGACCCCACAGCCCGACTCTATGGTGACCCCTGCCCACCACATAAGCTGCTGTACCTGATGGTTCCCGTAGGGGAGGGAAGGGGACTGATGAGGTGGGCCATGGTTTCTGGAATGTTGATGGTCAGGGGCGAGATGTGGGCCTGCACAGGCTTCACCGGGGATTCGGGAGCCTCCTGCTTCTCCCTCTTCTCACTGGACAGGGCAGTGAACGTGATCTTGATGTTTGTGCTCGGGAACCTGAATGTGCACCTGAAAAAGAAAAGCCAACTGTCAGCACGTGCCCACCAGACTGGAGGATGGGGTGTCCCACCTACAACAGGACATAGAGCCCAAGTGTCCCCAAATGCCACTGGAGCTTCATCTTGTGTGAAGAAGCCCACTTCAAGCTCACTCCACGTGTTATGATTCACTTAATGAATGAAACCACAAAGAGGCATTTCATGACTTTAAAATACTAGTAAATAGGGACACCTGGGTGGCTCAGCGGTTGAGCGTCTGCCTTCGGCTCAGGGTGTGATCCCGGGGTCTTAGGATCGAGTCCCACATCGGGCTTCCTGCATGGAGCCTGCTTCTCCCTCTGCCTGGGTCTCTGCCTCTCTCTGTGTCTCTCATGAATAAATAAATCAAAATCTTTAAAAAATAAATAAAAATAAAACACTAGTAAATAAATACATTCTTCAGACCAGCCAAATATAAGTAGGCAAAAGAGACTAAATATGATTTAATCTGCATTATTCCTTTTAAAATAAATATACAAGTCTATCTGGGTCATTAAGCAATGTAATTTTGTGGCTATTTCTTAATTAAGAACAAAAAATCACTGCTTTTGAAGAACCCTATCACCTTTTACATTGAGCACATAAGAGCCAGAGATATTAAATTTCAGGGGAAGGGTTTACAATTCAATACTCTGGTTCACCTTTAATATAACTTCTTTGACATAACTGAAGTATATTTATTTAAAAAAAAAAAGGTAATGCAAGTCAAACATCTTTAAAGAGTAAGATTTAAAAATAGCTCCACAGGGCAGCCCCGGTGGCTCAGTGGTTTAGCGCCGCCTTCAGTCCAGGGTGTGATCCTGGAGATCCTGGATCAAGTCCCGCATCAGGCTCCCTGCATGGAGCCTGCTCCTCCCTATGCCTGTGTCTCTGCCTCTCTCTCTCTCTCTCATGAATAAATAAATAAAATCTTTTTAAAAAATAAATAAATAAAAATAAAAATAGCTCCACAGACTCCTGGTCTCTGATCTCACACCCAGTTAAATATTAGTGCCTGAACTGTCCGCATATAAATGGCCAAACCACCAGCTGATGGTACTCAGCTGACCTCTGTAGGTCCAACCCAGGGCACCCGTCTTGGTGGTCAGCTCTGTCCACTACTGCCCTACCTGGACACCTGCCAAGGAAAGATTCAGCATGTGGATGGAGGGCACATGTCCCTCCCACTTTGGTGACATTTTCAAGGTAATTCTTGCCAACACTCTAGTTGAGAGCTAGAAAGTAAGCCAACTGGCAGGGTTTTGACACTTGCTGCCTGGTTCCCCCCCCTACACTCCATCCCTTGAATGCATGGACATCAAGTTCCCTGCCCCTTTACTTCCCTTATCAGGCACACTAGTCAGTCCTGCAGCCTCAGTGGAGAGAGCAGAACCTGGACTACCTGCTTCCTGGCATCCAGCACCCATACGCTTCCCTGTTTCAACTTCCTGGGGCTCCCTTTTTTCAATCCATACTGGACTCTCCTTTACATTTCCATGTCCAACGCCCCAGACCAAGATTCTAGCCTCTGTGTGTCTCTGTCCACATTTACTGCCTGGACAAGCTCATCCAGGCCTGTGACCTTCACCTCTATACATTCCTAAATGACTCCAAACTCCACATTTCCTACGCTGTGGGCCTAATCTCTCCCCCATCTTCCTGATACCTCCCTCTGTACCTGCACTGACCATCTCTAATAAGGCCTCACGTCAGCTCCTCTCCAGAGCTCCCCCTGGCAGTGAACAGCATCACCCAGGTGCTCAGGCCAGAAACACAGGATTCACGTGGTCCACAAGCCATCAGCTCTCACCTCACAACATACTCATCATCAGAACTAAAAACATCTGCTCTACCAGAAGCCATGTTAAGACACTAAAAAGACAGGCCACTTTTTTGTCTAGTCCAATTTTTACAAATCATATATCAACAAAGGACTCATGTTGACTATAAAGATCTATCTAAAGGGAACAGTAAGAAAATAATCCACTTAGAAAATAGGCAAAAAACTAAAAAAACAAAAACAGAAAACACTTCACCAAAGACAGAGGTGGCAACTAAGCATGAAGAGATTAACAGTTAACCTCATTAGCCACTAGGGCAAGGGAAATTAAGACTGCCATGAAATGCCACTTGATGCCTATTAGGACAGGTAAGACTTACCAGGGTGACAACACCAAGTGACAGGGAGGATGAGGAGGGAGAGGTCTCCCTACACTGCTGGTGGGAAGGTAACACAGCGCAGCCTCCTGGGAAATCAGCCTGGCAGTTTCTCCCAAAGTCTCACACATGTATCAGAGGGCGAGGACCAACTGCATTCCTGGGCATGTATCCAGGAGAAACAAACACTTACGCTCACACAGGAACCTGCATAGGAATGCTCACAGCAGCTTTATTTGGAACACTCAAAGATGGGAAACTACTCCAATGCCCTTCGATGGGAGAATGGTTCAGCACACAGCGGCTCATCCACATCGCGGAACACCACTCGGCAACTAAACGGAATGAGCTCCTGGTACAGCACCCACTGTGCAGGGCACTGTGCCAAATAAAAAAACCCAGGCCCCAGAAGTTTTATCCTCCATAAGTCCATTTAAAGTAACATTTTCAAAATGACAAAATCACAGGCTTGGGGAAGAGACAGGGGCTGGCTGGGTGCTAGGGGAGGGAGGAGCATGCAGCCCCAAAGAGGCAACACCAAGGAGTCCTGTGTGTGCTGGATGTGTCATCTGCATCTCAATCACACTACCACCAAGACACACAAGACACACCTATACAGGTGACAACATGTCACAGAATCACAATGACACACCAGAACATCAATGCATGCAAAAACTAGTGGGAAAACCCATATATCTACAGCCCCAACCACTAGCTGCCATACACCACCTACCCCCCCTTGTCCCCCAGGCTGCTCCTGTGCAGTGATTCTCAGCTCCCAGGGACACTGAGCAGTGTCTGGAGGCCAGACAGGGATGCTGCCAACACCCCACAGTACATGGACGGCCCCACCACAGAGAAGAGATGCCCTGGGCAAGTCCCTCCCCTGCTGTTGGCCTCTCTTGCCCAGCCCTTCTCTGGGTCTGTCTGCACCCAGCAGCTACAGCTGAATTTCTGAAAATCTGTATGCAGTGTTCAGACACAAAAAGGCCAAAGGGAAGGTCAGCCTCCTCCCTACTGCCCTTGGGTAGTGGCCCTTCCCTCCCCATCCGTCTTCCCCTTCCAACTCCCCAGAGGCTCCTACCCCACGTCCCCTGCCTCTCATCCCTTCTTGCCCTCACCTGCTACAAGGAGGTTCCCTCCCACATCTCACCCACCTAAGAGCCTTCCCTACCGGCCCTGCCTTCACCATGGCCACATGACTCTACGTTACACCCAGGATCGCTTATAGTCACCCTCAGCAGGCCGCAAGCTCCCTAAGAGCAAAGCCCTTCCCTGCTGGGGTCACTGCTACCACCCGGAGCTTACAAGAATCCCTGGTATACATGATACAGACCCTCAGTCCACACTGTGGAACTAAAAAGGGCCCAGTCTCATGTAATAAAAAGCTACTTAAAACAAGCATATCACATGAATAAAACAGAGAAAACCACAGGTAAACACCCTTACTGCTAGTATGAATAAAACAGAGAAAACCACAGGTAAACACCCTTACTGCTAGTATGAGATCTGAATCAACTCTCAGCTTAGAGAACGTGACTAAGACCCCAATGGCCACTCAGTTCTTAGCGTAACATACATGACAACTATACAGGGCAAGTTTTCCTCCCTTTCCTTCCACATACAGCAGCTGAGCCCCTGTCCTCAGACAAATCATTCTCCTGACATCACCAGGAAGGCTGGGCTGTCAGAACAGGCTCCACTATCCAGCCCGCAGGCCTCTGATCTCGTAGAGCAGTCACGTCACTGAGGCTCAGCCTTCTTCCTCGTGAAACAGATCGCAGCATCTCCCTCTTAAAGTGTCTTGGTGATTAACTCAGGTAATATTTACAAATGCTCAGGTGTTTAGTAAGATGAAAACCGTATTACCTCCAGCTCCACTTCCAGACTTCCAGTAAGTCCAGACTTACTTTTCCTACAGACAGAATCTGCTATCTGTCCCATCGTCACCCTGAAAACTTAAAGGAAACCCAGTGTCCAGCAGGACAACAGCACACACACCTGCCTGTCCTCCATGCGGCGCAAAGCCAGCCAGCGCTGGGCACAATGCCGACAAGGGAACTCCAGTGAAGCCACCTCTTCCCTCCTTCACAGAGGATACACAGCTCTCCCAGCGTTTATTTCTGCCTTTCAGAGTAAGTGCACTCCCTCCACATTGGTCCTCGGCTTATACTTTTCCAGAGTGTCACTCACCTCTGTGCACGTAGGAAGGGCTGAGTACTGCCTTAGGGACAGGGTCCTGCCCCATCAAGGACTTCCTTTGTGTCTGAGTCCCAAGGTTTCCAATTAAAGGTGATGATGGAGACTGTTCCTGGGGTCTCCGTGGTGCAGGTGCTGTCAGGAAACCTCAAGCTCCAAGTGCACGCAGGGTGTCTAAATGGAGGCAAGGTGCTGTCGTCACACCACCCACTGACAGCTTCTGACCTATGGCGTATAAGACTTCCAACCTGGCTATCTCTGGACACTGCCACCACCACCCCACCCCCTTGACAGGTGCAGATGGTGGAATGTCTCCACTTTCATCTAAGAGGAAGCTTCTCATATGTGTATGAGCCATGAAACGTACCTAAAAACCACCCAGACATCCTGGTAACTTTTTATTTTTAAATCTAGGTTCTGATTACATAGGTGAGTTTCTGTGAAAATTCGCCAAGTTACACAGGTATGATACATGTGCTTTTCTGTACAAATAGTATACTTCAACAGAAGTTATTATTAAAAAAAAAAAAAAAGCCACCTGTGGGGCGCCTGGGTGGTGCCATCAGTTACGTGTCCGACTCTCGATTTCAGCTCAGGTATGGTCTCAGGGTTGTGGCACTGAGGTCCAGGTAGGGCTCAGTGCTCAGTGGGGAACCTGCTTGAGATTTTCCCTCCCTCCCTCTCCCTCTGCCCCACCCCCACCACTCACACATGCACACACACACTTTCTCTCTCAAATGAACAGATAAATAAAAAAAAAATTTTTTTAATTAACAAAATGCTAAAAAAAAAAAAAAAATGCTGATAATGTGCCAGGGTTTCACAGTGCTATTTTCTATACTTCTGTGCTAGCAATGGCCTATTTCTTTACCTGGGGTGTGATCACACTGGTACCCACATTACAGATATAAGTGATTTTTCTATGTAGGTTACATTCAAGGTAAAATACACTACAACTGTTTTCAGGCTCTCTATGGAGTTCAATTAGCTATGAAATCCTCACTCCCCTTCAGGGTAGCTGAATGGCTGACCACTGCCTGCCTTTTCTAAGCTAAAAATAAAACACAGCAGGATAATTCTGATTAGTTGCCTTACAAACTAAAAAGGGCAGCAAAAACATTATAGTAGCTTGAAGGTGTTGATAAACCCAGGTGAGGGGATCCTCCCTGGACCTCTGCCTTCCCAACACTACCATCAAGTGGCCTGAATTTCAGGACTGGAAGTCCCATCCTGCTTGTGCACCCTGATCCACTTCCCTGCGGTGGCCTGCAGGCGGCAAGGCTGTGAGTGCCCGTGTCTCACACCTACCATCACAATACCTAACATGAGGTGTACTTTATTTATTTTAAGGATCTTATTTATTTGTGAGAGACACAGAGTGATGGAGAAGCAGGCTCCCTGCAGGGAGCCCAACGTGGGCCTCAGGACTCGATCCCAGGACCTCTTTGAGGTGCTCTTTAAAAACACTTTAATTGCAGAAAGCCTGGGTGGCTCAGCGGTTGGATGCCTGCCTTTGGCTCAGGTCATGATCCCGGGATCTGGGATGGAGCCCCGCACATCAGGCTCCTCACAGGGAGCCTGCTTCTCCCTCTATGTCTCTGCCTCTCTCTCTCTCAGTCTGTGTCTCTCATGAATAAATAAATCTTAAAAAAAAAAAAAAAAAACTTTAATTGAGGTGCGCTTGGGTGGCTCAGCAGGTTAGGCATCTGACTCCTGATTTTGGCTCAGGTCATGATCTCAGGATCCTGGGATGGAGCTTGTGTCAGGCCCTGTGCTGGGCGTTGCAGACTGCTTAAGATCCTCTCTGTCCCTCTCCCTTGCCCCATGCATGCACACTTGCTTGTGCACTCACTTTCTCTCTTATCCTGAAAGATTTGTAATGAAGCTCAATACAAGAATATAAATGTTTATAAGACCCTAACAATTACGAAAAATAACAGTTGAAAGAGAAAGATAAAGAAACAAACAGTACAACAAGCTAGTCAGATGGCAGAATCACAAATCCCTTGGTGAGAAACGACCAGAAGCGTGAATCACAGGACAGCAGCCTGGGGGTACTGAGCACCTCTGAGAACTGAGAAGTTGCACATCTTGAACCACAAATCAAAATTTACAGCAGCAACACAAGAGCTGATGGTTTCAAACATATGGAAAGGACCCTGATAAGAAATTAAGTATCTTTTACTTCAACAAATGTTAATGATTTTAACACAGATTCAGACTTGCACACATCTCTTCCTCCCCGTGCTCACCCTCCTGTACTTGGTGCCTGGAATGGGAACTCTTACAAATGAGATCTGCACACCAATGGCCTCAGCCCAGAGCTCTGAATAATGAGATTCGCAGAGAGCCTCCTGACATCCTTCTCTGCTGTGCCATGGCTCACTCACTCACAAAGACACACCCCCGGAGCTGGAAAGATCTCACAAGGTGTGAGACTTCTCCCTACTCAAAAACACACATCTGGATGCAAATCAGTCATTATTAGGTTTACTCTGGAATCACTGAAGTTTGTTTTTTTTTAATAGTATATATTTTTTAGGATTTTTTATTTATCCATTTGAGATAAAGAACCCGAGCAGGGGGAGGGGCTGAGGGAGAGGGAAAAGCAGACTGCCCGCAGAGCAGGGACCTTGTGGTGGGGCTCAATCCCAGGGCCCTGAGATCATGACCTGAGCCGAAGGCAGACGCTTCACTGACTGAGCCACCCAGGTGCCCCGTCTCTCAAGTTTTTTGGAGTATTTCAGAAATTTTAAAAACTTCACAATTGAGATCCATCCACACAGCACCAACTTGGTTTGGTGTCTTATAGATGAGAAGACCACTCTGGAAGGAACCAGAGTAACTGTAGAGGTACAGGGGAGAGACCTGCAGACACCTTCCCTCCTGCCATGGCACAAAGTGGCAGCAGTACCCCCATGATGGGGTGCATACAACCTCACCTCTGGACTTCTTGCTAAAAATAATTAGCATTATCTCACCAGGAGGAAAAACATCAGACAAACCGAGGGGCATCCTACATAATAAAGGGCCTGTCCTCCTCGAAAATGTCAATGCCATGAGAGTCAAAGAAAGGCTGAGGGACAGTGACAAATGAGAAGAGGTCAATGAAAGTGTGACCCCACTCTGAAAACCATTCTGGTTTTTCTTTTGCAATGAAATTCTTCAGCAAATGACCGCTGAAGTCAAAGCAAGGTCAGTGGGCTAGATCACAGTACTGTACCAATGCTCACTGGCGTTGGTGCCTGTGCCATGGTTATGGAAGATAATGTTTTTAGGAAACACACGTGGGGGAAAAAAAAAGGAAACACACGTGGGAATACTTTAGAGGTAAAAATACATGATGCATGCAACTTACTCTCAAAAATTTTCAGAAAAAAAAAGATAAAGCATGTGTGGTAAATGTGAATATTTGGGGAATCTGGGAAATGGAAATTTCCTGTTCTATTTTTACAGCTTTTCTAGATGTCTGAAGTGATGCAAAGAAAAAGAAAACATTTTTGGAAACTTTAAAAATGTCCAGTGCATCTAGGCCATCTGTGCCAGGCTAGGAACTGTGCACAATATCCGGCATATCCATGACACCCATGACAAGGTAAACACACACACAGAGAACATTTGGAGACCATCTGACACCCCCAGCTACTCACTTGCTTGTGTTTCACAGAAGTGCTGGTCTACACTGGACTGGACCTTTGCTCCCGACAACCTGAAAGCCTACTCTGGACCATAACTCTCATCCTCATCCCTTCTGTGGGCATCTATGACATCTTAGAATCCCATGAAAATCCAAGCACAACTTTGTGGGACAAAACACAGTTAATGAAATGTCACCTCACAGGTGGCTGAGGGGCTCTGTTAGTGAAGCGTCTGCCTTTGGCTCAGGTCATGATCCCAGGGTCGTGGGAGCAAGTCCATCAAAGCAGGGGGTCTGCTTCTCCTTCTCCCTATGCCTGCCACTCTCCCTGCTTATGTCCTCTCTCTCAAATAAATTTTTTTAAAAAGGAAGAAATGTCACCTCACTGTAATTCTCACGGACTCCTGATCCTCGTCCTGGGCCTCAGGCTAAGCACTACGACCTCAGTTTGGGAGTACACAGGACAGTACCATGGCCACGTTCACACACTGACCCTGACACCTGCATACTCTCATTCACCCAACACGGCTGACATCGGTTACATACACACACCACCTCATCCCTGGGCTTCCAAATTATGACCTAAGAAGCCATGGTCGGTGGTGACACCATAGTCCATACTCTGGATTTCTTCTCCCTCGGAAGAATTATCTGTCCCATCTTCAATGCATCAATCGTCTCACAGAGCAGTATCTCCCAAACCATGATCCTTCAGCACAGCACACAACATCCATCAGCCAGCAAGGCTGAATCCTGCTGTGGTAACAAATGGCCCCCAGATCTCTGTGGCTCACAACAAAGGTTTGGATCTAGCATCTGACACTCACACTACACAGCAGCTGGTCTGCTCCACATTCGTCTCACTCTGGGACCCAGGCTACTGTGGTGGCCCCATTTAAGAAACTGCAGTCCCAAGGCAGAGTGAAAAAACAGAAGGCAGGAGCCGAGTCCCAGAGCCACACCTGCAGTCAATGTGCAGAAGGGGCCCATGGGAAGGACCTCCTCCACGTTAGCAATCCCAAAGAGGGGGTCTGGAAATCGTTTCAAACCCTTTCACCTACACAACTAACCACAGAGACACGAGGCTGAATTGCTGACCTGTTTTCAGAGGGAAAAAATGAGAGACCAGTTACTCTAAGTCATTCACCTATAACAAGTGGCAAAGATAATCTACTGTGAAGGGGAGAAAAATCTCATAGTTTAATCTCACAACTGGCAAAGGAAAAGGCTGTGTTGATAAAAATGTGTTGTACAGGGCGGACAGCGCTCCGAGGCCATCAACGACGTGTGAGTGGCGATGACCACCCAGATGGTGGAGGCAGGGACACCTGGCGCAGGTGGCTGAGCTCAAGTCACAATCTCACAGCCATGCACTGGGCTCTGCACTCAGCGGGGAGTCTGCTTCTGCCCTTCTTCCTCTCCCTCTCCCTCCCTCCACCTCAAAGAAAGAAAAGAAAGAAAGGAAAGAAAGGAAAGAAAGAGGGATCCCTGGGTGGCGCAGCGGTTTGGTGCCTGACTTTGGCCCAGGGCGCGTTCCTGGAGACCCGGGATCAAATCCCACATCGGGCTCCCTGCATGGAGCCTGCTTCTCCCTCTGCCTATGTCTCTGCCTCTCTCTCTCTCTGTGTGTGACTATCATGAATAAATAAATAAAATCTTTAAAAAAAAAAAAAAGAAAGAAAGAAAGAAAGAAAGGAGGGAGGGAGGGAAGGAAGGAAGGAAGGAAAGAAGGAAAGAAAGAGAAAGAAGAGGGCAGCCCCAGTGGCGCAGCGGTTTAGCGCCGCCTGCAGCCCAGGGCATGATCCTGGAGACCCTGGATCGAGTCCCACGTCAGGCTCTCTGCATGGAGCCTGCTTCTCCCTCTGCCTGTGTCTCTGCCTCTCTCTCTGTGTGTCTCTATGAATAAATAAATAAAATCTTAAAAAAAAAAAAAAAGAAAGAAAAAAAGAAAGAAAAGGGGGGGGAGGAGGAGGACGACGACGACGACGACAGCAGCAGAATCCTCTACATGTAAGGAGACCTGTGGACCTTTAGGCCTGGAAGATGAGAGGTGGAAGGAGGAAACCAGTGCAGAGACTCCTCAGGAGCCCAGGACGTGTGGCACTCACACCCTGGGGGCAGTGAGGACAGAAAGAGGACGGGGTTCGGAAACAGAAATATGCAGCCTGTGGATACACTGCTAAGCGTGGGCTGAGGGAAGACCTCAGGATGCTCAGGAGACAAGGGCACCAATTACTAGGATGGGGGTGGGTGAGAAGCAGGTTAGGTGGACACATGATATGTGACGTGTCCCTTAGCCACCACCACAAGGAGAGGACTCCCAGCCCTTAGTGAAGCCAGCTGGACACACACCCCAGTGTCCTCAGCACAGAGACGGCGCCTGTGCCACATCCCAGAAGAGAAGGAGCCTGAGAAACTCAGCCAGCAGGTGCGGCAAGAGAATCACCGCAAACAAGCATTCCTTCAAAGCATCACTAACATAAGAGTTTAAAATGGGTTCAGGTCCCAACTGAGCCCTGACAGCAAGCCATACTGCTTTTTTTTCCTGCAAAAATGGAAGACAATTACTCAGCCTGAGCCCCGAGGAAGACTGAAGCTGAAGAGACGCTTCTGTTCACCGCTGTCTTCCGCCAGTCTCCTCGACTGTGTGAAACACAGAAACGTACGGTGCCGCCTTTCCTGAATCATCGCCCCCACCCAGGCAAACCCCCTACTCATCAGTCACCCCCTACCCTACGCTGCCTCTTCCACGAGCGAGGAACAACGTGCCCACGTCACGGTCAGTGCTGCCGACAGGCCACCAGGCCGCCACCACCAGCAGCCTGAGGTGGCCCGAGTCTGGCGGGTACTCCTCCGCCCCAGAGGAAGCAGAGGCTACTCATAGGACACAAGTTGTAAGTACAGAGTTTGACCAAGTTTGAGACAGTTTAGAACAATGAAAAATATACTGGAAAAAAAATCATCAGAAACCCCAAATAGTCTATACTTTTGTCACACCTCAGCAATGAAACTCAAGCAACACCTATCGCCTCAGCCTGAACTTCCTACCCTGCAAACTGCTAGAACACTAGTTTTCCATGAAAACCTCTGAAATGTGATGCGATGGTGCGCATTACAGCAGGCTGGGCTGTCCCAGTCCTGATGAGGTCCAGGTCCAGCAGGATCCTCTCCTCAGAGCATAAACCTGTCGCTTCAAGGAGACGCCTGCAGCTGGGGCTCGGGACCTGCCTGCTGAGCCCAATCTTTGTGTGAAGCACTGTACTGCCATGCTTCGCTCCAAAATGACTTAGAAACTACACAGCTTATGATATAAAGCCCTTGCATAGGAGGGGCCGGCTGTGGAGGCACATGCCGACTCAGCCACACGCGTGCTGTGCAGAAGGGCCCGCAGAGGTGGCTTAATGCTCTACTACCATCATCTTGAAATCCTCAAGAATTTCATTTCTGAATTTATGTTTTGTAAGTGAAGGCCAATGACACATGGAGCACAGGTTCGGGGCATGGATCCCCAGCTCACCCACATCTTGTCTTCCTGCACCAGCACCTCTCCCATGACCATCCTCTGTCCCAGATGGGGTCTGGAAGGGGCAGGTGCCCGGGAGGGTCTGCACTTCCCCCTCAAGTGCCCCCTGCCCAAGAAAGCTTGATGTTAAGTAACAAATGAAAACACCATGGCAGGCTGAGAAAGACCACAGAAGAAAAGAAGAGGCCTTTTCCTGTTTTCTCAGTCCACATTTTCACTGCACCGGAGCCCAACTATTATGGGCTGGCCCCGTGTCCTAAGATATTAGATGTTAGGATGGTGCACTTCCAAAGGCAGACCTGGAAGTCTGGTACCCACATATCTGGAAGCCTCAATTCAAGAAACACGGCTGACCCAACTTCGGGCACTGGTGCTGGATTTCCAGCAATACACTCGAGCAGCAGCTTCACAAGTTGCTGCCCAGTGTTTGAGTTTTTCCTTGATTTTTTTTTTTTTTAAGATTCTATTTATTTATTTATTTATTTATTTATTTATTTATTTATTTATTTATGAAAGAGACAGAGAGAGAGAGAGGCAGAGACAGGCAGAGGGAGAAGCAGGCTCCCTGCAGGGAGCCCAGTGTGGGACTCCATCCCAGGATCCCGGGATCACACCCTGAGCTGAAGGCAGATGCTCAGCCACCCAAGCACCCCTTTTTCTTGGTTTAGAGAAGAATTGCGTGTGTGTTTTGTCACTCCTCCTACTCTCCATTTGCTGTCAGGGGAAAAGCCGACTCAGACGAGAACATTCATTTAAGATCCTGATGCCAGTCTGGGGGTGAGGCTGGCAGATGTTGGTAATGTTGACTCTGATGCTCTGTGCTTCCAGCAGCCTTATAAAACATGATACAAATTCTACTTTAATTTTCAGTATGTAGGGCAGCCCTGGTGGCTCAGTGGTTTAGCGCCATCTTCAGCCCAGGGCCTGATCCTGGAGACCCGGGATCAAGGTTCCACGTGAGGCTCCCTGCATGGGGCCTGCTTCTCCCTCTGCCTGTGTCTCTGCCTCTCTCTCTTTCCCTGTGTCTCTCATGAATAAATAAAATCTTTTTTAAAAAAAATTTTCAGTATGTAATCCTCATTCAGGACACGCTCCAGACTAATGGGGACTTCTATTAGTTGTGAGAAGTAATCCCAATAGCAGCACTCTCTTGTCTGAAAGGATACATCCACAGCTTTTGGTGCAGATGGCTGGGTGGACTCTGGCTGTCTCACTCATGGTAGCAGCCGACAAGTGCACTGAGCATACAGGAGGTGCTCAATGAGAAGCAATATTCCTCTGAAGTGGGACTGCTTTTGAGATTACTCTATCCCAAACTTGCCCAAATACACTCATGTTGAGACCAGAGTAGGCTCCCCAACAAACACGTTGCCCAGATTTAATTCATAAGAGAAGCCCTGGAGCAGTGCTTGGACTTCTACCCTGTACTCAGTTTATAGCAATCCCTTCTGCTAATGCAGAAAACCAAGAGCCTCCAAATCTTTTTTTTTATTTTTTTATATTTTTTAAAAGATTTTATTTATTTATTCATGAGAGACACACACAGAGAGAGGCAAAGACACAGGCAGAGAGAGAAGCAGGCTCCATGCAGGGAGCCTGACGTGGGACTCAATCCAGGATCATGACCCGGACCGAAGGCGGCACCACACCGCTGAGCCACCCGGGCTGCCCCAAATCTCTCTTTTTTAAAAGATTTTATTTATTAATCTTATTAACTTATTTATTAATGAGAGACACACAGAGAGGCAGAGACACAGACAGAGGCAGAAGCAGGCTCCCTGAGGGGAGCCTGATACAGGACTTAATCCCAGGACCCTGGGATCATGACTTGAGCTGAAGGCAGATGCTCAACCACTAAGTCACCCACGTGCCCCTGATTGTACATCTTTAAGTGAAAACTTAAGGAGTCAACAAATGAATATGTACAATATATGAATAAGCCACCAGGAAATGAAAAGGCAGGGACACCTAGGTGGCTCAGTCGGTTAAGCATCCAACTCTTGATTTTGGCTCAGATCATGAGCTCAGGGTGGTTGAGATCAAGCCCTGCATAGGGCTCTGCGCTCAGCAGGGAGCCTGCCTAAGATTCTCTCTCCTTGCCTCCCACTCTCTCTCTCTCTCGGGTTTTTTTTTTTTTTTTTTTTTTTTTTTAAATTTTATTTGACAGAGAGAGAGAGAAAAAGCATGAGCGGGGGAAGGAGCAGAGGGAGGAGGAGACTCCCTGGTGAGCAGGCTTCACAGGGCTGGATCCCAGAACCCTGGGATCATGACCTGAGCAGAAGGCAGATGCTCCACCAACTAAGCCGCCAACTAAGCCCCCAATGCCCCCCACTTTCCCTCTCTTAAAAAAGGCAAGGAACAAAACAGGAGGAATATTTGTTAATACACAAATGCAAACAATCTGTGTTCAGGATACATAAAATTCAACAATTAAGAACACAAACAACCCATTAAGAATGGTCAAACAGGGGATCCCTGGGTGGCTCAGTGGTGTGCCACTCGCCTTCAGCCCAGGGCGTGATCCTGGAGTCCCGGGATCGAGTGCCATGTCAGGCTCCCTGCATGGAACCTGCTTCTCCCTCTGCTTGTGTCTCTGCCTCCTCTGTGTGTGTGTGTCTCATAAATAAATAAAATCTTTGGGGGAAAAAAAAAAAAGATCAAACAGACTTCTAATAAAGAAGATACAAGGGCACCTGGCCGGCCCCAGTCAGCAGAGCATACCACTCTTGATCTTGGGGTCATAAATTCAAGCCCCACATTGGGCCCAGAGTTACTTAAAAAAAAGGATACAAGAATGGCCAACAAGTATGGGAAAAGATGCTCAACATCATCAGTGAAATGCAAATCAACCACAATGAAATACTACTACACATCCAATGAATGGCTAATATAAAAAGACTGACAAAACCAAGCACAGACAAGGATACAGAGCAACTAGAACTTTCCCACAATGCTGGTGGAATACAAAACGGTGGGACAGCTTTGGAAAAGTTTGTCAGTTTATTTGGCCAAGAGAAATGAGAGCATCTGTTTATACAAAGACTTGTTCATGAATGTTCACAGACGCATGATTCAGAATAGTCCAAACTGGAAACTGCCCAGGTAACCAGCAACTGGTGAATAGATCAAAGGTGGTATGTCCATACAAGAAAATACTTCTCAAATACCACTCAATAATTACAAAGGAAAAATTGCCCAAATAAGCAACATGGATGAATCTCAGAAAGGTTAATCAGAAAAGATAAACTGAACAAGTATATCTTGCATGATTCAATTTGTAAGAAATCCTAGAAAAGATAGGACTAGTCTACAGTGACAAAGGCATATGAGTGACTGCCCATTTTCAGCGGGACAATGAGGCAAGACTGCAAAGAGCCAGGAGGAAGATCCCAGAGAAGAGACATTCTGGTATTTTGACTGGAGTTTTGGTTCCGTAGGTGTATACATTTGTCAAAACTCTCTGAAAAGAGCTTTGTCTTATCCTATGTAAAATATACCTTAAAATTATTATTTTTTGTTCATCAAAAAAAAAAATAATCTGGCAACAATATATTTACATAAGTTATGCTATAACATAGTTTATATAGCAAACAAACGGGATCAGAAAAATAACAAGTATATTTTCTTCCTAAACTCTAAAAGATCAACTCGATCTCTTTCTGGGGTGCACACACACCAACTCTGGAGACTAATATCCTAGAGACATTGTCACATTTGTTTTACCTGTGGATTTCCACGCACATACTCTGGTTTCTCTTCAGATCGTATAAATCTTTCGCCTGAAGTTCCACGCACAAGGAATACAATGCCTAGGATTATGGGAGGTTCCCCCCCAATTTCACTGAAATATAATTGCAATATAACATAGTATAAATTGGGGTACCTGCGTGGCTCAGTGGTTGAGCATCTGTCTTTGGCTCAGGTTGTGATCCCCAGGTCCTGGGATCGAGTCCTGCATCAGGCTTCCCATGGGGAGCCTGCTTCTCCCTCTGCCTATGTCTCTGCCTCTCTCTGTGTGTCTCTTATGAATAAATAAATAAGGGCAGCCTGGGTGGCTCAGCGGTTTAGCACCGCCTTCGGTCCAGGGCGTGATCCTGGAGACCGGGGATGGAGTCCCGCGTCAGGCTCCCCACAGGGATCCTGCTTCTCCCTCTGCCTGTGTCTCTGCCTCTCTCTGTATCTCTCGTGAATAAATAAATAAAATCTTAAAAAAAATAAATAAAATCTTTTAAAAAATGGTATAAATTTAAGGAATACAATGTAATGATTTGATATTGTGTACATTTGATATGGCTATACTACAAAATGATTACTACAAATAAGGTAACATCTAAAACCTTGGTTACAATTTTATGTATGTGGTGAGAACTTTTAAGATCAATTCTAACAACTGTCAAATACACAATAAGATATTGTTAACTACAGATAGACACTATGCTGTACATTATATCTTCAGAACTTATCTTATAACTGGAAGTGCCTACCCTTTGACTACCTTCACTCATCTTCCCCACCCTAGGATTGTATATTCTAGATCAATAATAAGGCTGCCAATGACATAGTAGTAAGAGAGATCACTGTATTGACTTCCTTGTCAAATGATGAGTTTTTATGTATGTTTGACTCTGGGGTAAGGCATTTTATCGGTAGGGCACTTTATAAAAAGATTAATTTTGACTATTTATAGGGACACAAAAGCATAACCCAGAAGGGAATGGCAAGGACTGCTTTCTGAACAGGCAGCTCTGACATGGGGTTACCCTCCACCACACTGAGGTGCTTCAATGGTGAGCCCATGCACAAACATTTACACTTTCCCTTGTCAGGTGAGCTACACACAAGAGATGTACATCAGCTGAACCTGCAAGAAAGCGTTCTGAAAATACTATGTTGAACTGCCAATAAGCACATGAAATGATCCTCAACTCATCATTTGTCCTCAAGAGAAATGCAAATTATAACCACAAAACACCACCACTACACATCCACTAGGAAATCTAAAATGAAAAAGAGAATGCAACACTGATGAAGCTGTGAAGCCACCCAAACACTCCCTTACATGGTGTTAATGGAGTATAAACTGTACAAAGCATTTTCCAAAGTGGTTGCACCTATGAAAGTTGAACATATGCACATCCTGTGAGCCAGCACAGCCATGGAGCCAAGAGTACACCCAACAGAAATGTGTGTGCTCCTCAAAACACAGCTACAGTAATCGAAAAATTTCAATTACAAAAAGTCTTACAACTTACAAAAATATCTAGAAGAACTCATGGCAGCACGGTCCATTATAATAGACCAAAATAAAACCACCTCAACTATAGCAGAACAAATTGTGGTATACCCACATTACTGAATACCTTATGGCAATGAGAATGAGTGATTAACAGCTAAGTACAAATATATGGGCTAATCTCACATTTTATTCAGTGAAAAGCCAACAGCACTCTCTGAAGTCCATGTATACGAAGTTTAAAAGCAAACAAATCCGCCTCTGGTTTAGAATTCAGGACAGTGGTTCTGTAGTTGGGAGGGGTCCTTGTGGGGTGCTGGTGATACATGCAACGTTTCTTTTTTTTTTTTTTAAGATTTTATTTATTTATTCACAATTGACACAGAAAGAGAGAGGCAGAGACACAGGCAGAGGGAGAAGCAGGCTCCATGCAGGGAGCCCGACGTGACTCAATCCCAGGACTCCAGGATCGCGCCGTGGGCCAAAGGCAGGTGCTAAACCTCTGAGCCACCCAGGGATCCCCCATGCAACGTTTCTTAACTGGGGGCAGATTACATGGTAGGTTGTCATTAAGCTTTACACTTAGATCTGTGCACTTTTCTGCGTGTGCATTGCACTAAAACAACAATGACAATTATGGAAGATGACAATCAACAATTTACTTGCAAGGTCCAGGTGAGAAATCACTAAGTCAAGAGCTATATAGAAGAGGGAAGGGTAAGGGACAAGTGTGAGAAATGTCCAACTGAAATGACTGAGACAGACGTAATTCCACCAATGTAGAGAAGCAGAGTAGACCAAGGAAAGGCTTGAACTCCACCACCCTGAATGGACCACACTGGCTCAGATGAGAAAAGGAGCGCACCTGAAACAGATAGAAATAGCAGGACTGCAGATTCAGAGCTGGAGGCTTTCAAGTTACAGAATGAGGATAGACACCTGTCAGCATCTTGCTCCTCATAACCCTACTACAATGACTTGCTGCCAAGCAGCCCTACACCCCATACAGGTCCACAATCCCCTGTTCACAAATTCTAAGAGACAAACAGCTCCAAAAACCCTGACCTGAAATCGTCTGGCAGCAAATTCTGACCCAAACTGAGAAAGAGCTAATTATAGCCTTTAATTATCCTGCTTAGAATATTTATGTATTTCATGACAGAAATCCTAATGTGTTGAATTACAGGGTGCTAAGAGTGTGAAATAATATACAGTACACACAATGTACTACTTTTCTAAGATCTAAACTACTCTGATTCTGGAACACGTCTGGTTCCACGGGTTGAGGATGGGATCCACGGGTTGAGGGTGGGATCTGTGTGTGTGTATATATATATACTGCCTGTTGGCTATGCATTGTGCCATTTCCCTATGAATTTCTCTAAAAAATTCTAATTTGTTTGAGGGGAAATCAGATGGCTTGCTTCAAAAAGAATAACTCCACTAAGCTATTGTCTAGAACAGAATATCAATTAATATTTGTGTTGCCATTAATAGGCAATGAATGCACATACATAAAATGTAAAAGCTACCAAAGAGTAAAAACGAAAAACAGCAAGATTCCATCCCTCCTACAGCATTCCCACTGCTCTGGTTTCTAAATCTCAAAAATAGATCCCAGAACTATTAAACTATTCAAATAAACAAGTAAATAAGCAAGCCCTGAGCTCCAAGCAAATAGTGTCTGCCTCTCTGCTCACAATCATTTCTCTACCTCCCCAACATAGAACCCCCACAAGAGGCTCTTACAAAGCCTTCTTAAGAAGGATTTGTCTATATGCAACAAGTTTTTTTTCATCTACTGCCTCACTGGCAACTAGAATCCCATTTCTGGGTCACGTTTGACCCTCAATAATAGGATCAGCCTCCATAAATGACCAAACTACAATGCATTTTTCTTTTTTAAAAAGACATTTCATCAGGAAATCCTGACATATGCTACAACACAGATGCACCTTCAGGACATTACGCTATGTGAAATAAGCCAGATACAAAAGGACAAATAACTGTATAATTCCGTATGAGATCCCCAGAGTAGTCAAATTTATACAGACAAAAGTAGACTGATGAGGCTGGAGAGGGGGGCTGGGAAGAAGGGGAATAGATGTTATTGCTTAATGGGGAACTCTTTTCTTTTACAAGAAAGAAGTCTAGAGATGGATGATGATGGCAGTTACACAGCAATGAGAAAGTGCTTAATACCACTGAGCTGGAAAAAAAAAAAAATACCACTGAGCTGTACATCCAAAAAGTGGTTAAGATGGTAATTTTTTTTAAGGTAGGCTCAACACCCAGTACAGAGCCCAACATGGGGCTTGAACTCACGACCTTGAGATCAAGACCTGAGCTGAGATCAAGAGTCAGCTGCTTAACTGACTAAGCCACCCAGGCACCACTAAGATGGTAAATTTTATGTAATGTGTATTTTACCACAAAATTTTAAAAAAATTTATAAAGAGCACTTACAAAATTGTGTCTGAACATGGTGAGCAACTCATAGGTATTGTTTCTTTCCTTCCTTTTAAACAAAGACATTTTATCAAGAGAATGAGAAGATGAACCAGACTAGAGGAAATACAGAAAACATAATTGATAAAGGACTGTTACCTAAAACATATAAAGAAGTCTTAAAACAAGAAAACAACTCAATTTAAAAATGAGCAAAAGATCTGAACAGACACCTCTCCAATGAAAATACACAGATGGCAAACACACATATAAAACGATGCCCCACATGATGTCATCAAGAAAATGCAAATTAAAACAATGAGATATATACAAAATAGATGTATCTCAAATACATCATGCTGAGTGAAAGAAGTCAGACACAAAGTAGCATATGCTCTATGATTCCACTTATATGAAATTCTAGAACAAGTAAAATCAATCTATAATGACAGAAAGCCCATTAGACACTGCCTGGGGCTAGAGGTTATAAGGAGACAAAAAGAAACTTTTTGGGGGTAATGGAAATGTTCTATATTTTGATGATAGTGGTGGTTATACAAGTATATTCGTTTGTCAAAACTCAATGATTTATACACTATTGGTGTATTTTATTCTATGTAAATTATGCCCTAATGAGCATGATTCAAAGAAAAAAATGGAAAAACCACCACACACCTATTAGAGTGATTAAAAGTTGCAACACTGACAACACCAAGTGCTGGCACGGATGCAGAGCCACAGAAGCTATTGCTGTGGTAGGAATGCAAAGACAGTTCAGCCACTTGGAAGACAGTCTGTCAGTTTTTTAAAAACTAAATAGACTCTTACCCTATGATCCAGCAACCTCTTTGGTACTTACCCAAAGGAGCTGAAAATGTGTCTACACAAAAACCTGCACATGGATGTTTATAGCAGCTTTATTCATAACTGCCAAAATTTAGAAGCAACAAAGATGTCCTTCAGTAGGTGAATGGACTGTGGGACATTCTGACAATCGAGTATTATCAAGCACTAAAAAAGAGAGCTTTCAAACCATGGGAGGCCGTGGAGGAAACATAACTGCATGTTACCAAGAGCAAGAAGTCGATCTGGAAAAGGCTGCAGAGTGTACGATTCCAGCTCCGTGACATTCGGGGGGCGGGAGGCAGACATGAGACAGTGAGACAATCAGGGATGGAGCTGGGGAGGGGGCGGTACACAGAGCAGTGAGGAGTTTTAGGACAGGGAAACTATCCAGCCCAACAAGAGGGTGGACGCACATCGTCATACATGTGTACAAACCCGTAAAGCGCACAGGAGCAGGGGCGAGCCGTGATGTGTGCCATGGGCTCTGGGTGATTATGACCTATAACAAATATACTGCTCTGATAAGGATGCTGATAGTGGGGAAGGCTATGCCTGTGGAGCAGAGGTGCACAGGGAATCTCTGTGTCTCCTGCTCAATTTTGCTATGAACTTAAAACTGCTCTAAAAATAAAGTCTAT
Organism: Canis lupus baileyi; assembly: GCF_048164855.1. Lineage (NCBI taxonomy): Eukaryota > Metazoa > Chordata > Mammalia > Carnivora > Canidae > Canis > Canis lupus. Next base: position 61,161,898 of record NC_132853.1, on the reverse strand, counting down.
TACCAAAACAACAAAAAAAGACATTTCAAAATATGATTCTTTTTTTTTTTTTTACAGTTTATTTATTTATTTGACAGGGAGAGTGCACAAGCAGGGGGAGCAGCAGGGAGAGGGAGAAGCAGACTCCCTGAGATCATGACCTGAGCGGAAGGCAGATGCTCAAATGACTGAGCCACCCAGGTGCCCCTCAAAACATTACTCTAACAGCATGTCCAGTTTTATTTAGCTGGCACTTCCAAACAGTTAAAGGGGGAAATAGATTTAGAAAACACTGAACCCGCACATGGGAAATGATCTCTGACTTGTAATGGGGGTGCGTCCACTCTGGCAACATTATGTCTTTAAATTCACTCAAGCAGTTTAACTGACTTCCTATCTCCTTCCCAGGTAAATAACCTTAAGAGTAACCAGAGAGTTTTAAAAGGCATAGAGGAAAAAGAAAAACACAACACAGCCAGCACGGGGATCCCTGGGTGGCTCAGCAGTTTGGCGCCTGCCTTTGGCCCAGGGCGCGATCCTGGAGTACCAGGATCGAGTCCCGCATCGGGCTCCTGGCATGGAGCCTGCTTCTCCTCCCTCCCTCCCTCTCTCTGTGTCTATCATAAATAAATAAATAAATAAATAAATAAATAAGTAAATAAGTAAATAAGTAAATAAGTAAATAAATAAATAAATCTTTAAAAAAACAAAACAAAACAAAAAAACAACACAGCCAGCACGACTTGCACACTGGCTGACCAACTGCTGGCCAATGCAGCTCTGGCCACACTTTGGCCCTTCACCTCCCCGACCTCCAGGCTCCTTTTTGATTTTCCGCCTTTCGAATCTCCAGTGAGCCAACATGAGCTTTAAAGATACGATGCCATTTAAACAGTAATCTATGCACAGTAGGGACCTTTCTCAGACATTTGTCAGAAGTTTTCCTTTGAGTGCCACATCTGGTTGTTACACAAGTTGTCAATTAAAAAAAATAAAGATTTAATAAACAAAAATGTTTAATTGTTAGACATTTAGAATCTACAACTACTTTTTTTAAACCCTAACTCCAGGGCAGCTCAGGTAGCTCAGCAGTTTAGCGCCACTTTCGGCCCAGGACGTGATCCTGGAGTCTCAGGATCGAGTCCCACGTCGGGCTCCCCGCATAGAGCCTGCTTCTCCCTCTGCCTGTCTCTCTCTCTCTCTGTGTGTCTCTCATGAATAAATGAATAAAATCTTTAAAAAAAAGAAAAAAGAAAAGAAAAAAATAAACCCTAACTCCATTAAGTTGCTTATTTCAGAAGTACTTTCTATTTCTTCAGAACACGCCTCTCCCCTTTCCCTCCAATAGAGGCTGGCCAGGCTGCCAGGAGGAAGTCAGTCAGCAAAGCCAGAGACGCACACCCACACCAGCATGCACCCACTGCCTCAGAAGATCCCAAGGGGCCACTGTACTCTGGCCAACACAGTATTAACAAATAACATGCTTTTCCACTCAGCAAGCCCAGGTGCCCAGCGCCAGGAAAGCCACTCATGGCTCACCTACTGGTATGTGCCTTATGCTGTCACTCTTGTCAGTGACATAAACAATGAGAGAATACACGACAGAATGAAGTGCCAACTTGATAATTATTTGTGCATATGTGGATTCCCTCCCTGCCATGGTACCATGAAGAGACAGACAAGGAAAGATTATGCCGATTGAGAGGAGGCAGCCCTCACAGCACTGCTGGGCACACAAGGAGGGAGTAGAGAGGGTAGAGTCAGTGCAGGTCCCTGGGACGGCTCTGGGCCTGGAGAACACACCCCAGGGAGGGCAGCCCGGGTGGCTCAGTGGTTTAGTGCTGTCTTCAGCCCAGGGTGTGATCCCGGAGACCTGGGATCAAGTCCCACGTCGGGCTCCCCTCTGCCTGTGTCTCTGCCCCTCTCTCTCTCTCTGTCTTTCATGAATACATAAAATCTTAAAAAAAAAAAAAAAAAAAAGAGAGAGAGAGAGAACACACCCCAGGGGGAGAGGCATAGAACTCAAGGGAATAACCACACTCCCCTGGTATGGACCAGCTGGAGAGGGCGGGAAGGCTTCAATTCAATTAGCTGCAGAGGGATACATATCTACAACAGAAAAACATGCACAAAGGGAAAGAATGGGGAGAAGACACAAAGGTTAATAAAACCATCAAACTGAAATCTCTTACTTCCAATTCTCAAAACCATTTCAGATTTTCCATTCCAAAAGGGAATAGCTTTCGGTTCTGTATTTTACGATGAACTAGATAACATTATTTCGTTGGGCATGGCCCAAGATTCAGCCATCCGTGCTGTGTGCCACGGTTAGTGTTTCTGAGCAGGTTCTAGAGTCTTAACTCATGCTTCCGTATGGTAAATACCTGTCACCTGGGTTACCCACCATCCAAACATCTTTCCTATTTGAGAGAATACCCTAGAATAAGTAGTGCCAGGGCCCACCTCCTACATCAGAAGCAGAGGGGTACAGATGTTCTGTCCCACAGCTTGCTGGCCTTAGAGCCCGGGCATGTGACCCAGGCCCTACCAAATCAGTAATATTGTGGTGGGCTATTCATACAAAAGATTGTTAAGGACCAACACGGTGTGCCTCTAGCCTATTTCAGGGTGCTGTGAATCTTCTGCACCCATGGCACAGGCAAGCATAACTCATGGCAACCACATCTCCAGACGATGGCAGCTGACCTGGCTAAGAGAGGCTGGGAGAGCTGAGCAGCTGCAGGGGGACATGAAATCACATGGTACAAGGGCAGCTCCCTGACCAGCCAGCCAGATTAACAACACGTTAAGGGTTGCATGTCCCTGGGGACTTGAGGCCCAGAGAAGGACCCGCACAGGCCACACTGCCATCAAGAGATCACAGAAACCTCACACAAACCCAAATGGAAGCAGAGCCTACAAAAACCACCCCTTTATCCCTCAAAACCCTCAATGTCATGAGAAACAAATAAAAGCTGATTAAGAGGTCCAAGGAGCCCCAAGGATTAAGGGGCATGGCGGCAGTCTGTGTGGAACTCGGGACCAGGAGAGGCAGTACTGGGGTAAATGAGAACAATGTACATGGATCATGGACTAAATACAAATGTCATATCAAAATTATTTTTCCCGGGCAGCCCAGGTGGCTCAGGAGTTTAGTGCCACCTTCAGTCCAGAGCCTGATCCTGGAGCCCTGGGATCGCATCCCACATCAGGCTTCCTACATGGGGCCTGCTTCTCCCTCTGCCTGTGTCTCTGCCTCTCTCTCTGTCTCTCATGAATAAATAAAATATTTAAAAAATAAAATAAAATAAAATAAATAAAATAAAATAAAATAAAATATAAAATAAAAAATAAAATAAAATAAAATAAAATAAAATAAAATTTAGCATTTAGGGGCACCTGGCTGGCTCCATCAGTAGAACATGCAACTCTTGATCTCAGGGTTTTGGGTTTAAGCCCCACGCTGAGTGTAGAGATTACTTTAAAATTTAAAAGATTGGGGATCCCTGGGTGGCTCAGCAATTTAGCACCTGCTTTTGGCCCGGACTCGATCCCAGGACTCCCAGGATCGAATCCCACATCGGGCTCCCTGCGAGGAGCCTGCTTCTCCCTCTGCCTATCTCTGTGTCTCTCATGAATAAATAAATAAAATCTTTAAAAAAAAATTTAAAAGATTAAAAATTAAAATCTTTTTAAACAAAATTTAGCATTTCAATTCAAATCCAATAACTTGTTCAATCTGTAGATGCAAATTTAAAATACCATAATTTCGGGATCCCTGGGTGGCGCAGCGGTTTAGCGCCTGCCTCTGACCCAGGGCGCGATCCTGGAAACCCGGGATCGAGTCCCACGTCAGGCTCCCGGTGCATGGAGCCTGCTTCTCCCTCTGCCTATGTCTCTGCCTCTCTCTCTCTCTCTCTCTGTGTGACTATCATGAATAATAAAAATTTAAAAAAAAAAAAAAAATAAAATAAAATAAAATACCATAATTTCAAATAAGCCAAATTTAAATATAATATCTGATCCAAAAGTCAGCTTCATAACTGTAAAAGCCTCAATCCTCCTCCATTTCTCCCTCCTACCTCCACATCAAGTTTTCCACTTCAAAAAGAAATCTCATCACCTCCTAGTTTAAACAAATTCCCAAGTGTTTTCTCTCTCTACCAGAAAATAAACCAAGAAATAGAAAATACAAAGACTCTAAAGACTCATCTTGACTGTTGGACTGGAAGCCCATCGTCAACTGTGTCCATGGCGGAGCCTGGCTCAGGATGGCCTAGCTGGAAGAAATATCCTAAGTTTGGTGGGGTTTTTATTCCATATAAAACATGGTACAGGGGCACCTGGGGGGCTCAGTGGGTAAAGCGTCTGCCTTCGGCTCAGGTCATGATCCCGGGGTCCTGGGCTCGAGTCCTGCGTTGGGCTCTCTGCTCAGCGGGAGCCTGCTTCTCCCTCTCGCTCTGCCTCCCCTCCCCCACTTGTGCTTTTTCTCTCTCTTAAATAAATAAAATCTTAAAAAACAAAAGGTGGCAGAACACTTTGTGCTTTCATTTTGTGCCCCCACATGATCCACAGAGGAGCCCCCATGCAGCCAGCAGTCCAGAGCAGCCTGTACCCTCCCCCATCCCATGCACTGTATCCACAAGCAGAGAACAGACTAAAAAGGATTCCAGGAGAATGAAGAGTGTGGGAATGACAGACTCAGGGTGATCTTCCCTTTTGCAAAATGAACTTAATGGTACTGTCTAATATTTTTAATAAAAAGAAAGCAGGGAACATTTAAAATGGAAATATGCATTCAACACAGGAACACCACTATGAAGAATCTAGTACTTTAAAATTCAATTGCGATATTGTTTACAATAGCAAAATAGTTCATCTAAATGCTGAATAGGGGACTGTAAAGTAAATCACAGTGTGCCAAACAGAAGCTCTTGCAGCCAATTACAACGAATGTTTAAAGAGTTAACACCATATGACGATGAATGGATAATGAAGATGTGGTATATATACACAACGGAATACTACTCAGCCACCAAAAAATGAAATCTTGCCATTTGCAATGCCATGGATGGAACTAAAGGGTATGCTAAGTGAAATAAATCAATCAGAGAAAGACAATTATCATATGATCTCACTCATGCGGAATTTAAGAAACAAAACAGAGGAGCATAGGGGAAGAGAGGAAAAAATAAAGATGAAATCAGAGAAGAAGACAAACCATAAGAGACTCTTAATCATAGGAAACAAACTGGGGGTTGCAGGAGGGGAGGAGGATGGAGGGATGGGGAAACCGGGTGATGGATATTTAGGAGGGCACATGATGTGATGAGAACTGGGTGTTATGTGCAACTGATGAATCACTGACCTCTACCTCTGAAACCAAAAATACATTATATTACTTAATTGGATTTAAATAAAAATTTTTAAAAATTAAAAAAAAAGAATACCATAGAAAAAAGTCATGTTGAGTTAAAAAAGGAAATAAAAATCCTACCTATAATAGGATTTAAAGCTATTTAAAAACAAATGCAAAAAATAAAAACAAAATGAATACAAAATAAAAAATTCAAACCTATTCATAGGGCAATGCGTGTATTTTAACAATGGCTACTCTGGATGGTGGGATTATTGCCAATTTTTCTAATCCATTTTTACAGTTCCAAATGTTCTATCACAAGCATTATTTCATATTACTTAAAACATTTTAATATCTTAAAATAAACTTTACTTGAACATTTCTAAAAAAACTACCAGCATCATGGGGATCCCTGGATGGCTCAGCGGTTTAGCGCCTACCTTTGGCCCAGGGCGTGATCCTGGGGTCCCGGGATCGAGTCCTGTGTCGGGCTCCCAGCATGGAGCCTGCTTCTCCCTCCTCCTGTCTGTCTGTCTGTCTCTCTCTCTCTCATAAATAAATAAATCTTAAAAAAAAATAACTACCAGCATCATACCAATTTGTTTCAACAAGTATCTGAATTTTTTGGAACTAACTCTAAGTAGGTGCCCAAAACTCTAGCCTACAGTCCCAATCAGTAGGTTGAGGATTAGCCCTCAATCAACTGCCAATTAGCCTGATGCACTCCAACTTAAAAAACCTTGTGCAACTTACTGTTAAGATTTAAATTCTTTTTCTTAAAGGGTGCTTTCTGGGATTCCTGGGTGGCTCAGCATAAGCATCTGCCTTCAGCCCAGGGTGTGATCCTGGAGACCCAGGATCGAGTCCTGCTCTGGCTCCCTGCAGGGAGCCTACTTCTCCCTCTGCCTGTGTCTCTGTCTCTCTCTATGTGAAAGAAAGAGGAAAAAGGAAAGGAAGGGAAAGGAAGGGAAGGGAAAGGAGAGGAGAGGAGAGGAGAGGAGAGGAGAGGAGAGGAAAGGAAAGGAAAGGAAAGGAAAGGAAAGGAAAGGAAAGGAAAGGAAAGGGGAAAGGAAAGGAAAGGAAAGGAAAGGAAAGGAAAGGAAAGGAAAGGAAAGGAAAGGAAAGGAAAGGAAAGGAAAGGAAAAAGGAAAGGAAAGGAAAGGAAAGGAAAGGAAAGGAAAGGAAAGGAAAGGAAAGGAAAGGGGAAAGGGAAAGGGAAAGGGAAAGGGAAAGGGAGGAATAAAAGAAAAAGAGAAAAGAGAAAAGAGAAAAGAGAGAAGAGAGAAGAGAGAAGAGAGAAGAGAGAAGAGAGAAGAGAGAAGGGAAGGGAAGGGAAGGGAAGGGAAGGGAAGGGAAGGGAAGGGAAGGGAAGGGAAGGGAAGGGAAGGGTGCTTTCTAACGTTGAATGCCTGCGAGAAACTGCTGGGGAGTTTTTTCAAAACACATTCACCCATCCCATGGCGCCCTCCCCTAGTTAATCAGTCTCTGAAGGGGGGAACGAGGTCAAGCATGGGTATTTAATTCTAACTACCAAGAAGTAGGGCCAACATGTCACCATGATGACCCTAATGAAGCTAGCAAGGGGGTGTGAGGCAGACACAATCCTGCACCTTCCATGCTTCTTGTAGGGAGGGAGCTAAGATAGAATGGGGCATGAAGGGATAAGAATCCTGAATCTGGGCAGGGGCACTTTGACCACAAACCCCACAAGTCTGACAGCACATCCTATCTGCTCCTTACTGGGTTTACCTGCAAAATGCTGTGCTTTCAGCTGATGTCAAAATTGAAAAAGTTGAAAAAATAAAAATAAAAAAATTGAAAAAGCTGGGCAGCCCGGGTGGCTCAGTGGTTTAGCACCGCCTTCAGGCCGGGGCCTGATCCTGGGGACCCGGGATCGAGTCCCACGTTGGGCTCCCTGCATGGAGCCTGCTTCTCCCTCTGCCTGTGTCTCTGCCTCTCTCTCTCTCTCTCTCTCTCTCTCTGTCTCATGAATAAATAAAATCTTAAAAATATATATATATTGAAAAAGCCAGGACACCTGGGTGGCTAGCTCAGCAGATGAGGGTCTGCCTTTGGCTCAGGTTGTGATCCCAGGGTCCTGGGACTGAGTTCCCTGCAGGAGCCTGCTTCTCCCTCTGCCTGTGTGTCTGCCTCTCTCTGTGTGTCTCTCATGAATAAATAAAATCTTTATTAAAATTTTTTTGAAAAAAAAAATAAAAAAACAAAATAATCTATGCCTTAATATAACCCTGGAGGATTTCCCATCACTTCCAATTTAACATGTCCAAATGAAATCCAATCACTTCCCATTGGTTAGCATGGCTATGGGGTGTGGGTTTCCTCCCAGGACCTCAAGGGACACATACTGCCCTGTGACAAGGACCTAGTGCTCCTCCACACCCACACGGTCCTGATTAGCTGCTGGTCTCGGCACCCTGCCCACTGTGGCTCATGGCCCATGCAGAACCAACCCCTGTGCTTCCACTTCTCACATTGTGAAACAGGTGACTTCCTGGGAGCACAAGCCTAGGTCCTTCCCCTCCCCATCGTTTCCTCTCCCTCCAGCCAGGAGTAAATTCACACCTGCAGAAAGAGACTAAGGATACCACACTGAGAAATACCACAGAGGGGAAGAGACATCATAGGCCTTGAGAAGCACCTGAGACCACCTCATTTCATACATCTCCATGGTGGAGCTTCTGCTTCACCAGCTTGGATTCTAGCACTCTACAAGTCAAAGGGAGCTCAAAACAAGAACTACACAGAATGAAAGAGGTGCAGTAAAAAAAAAAAGTAAATAAAGGGTAAATCCGGAAAAAAAAAAAAAAAAAAAAACACTATGGGATTAGAATATTAATGCTAGGGACGCCTGGGTGGCTTAGCAGTCTGCTTTCGGCTCAGGGTGTGATCCCAGGATCAAGTTCCGCATCAGGCTCTTTATGGGGAGCCTGCTTCTCCCTCTGCTTGTGTCTCTGCCTCTCTCTCCCTCTCTCTGTCTCTAATGAATAGATAAAAAATCTAAAAAAAAAAAAATATATATGAATGCCAAAAAGCATAGAAGCCACCCAGGTGACTCCATGTTACTCTTCAGTAGGGCTTATAGCACTTGCTCTGCCTCCTGTGTGTTCAGACTTCATCAACAACACCAACAAGAACCATCAACAGGAGTCCAGAAGTAGGCCTTGTACCCACACTTCCTTCACCTCTGCGAGCTGCCCAACATGGTATCCCTGCTCCTCCCAAAGAACACCTAGAGATGGCTGCTTCCATACTCCCTTGCAGCCAGGTATGGCCATAAATCCTGGCACAAGGCAAGAAAATGCACAGAAATACCTGGAATTTGGGGAAGTGACCATCCTGCTGCCTGGATGCAGAGGTGAGGGCTAAGGCTCTGCAGGCCATCAGAAACCATGAAGACAAGAGCCACCATGGGTTTGCATTTTTAGAACAAGAGAGAAATACACTCTATGGATTTACAATCACTCACCTACAATTCTGAAATCCCCAAAGCCTCGTTTTGGTGTTGTTTGGTTGCAAAACCTGATCTGAAGGCAAGAATGTGCTGCAGAAACAGGACCTGTTTGTGTGAGGGACAGCAATGCTCAGCCTTTGTGGGGGATGCCAGGAACTGAGTTATAAGCACTGGGTCGTCCTTCTACATTCCCAAGAGATCTCTCTCCTGTGGTCAGCGCAAGGTTCTGCAGACTTGCCTCCTGAACAAACCTCTGCTAGCTTCTGTGTCTGGTCACCAGCCAGACCCAGGCCTGGCTCTGCCATTGATTTCCAGCCCCCCTCTCCTCAGGAACAAGCAAGCCCCTTATGTGGTCATGGGATCACCCTTCTGCTCACCACTGGAGGTCCCTGGATGGCAAAGGACAAACTCCCAGACAGGCAAGGTGTTAGCCAGCCTCAGGACCCCCACCCATGGATCGACGTACACAGCTTTCTAGACTGTGTCTAGGCCAGTTGACCCCAGCCTCCCTGCCCCCGCCTCTCCCTGACCCCCACAGTGACTACACCAACCTTTCTGCCTTCTGCCAAGGCAGGGTCATGTCTCCTTGGCTTCTGCATCATAGCCCTGCATGAAGGAGCTCCACCATTAGGCGCTCCAGTCAAAAAGACAAGGCAGAGTGTCCTCATAGATTCTAGCTGTGGGCTCATCAGGAAGGAGAGAGGAAAGCTGAGACCAGACAGAAACAATGTTTATACTAGAGTTTAAAGTATGTACATCTAAACAAGGGAGGTGCCCTTCAGCCCCTGAGCTGCCTCAATTGCCATCCAAAGACCCCTGGGCCCTCTCCAATCAGAGCAAGGACAGGTGCCCAGACATCCAAAAAAAGACACATTACTACAGGATAGGAGAAGAGTGACTGTGAACTATCAAAGCATGGATGCCAACAAAAGACAGGATAGTCTGGCACATAATTAGAAGCAACCCCTCATTTTTTCAAAATTGAAAAAGAAAAGCATTCTTTGCCTGTGTTCATAGATAAAAACTTGCACAAACCCAATAACTCAACCACTTACGTTTCATGATTTTCTTTGCTAATCAGAAAGCCAGAAAGGACTACAATTGCTATTACACTGCCCTATGATGGCAATTCAAACAACACAGAAACCTCAACACATGCCATACAACATATATACCAGCAACCGATTCCATATTATTTCCAAGTCCTCCTTTAGAATAGGGCAAACCTCAAATTTTTGAAAACTGCTGATTATTTTAAAAATATTCCTGAGAGCTAAAAAAGTGACGTTACCTACTGATGGGCAGTTACCACAATATGTAGACATAACCTACTCTAGAAAAGACACGACATTTCAGGACAAGACTAATACCCTTCCACGTCAAAAGCATAATACAAAATAAAACATCCACTGGTATCTTCATATATTATATGACATACACAGGAAGTTTCTCAGTTGTAAAGCAATGACACTGGGTCTAGACGCTGAGTGGAATATGGTGTACTCGCAGTAGGATATAAGTAACTAGTACGCCTAAAAGAACAGAGTAGTCTCAATCGGAGCAGACAACTTTGAGATGTAACCTTCCCTTATTAAACAAATATATGCTCCTTACAACAATTCTTAAAAAAAAAAAAAAAAAAAAAGCGGGTACCGGGCTGGCTCTAATGGTGAAGCCTCTTACCTCCGGCACAGATCATGATCTCAGGGTCCTGGGATCGAGCCCCAAATTGGGCTCCCTGCTCAGTGGGGAGCCTACTTCTCCCTGTACTCCATGCTTGTACCCCCTCTATCTCGGTCTTTCTAAAATGAATAAAATCTTAAAAAAAGAAAGATAACAGATGCCCATTTGGACACACATATTCTTGTCATCTTAATAGTGTTTTTTTTTTTTTTAAGATTGTATCTATTTATTTGAGAGAGAGTGTGTGCATACATGCACATGAAAGGGGGAAATGGGAGGGCAGAGGGAGAGGGAGAAGCAGACTTCCCGCAGAGCAGGGAGCCGGTGTGGTGTTCTATCCCGGGACTCTGGGACCATGACCTGAGCAAAGGAGACGCCTAACCAACTGAGCCACCCAGGCATCCCTTAATGGTGTTTTAAATCTAGGTATGCATGGAGTATATCACACACAAACTCTTACATACAATTCCACCACACATACTGTTCCTCAACTTTTCCGGCTAAATATGGGAACTTCTTTCTATGTAGATAAATATATTTTAATGGCTATGTTAGTATTTTTTGAGCACAGTGTAGTTTACATAAACTAAATGCCAAAAAAAGATTAGATAAATCAGAGCAATCTAAAAATCTATTTTAGTTTGTCTTATAGATTTCCCCATCTTCTAATTTATGGCTGTTTTTTTAGCTTTGAATAAAGCTTGGTGATTAAGAACATTGGCAAAAAAGTTAGATGTGGGTTTGAATCTAGCATTTCTAAGCTATGCACCTTTGGAGTAATACCCTCTAATCCTCAACTCTCTCCTAAAATAGGGACAAGAATCAATCCAACAGAGGGGCACCTGGGTGGCTCTGTCAGTTGAGTGGCCGACTCTTGACTTCAGCTCAGGTCATGGTCTCAGGGTCATGGGATCAAGCCCCACGTCAACCTCCACGCTCAGCCTGGAGTCTGCTTGAGATTCTCTGTCCTTCACCCTCTGCTCCTCCCCCCTCCTCCCACTCATGCTTGTATGTGTGCTCTAAGATAAATAGATAAATAAATAAATAAATAAAATCTTTAAAAGAATCAATTCAATAGAATTCATGGAGCAACTGAGAGTAGGCACTGGGAAAGCCAGTGTGTCCTCACAGGCAGCTGCTATTCCATCTTCATTATCATCAATAGGTAAGAAGTCCACCCTCCCTACAGGCATGCTATGTACACGGTAACATTTTAAAACATTGGGAATCCCTGGGTGGCTCAGTGGTTGAGTGTCTGCCTTCAGCTCAGGGCATGATCCTGGAGACCCAGGACCCAGTCCCACATGAGGCTCCTTGTAGGGAGCCTGTTTCTCCCTCTGCCTGTGTCTGCCTCTCTGTGTGTGTCTCTCATGAATAAATAAAATTTTTAAAAAAATTTTTTAAACATTGTAGCAACTTAAAAGCAAAATTATTTCTTCCTTTACCTTAATACAAAATGTCCCTCCTAGGACTAGGACTGCAGGTATTAGGAAACATTTCTTCTTTCTTTCTTTCCTTTCCTTTCCTTTCCTTTCTTTTCTCTTTCTTTCTTTCTTTCTTTCTTTCTTTCTTTCTTTCTTTCTTTCTTTCTTTTTCTTCCTTCCTTCCTTTCCTTTCTTTCCTTTCTTTCCTTTCTTTCTTTTTCTTTTTCTTTTTTTTTTTTCATTTGAGAGAGAAAGTAAACAAACGCGAGCAGGGGAAGGGCAGAGGGAGAAGGACAAGCAAACTCCCTGCTGAGCAGGGAGCCCAATGCAAGGTGATGTGGGGCTCAATCCCAGGACCCCAAGATCAAGACCTGAGTAGAAGGCAGACACTTAACTGACTAAGCCACTCAGGAATCCCAGGAAACATTTCTTTAACAAAAATCACTATTATGGTCTTGGCTTTAGAGGAGGGTGATTTTAAAGAAAATAAAAACATATCAACAGCTGTAAGACCACTGAAGAATTTCCTATTTCCTAATTCAAAGTACAGATCCTAACAAATTACTAATAGCCAAGACAGACTTATTACAAATGACAGTCTGATTTTCATGTTATTTTGCACTCAAGGTAATTTAGAATTTTTTTAAAAAAGATTTTATTTATTTATTCATGAGACACACAAAGAGAGGCAGAGACATAGGCTGAGAGAGAACCAGCCCGATGAGGGACTCAATCCCGGGACTCTGGGATCATGCCCTGGGCCGAAGGCAGGCGCTCAACTGCTGAGCCACCCAGGTGTCCCTAGAAATTTTTCCATACTTCTATTTCATTTTTTAAAAATGAGATAATATTGGGATCCCTGGGTGGCACAGCGGTTTGGTGCCTGCCTTTGGCCCAGGGCGCGATCCTGGAGACCCGGGATCGAATCCCACGTCGGGCTCCCGGTGCATGGAGCCTGCTTCTCCCTCTGCCTATGTCTCTGCCTCTGTGTGTGTGTGTGTGTGTGTGTGTGTGTGTGTGTGTGTGACTATCATAAATAAAAATTAAAAAATAAATAAAAATAAAAAAATAAAAACGAGATAATAAATTTAATTTTACTCAAATGTTGTCACATCACTAAATCCAAGAAAAAGAACTGCTACTATTTCACACTCAGTGCAAAATGAGAAAAATGAAAATTAAAAGGACTAAAACTTTCACTCAAAAGAACTGACCAGGGCAGCCTGGGTGGGTCAGTGGTTTAGCGCCGCCTTCAGCCCAGGCCATAATCCTGGAGACCTGGGATTGAGTTCCACGTCGGGCTCCCTGGATGGAGCCTGCTTCTCCCTCTGTCTGTGTCTCTGCCTCTCTGTCTCATGAATGAATGAATGAATGAATAAATAAATACATACATACATAAAATCTTAAAAAAAAAAAAACTGACCATCAGAAGTGACACCTTCAGGTAAGAACCTCTAAGTTCTCATTCACACACACACACACACACACACACACACACACAGGAAAACAAGCAGCAACTGTCAGAACCAATGTGTGAAAACTCTGCAAGGCAGTCAGAAGTCTGCAATCACCAAGTGCTGCATCAGGAGAGAGGCACCACGGAATGGCAGGCAGGTTTTAGATGCTCCTGCTCCTGCCTACCCTCTCTGGCAGGGCAGCAGCAGGCCTTGGTGTTGAAGCACAAACGGTCTTAAGCAAACACAGTCTCAGAGTGGTGAGTGGTGGCAGCCTGGTTTGCCAGTATGGGGCTGTTATCCTGGTTCTGGGGTTCACATTTATTGTGTATATCTATTCTAACCTGTCACAAGCTACCTGAAGGAGTGACACAGGCACCCCTGTGGTGTTTCATTTAATTCAGGCTGAAAAAGCTTGAAAACACTGCAAGTTGAGTAACAGCCCTCAGAACCTGTGGCAAAAGATTACAGTCCAAACATACAATACATTACCTAAGGTAAAAGCTGGGGAGTTTCTCTGGGAAATTAGGCCATTCAAAAGTAACAGGTTGGGGGATCCCTGGATGGCGCAGCGGTTTGGCGCCTGCCTTTGGCCCAGGGCGCGATCCTGGAGACCCGGGATCGAATCCCACGTCGGGCTCCCGGTGCATGGAGCCTGCTTCTCCCTCTGCCTGTGTCTCTGCCTCTCTCTCTCTCTCTCTCTCTCTCTCTCTCTCTCTCTCTGTGACTATCATAAATAAATAAAAATTAAAAAAAAAAAAAGTAACAGGTTGGGCAGCACGGGTGGCTCAGTGGTTTAGCGCTGCCTTCGGCCTAGGGTGTGATCCTGGAGACCCAAGAATGAGTCCCATGTCGGGCTCCCTGCTGGAGCTTGCTTTTCTCCCTCTGCCTGTGTCTGTGCCTCCCTCTTTCTCTCTCTCTCTCTCTCTGTCTCTCATGAATAAATAAAAATCGTTTTTTAAAAAAGTAACAGGTCATATTAAGTTCAGAATACCCCACACATGTCAAGGGCAAGATGCATGCTTACACAAGACCTGAGAAGACTCTGGGTTTCCACTTGGGCTGAATCCTAGGCATAGTGCAAGCCTGATCAAGAGCTGAAGGAGGGCCCAGGCAAAGAGCCAATTTAAAAGAATAGGAGACAGGAGAGCTGCCGATGTTCAGGAAATCTCTGTCGAAACACCAGCTAAACACAAGATATGAAACAAGACTTCAGGGACTATGCTGTCAAGGAATAAAATATTTGCATTAATAGTTTGGATAAATCAAATCTGATTTCTAGAGTTACTATATCGTAATAGCCAAATGTTTTCAAAGACAACAAATCATAAGGCACACAAAGAACAAGAAAGCATGACTTGGTCAAAAGAACAAAATAAATGAACAAAAACCATCGCTATGGAGCACCTGGGTGCCTCAGTGGGTGAAGCATCTGCCTTCAGCTCAGGTCATGATTCCAGGGTCCTGGGATCAAGTCCCACGTTGGGACTCTCCCCCAGCTTGTGCTTTCTCTCACTCACTGTCTTGCTCTCAAATAAAATCTTAAAAAAAAAAAAAAAAAAAAAAAAAGGAGAAATCATCTCTGAAGAAGGTGAGACACAAGCCTTGCTAAACAGACTTTATTTTTTTTTTTTTAAAGATTTATTTATGGGATCCCTGGGTGGCTCAGAGGTTTAGCACCTGCCTTCGGCCCAGGTCGTAATCCTGGAGTCCCAGGATCGAGTCCCACATAGGGCTCCCTGCATGGAGCTGCTTCTCCCTCTGCCTGTGTCTCTGTCTCTCTCTCTCTCTCTCTCTGTGTCTCTCATGAATAGATAAATAAAATCTTTATAAAAAAATAATAATAAAATAAAGATTTATTTATTTATTTATGAGACACACAGAAAGAGAGGCAGAGACACAGGCAAAGGGAGAAGCAGGCTCCCCGCAAAGGAGTCCTATACTTGATCCTGGATCCGGGATCACACCCTGAGCCAAAGACACCCAACCGCTGAGCCACTCAGGCATCCCTAGACAAAGACTTCAGAACAACCATGTCACAGGTACCCGGCTGAATCAGTTGGTGGAACATGTGACTCCTGATCTAAGGGTTCTAAATTAGAGCCCCATGTTGGGTCTAGAGATTACTCTAAAGTAAAATAAAAGTGTTTAAAAAAACAACCATGTTATCTTTTCTCCCCCAAAAAACAAAACGAAACAAAAAAAACATGTTATATGCTCAAATAACTAAACAAAAATGCAAAGAACTAAAGGAAATCAGAAAAATTACAAAGGAACAAAACAGGAATATCAATAAAAAGGCAGAAATTATAAGAAGGGACAAAACAATAATTCTGAAGTTGCAAAGTACTATAACTTTAATAAAAGGAGACTGAAAGGAACTTTCAAGGGCTCATGGGACATCAGTAAGTAGACCAACATATACTATATGGAAGTCCCAAAGGAGAAGAAAAGAAAAAGCAGCAGAAGGAATATTTGAAAAAATAGGGATCCCTGGGTGGCGCAGCGGTTTGGCGCCTGCCTTTGGCCCAGGGCGCGATCCTGGAGATCCGGGATGGAATCCCACGTCGGGCTCCCGGTGCATGGAGCCTGCTTCTCCCTCTGCCTGTGTCTCTGCCTCTCTCTCTCTCTCTCTCTCTCTGTGACTATCATAAATAAATAAAAACGTAAAAAAAAAAAATTAAAAAAAAAAAAAGAAAAAATAATGGCCAAAAAATCTTAAATCTAATCAAAGACATAAACCTACAAATCCAAGAAACTCCATAAACTCCAAATAGAACAAACTCAAAGGACCCACATCAGGACATTATAATTAACCATCGAAAGACAGAGAGACTCTTGAGCAGCAAGAGCAAAACAAACTGTCACATACAAGGACTCTCAATAAGGTTAATGGCTAACTTCTCATCCAAAACCATGAAGGCGGGGGATGGGAAAAAAAAGAAAAAAGAAAAAAAGAAAAAAGAAAAAGAAAAAGAAAAGAAAGAAAGAAAAGAAAGAAGAAAAAAAAGAAAAGGAAAAGAGGAAAAAAGAAGAAGAAAAAAAAACCATGAAGGCCAGAAGACAGTGGGATGACATTTAAAGTGATAAAAGTAAAATAAATTTAAAAATTAAAGCTCTCTACTGAATTATATCTGGCAAATCCGTTCTTCAAAAATGAGAAAAATTAAGACATTCCTCAATAAATTGAGGGAATTAACACTAGGCCTGCCCTATTAGAAAGGCCAAAGGGAATCATTCAGATGAAAATTAAAGATCACTAAACAGGGGATCCCTGGGTAGCTCAGCGGTTTGGCGCCTGCCTTTGGCCCAGGGCACGATCCTGGAGTCCCAGGATCGAGTTCCGCATAGGGCTCCCAGCATGGAACCTGCTTCTCCCTCCTCCCGTGTCTCTGTCTATGTCTATCATAAAATAAATAAATAAATCTTTAAAAAAAAAAAAAAACAGTTACTCAAAACCACATGAAGAGGGTCACTTGGGGGGCTAAATTAGTTAAGCATGTGCCTTCACTTCAGGTCATAATCTCAGAGTCCTCCTCCTGGGTTTGAGTTCCGCATCAGCTCCCTGCTCAGTGGCGAGTCTGCTTCTCCCTCTGCCCCTCCCCTGACTCGTGCTCCCTACACCCTCCTCTAATAAATAAAAATGTTAAAAAAAAAAAAAAGAAGAAGAAATAAAGATCTCCAGTGAAGGTAAATACATGAGAATATAGAAAAGTTAGTATTATTGTAATTTTGATTTGTAATTCCACTTTTTTCCACAGAATTCAAAATACAAATGCCTAAAAAATTATAAATATGTTATTTGGAACAGAATGTATAAAGATGTAATCTGTGACAACATAAAAGGGAGGAGGAAGGAAATACACAGGAGGAGAATTTTTGAGGTTGGTACCAATTCAAAAATAGATGGCTTTAAATTTAGGATGTTAAATAAAATCCACATGGTAACCACAGAGAAAATATCTTTAAAATATACACAAAAATAAATAAGAGAATCACAACAGTTTACTACAGAAAGAAAGAAAGAAATTAATCAATCCATCAACTAAACACAAAATCAGGCTGTTAGGAAGAAAATGAAGGACAACAAAACTGTAAGACAGAACAGCAGAACAGCTGAAGACTTTCCCTACCAGTAATCACTTTAAACATAAATGGATTAAACTCTCCAAAATACTTGAGACAAGAAATTTAAATATTTTTCTTTAAAAAAAATATTGATATTTACTCAGCCAATTCTCCTAGATCAGGCAAAGGCAATCCACACCACAACCCCATGAGGTCAATTCAGTAATATCCATGT
The DNA here is from genome assembly GCF_048164855.1 of Canis lupus baileyi. Lineage (NCBI taxonomy): Eukaryota > Metazoa > Chordata > Mammalia > Carnivora > Canidae > Canis > Canis lupus. Next base: position 61,144,224 of record NC_132853.1, on the reverse strand, counting down.
TTACAGAAGAGAATCCTTAGGCTGAGAGATTAAATAGCCTGATCACATAGGGAGGAGACTCTCACCACCCCTGCCCAAGCAGTGCTTGACACCGATCCAGTAGTTTGATGAACATACACTGATGGGGTGCCTGCATTACTCATTTTTAGCTCACCCTCAATCTTTCCTTTGTGGAGAGAAACACACAGAAGGAAATAACAAGTAACCTGTGATTTGGTTCTTAAGTGAAAACCCGGGAAAACTGCCCTCTAAAGAACAGAGAGAGGGGACCTAAGACTTGACCTAGCACCTATTGGACACCAGGAACTGAGAGACCCTCAGTCTTCTCAGCAATAAAGTCTTTTTAATTTTGTTACTCATTTTTCATGTTTCATGGAGTCTTTTTTTTTAAAGATTTTATTTTTTTATTCATAGACACAGAGAGAGGGGCAGAGACACAGACAGAGGGAGAAGCAGGCTCCACGCAGGGAGCCCGACGTGGTACTCGATCCCAGGTCTCCAGGATCACACCCCAGGCTGCAGGCGGCACCAAACCGCTGCACCACCGGGGCTGCCCTCATGGAGTCTTTTTAAATAAATATCCCTCTTTTATTTTTTCACAATTTTATCTCTTTTTTTTTTAAGATTTTATTTATTTATTCATGAGAATACACAGAGAGGGGAGAGAGAGAGAGAGAGAGAGAGAGAGAGAGGCAGGGACACAGGCAGATGGAGAAGCAGGCTCCCTGCAGGGAGCCCGACGTGGGACTCCAGGATCAGGCCTCCAGGATCAGGTCTCCAGGATCAGGCCCTGGGCTGAAGGCGGCGCTAAACCGCTGAGCCACCGGGGCTGCCCTCACAATTTTATCTTTTACAACAAAATTGCCTTACAGCTAATTAGTTACGTGGCAAAAATGTTTGCAGTGAAAATACAGGACACAGGCAAAAATGCAGTATTGTTAAAACACCTACACACTCAAAATGCTACTATATACTGAAAGAGCAGAAAAAACATAACATTAAGTGTCCAACTTACTTGTTTAGGGTTTTTTGTATCTCATCTGTTCAAGTAAAAGTCAAAAGATGAATTTCAAACTGCCAATTATTATGACAAAATACCATGAGAAAATGACATCTGACAGCAGTTTTTTGTAATGTGGTTGTAATGACATTAATGTCATACTCCCTCACATCATCAGTCATTTTTCAGGGGAATCAAGACCAAAAAAAAAAAAAAAGGAACCACCCCACCAGAACAATTCAGTCTCTTTCCCCACATTAACTGTAAATGTTTTTACAATAATCTTAGCAATCTAACTAAAGCCAAAAAGATATGCCTGAGAGTACACATTCCAAGAGGGAGAACACTGGGCTACTTCCTAAAATACTAAGACCAATCATACAACCTAAATTTATAGAAGATGTTCTGTTGAGTGTACTTCCAAAACTGCAAAGGGTGATTCCACATCAGGCCTCTCCACCTCAGGCTTTTTAGAAAGGTGCCTGCCACTGAACTTGAAACAAATGTTTTGTTAGCTTAAAGATTTTAAGAAGATACCGTATGTAAAAAAATTACTAAGATCCACTCACAATAGCACCAACTGTCATTATCAACTGCCATAAGATTGTGCTTGGGGGGGGGGGGGAGGGTCTCCCTCTCCACTACTGACATCTGGGGCTGGATCATTATCTGTTGTGGGGGACCATCCTGTGCATTATGTTTAGCAACGGCCCTGGCCCACTAGATGCCGGAAGCAGCACCCCACTCCCAGTTGTGCCAACCTAATATGTCTCCAGATATTGCCAAATGTCCCAGGAAGGGAAGGGGATCCCGGTAAGAACCAATGTTGTACTCTAATATCTTTCACTGGTTAAGACACACACCCATTCTATCCCAAAAGACAAACTGCAGCAAAAACCAAATAATGTCTAAAATCCCTATGGAATTCTCAACAGAGCACCATACATTCTAGAAATTGATGGATGGGGCAGCCCTGGTGGCGCAGCGGTTTAGCGCCGCCTGCAGCCCAGGGCATGATCCTGGAGGTCCAGGATCTAGTCCCATGTCGGGCTCCCTGCATGTAGCCCGCTTCTCCCTCTGCCTGTCTCTCTGCCTGTCTCTCTCTCTCTCTCTGAATGAATGAATGAATGAATAAATCTTAAAAAAAAAGAAATTGATGGACGTAGGAAAGGCAGTTTTTTTGTTTTTTTTTTTTTTTTAGAGTGCACTCGCATGTGCGTGGAATTGGGGAAGGGAAGGGACAGAGGGAGAGGGAGAGAATCTCAAGCAAACTCCAGGATGACCACAGAGCCTGACCTGGGGCTAGATTTCATGACTCCAAGATCATGACCTCAACCAAAATCAAGAGTCAGACACTTAGCTAACTGAGCCACCCATGTGCCCAAGGAAAGGCTTTCTAAAAAGTGCTTCCTAATCTCCCCATGTAAGTAAGCACTTCCTGGGATGACAGCAGTTATTACCTTGTGGTATTCAAACTGCTTCAAATCACAGAAGTGGTGATGTGTGCCTTAAACAAACCCTAGTATATTGTTTCATTAGCATATTCAAAAAATCTTCATCAAAAACTGGGACTGGAAGCGTGGGAGCCGACTTACTATATCATCATTATTTAAGATATTGTAAACTCCTCCAAAACCCAAACATAAAAGAAAACATGAGCTATGCAGAAATGTTAAAGAGATAAGAACACTACCCAAGATGTTAATTTGCTTTCATTAAAAGTTTCCTTATTTTAGAAACCCTCTTCATTTTCAAAAATACAAAACAAAACAAAAAAACACCTTTCTCCTCAGCAAAGCAAGAATAGTTGTATTTTCACAATGGAAAAATCTGTTGTTACTATAATAGTCTCATCTTCTGGAATATTTCCACCAATTATGCATGAAGCTTTGCTGAGCTTCTGCAACTGTGGATCTAGACAGAAGTACTGGTAATGAGGTGGGGGGGTCACATGTGACTGGAATCCCATCACTAGACATATGATCAGCACTTGAGAACGTTGACATAACAGTATCGTCCTAAATCAGCACTCAATGGGTACACGTATTTTGGATCTATACCAAGCGATGATGGCTCTGTGCCATTTCCAGGGGACACAAACACAGATGGGACTCAAGTCCCCACACCAGGGAAGACCAACAGAAAGAAACCTAAGCACAAGATGATCAAGAGGGAACATCTCTCCCCTTCCTTAGCCTGATAGCACAAAGGGCCAGTGGCCTGCTAGTCCTGAGAAGAGGCTCCATGACCCACCACTACTAAGGGGTCCTGAGCACCACTGCCAGCCTGGAAAGCACTCCAGTGACACTACCGGCCTGCAGAGGAGTCCAGCTTCAGGTCTACGCTGCCTCCCAGAAAGAAATCATAGCCCAAGTTTCCAAAGTATATGTGGTTCCTTACACTTCAAGAAGTAAAGCAGTTTTAAAAACTGAACTGTAAACCACAAAGTTCTTCAAATGGAGGGAGAAGCCATCCTTAACTTCCAAAACAACGGTTTGGCCAATGGCATTAATGAACAAGTATCCTTCGAATCAGACCACAAACAGGACATAACTTTTAACCAGTTCCCTTCCCTGACTTTGCACCTAAGGCAGAGGCATGTTTCTTTTTCCCCTGAATCAGGAAAGCTTTGTGGTGATGCTTACATTTTGGAATGGAACCGAACCAGAACAGAGGCTTCAGGAGGGAGGGCACCACCAATGGACCTCTCCTGGCCCAGCCTGCTGGACAACACCAACCACATCCCACCACCTGTTTTTGTGCTCAGGTGCTAGGAGGAAGGGGCCAACTTCTCCCAGCTAAAGGAACTTCAAACTTCACTTACTCCAAGAGGCCCTAGATCAATTTACTGCAGGCATGTGTGCGTGTATATGGAGCTACGGGCAAGCTAAAGAGTACTGGCCCTTGGGAACACTGCTGCCCTCGTGACACATTTTCTGGCACATTAATTCCTCATGCCCTCGTGACACATTTTCTGGCACATTAAGTCCTCATGGGCTCCTTCACACCAGGACAGGTGATGGACAAAACACATGCAAGCCCCTAATGTAGCAGGGACACTGACACGGGGCTAGTTGTATCATGCAATGTCAGACAATTGTTATCCCAGGTTACACAGGAGAGAACAAATATTCAAACAGGTTAAGTGGCAGGGCGGGAATCTAGCCGCAGAGTGTCCAGCTCCAGAGCCCCTCCTCACCATCTGATACAGTCAGTACACATATGACCACCGCAGGTTACAAGTCCTCCCACACAGGCTTGTCTCTCAAAAGATGTTATAAATTCAAATTATTTTAAATCTAAACCATCTTAAACCACTCATTAAACATTAAATAACATTAAAATAAACTGAGTTGGGGATCCCTGGGTGGCTCAGCGGTATAACGCCTGCCTTTGGCCCGGGGCGCAGTCCTGGAGACCCGGGATCGAGTCCCACGTCGGGCTCCCTGCGTGGAGCCTGCTTCTCCCGCTGCCTGTGTCTCTGCCTCTCTCTCTCTCTCTCTCTCTATGTCTATCATGAATAAATGGGTAAAATCTTAAAAAATAGAGTTTTACCACTGAAAGAATTACTACAGACTAAGTGAAGTGGAAGTTAACCCGGTTGTTGGGTTATTTTTAACTTAGTAAACTGACAATTATGTTAAAATAGCTGCCCTGTGTTCTCAATATCTACAAATCAGTGATAAAATGTATCTCAATTTGGCAAATGAAAACATATTATAGCTTTCAAAGAAAAGTTCACAGTGGTCATTAAAAGCAATTCATTTGTACACTGAGCACTTTTCAAAGCGCAAAGCACCTCTGCCCCTCTACTATGCATACGCCACAACCCGTCACCTAGGCCTGGGTCCCGGAGCCCAGCAACCTTGGGTCCCTTTCTCAGCTTTGCATACAAGTTGGTCAGTCTCAGGTCATAAAAGGAAGGCATCTCAACCAACCCTGCAGCCCTGGAACAAGAAAACACAACAGGCCTCACTAGCAGTCTACTCTGGTCTTCAAACAAGACATCCCCCACTGGATCTTCTACCGGGAACCCTGTCATCCTTCACACCTTGCCTGTGTCCACTCTGCGTCCAACCAGGCCTCGGCCATGTCTCTCAGGGGTTCCTTACCCACTTTACCCTGGTGACCCAGAGGGTCTCCACTCCTCCTAAGCCTACTCTTACCTCCATCCTCCTTACAACAGCCTCCTGCCTCACAAAGTTCTCACACTCTCACTTCCCCTCATTCTCCAGCCCCACACCCAGCCTCATTCCTCATCCTCCAAGAGGTCCTGACTGCCAAGGCCATGGCTCCTCATGGAACATGACATTGGTGACATGTGAGTCACTGCCCTTTCCTGAGGCCATCTCCCCTCCTGGAACTCTGCTTATTTCCCTCTGTTACTGGTATTCTCTGGGAATCTTCAGTTCTGCCCCATGCCCATTTCTGAGCAGGACCAAGTCACTGTGAATCCCTTCAGTTCTCTTCTTGGAGTCTTCGCCTGGCAAGCTCCAGAAGCCTCTCTGCTCACCTTTCTTCAGTTCCCAACCTTCGAGGATGCTATCTCTGATTTAATGAGAAAGTCTTCAGATGTGACATTACCAAACTTAATCTGCAAGTTAAAACATGCCATACAAGAAGGAAGGAAGGGCTGTATCATGAGTGATTGGCAGCTAACCTAGCACAGGAACAGGGTCACTCTTCTAAAACACAAATGTAATTTCAGGTGTTAAACAGCTTGCAGCAACAGTAAATTCATCGTGTTCTATTGGTTTGGCTTATTAGATAGTCTAGGGCCTTTCTGATCAAAAATATGTCAAACTCACTTGACATTTCAAAGTATGTGAACAACTGTTAAAGAGTTGCTTATTTTTATTTATAAATTATACTTAGTTTGCTTCCATGGCAACAACAAGAGCAACAACACAGCCAGGCATTCCCGTGCAGCAGATCTTCCTAAAACACTTTATTGCCCACTCAGGCACCAGACCAAGACCCTAAAAAATAAGGACCTTGTCCTTAAAGAGGACATTCTTCATTCTGTCACCGACCACACTAAAAATCCTCCCCGCCCAGGCCCAGGCAAACCTCACACTCCACAACCAGGCCCCAGGTTCCTTCCAGGCTCGATCCCACCTTCTTCAGCACTAGGCTACTGGCCAGGGACACCCCTGAGGCCGCGTCCACCTGCTCACTCCTAGGAGCACCCCCCACACACACACACACACAGGTGGCCCAGGGTTCTTCGACTGAGTCCACCCCAGAGAACTGCCCGCCCAGTACTAGTAACACCTGCCCCTCCAGTGAGTTAGACACTTCTGAAGAGGAAAAACTTTACATATCTGTACACACAGCCCCACATGCTTGGCTGAAAATCAAGGATTTGTGGAAATCACCTGTTTTCTGGAAACCACACACCCTGGCAGTCATGTGCATGCTCACACACTTGAGGACTCCAGCTGGGCCCACCAATCATCATGGAGAAACCATTTGTATTCAGACCTTACCCCAACTGTTTAAAATACAACACCCAACACACAGGATCATGATCCTCATCTTTCTCTCTTCCCCTTAAATTAGTACATTATTTGGTATTTTAATAAAACAATGAACCGTACTTCAAGCCTAAATTACTTATGCACTTTGCAAGTTTTCTGCATGTAAATTTCTAGCAAATACAAATACTAACTACAAATACAAATTCTCTCTAAAATCGGAATTGGACTTAAAAATCACTGTCATTCAAATCAGAGACCAACCATGGATCGCGCCTTTTTAAAACTTGTATGGGGATTTTCAATTCGGCGGACAAATCTGCATAATGGCTCTAAATCACACATGCTTTTAAACTTAGGCACTTGACTTTTTAAACTTAGAAAGAACTTGTAAAACCAACTTTAGTTTCAAGGAGGAGATTTTTAAAACGTTTCTTATCTACGTTTTACTAGTACCAACTGTCTTTTCACCGTTTCTTTCATGCACCTGTATGTTAACCCCTCTACAGCAGACATGCAGAAGAGAGGTGCTCCAAAGTCCTACCAGTTACCCACGCACTTCACGCTCTAACAATGTCAAAATCCTTCTGTGAAAAAGAATCCCTGGGTCCCTATGAAGTGCAGGGCTCGTGGAAGCCTTGGCAGCCCCAGACCTTCCCAGCGGCTCTGCCTGTTGCTCAGCCCTTCTTCAGGGCTCACTGTACCCCTCAAAGGGGGTCTGATTTCTGCTCCCTCGCCAACAGTCAACCTCGGATCCTTAGCGTGTCAACACGAACAGGCGTGGCCCATGACAATCAGAGAATTTCCCCTAAGAACTTCAAGACCCTCAGAGCAAAGACACAAAATCCTTTGCCGCGACACCAAGTTGTCTGTCAACAACCAAGTGTGGGGTCCGACAGCGGCTGCGGCGCACACCCCACAGCCCTGCCACGCGCCCGACGAGGCCTCAGCGGGCCCGGGAGCTGCGGGCGCAGCTTTCCGGCCGCCCGAGCACCGGAGCACAGCCCGCCACGTACAAAAATCAGGGAATTAAGGAAAAGCAACAGCTCTTATCAGCATCCCCAGAAACTGAAAGCGGTTAAAAACGTGTTTGTGGACAAAGGCCGCATTTGCAACGATCTAGAAAGCAGCCCCTGAGGAGTAATTAGCATTTCCTAGACAGCAGCCTTGGGTTTTTTTTGTTTTGTTTTTTTGCAAAGTAAACGGTAACTTCACAGAACCAGAGGCGCAAGCGGAATGGCCGGGCCGCGACCCGACTGCCCCCGGGGAAGCCCCCATAACGGCCGCGCCCCCTCCTAACAGGTCCCAGCTCCTCGACGGCCTGAAAAGCAGAGTCGTGCTGGGAAGCGCCCAGTTTTCCCCAAATTTCAAGGTGCAGACTCTAGAGCGTGTCGGGAGGCGTCTGCGACGTGTGGGGCCGCTATACCCACGGCGGCAGGGGAGTCCCTGCGGCCCAGAACACATCTCCTCAGGCACCTCAGCGCGGAAAGGAAGTCTCCGGGCGGCCATCGGGGGGGATTCGGATTCTGAGTCAAGAAAACAGGTTTCGGGTCGCGGCCGGGGCGCGCACGGGGGGGCTGCCAACTAGGCGGGGGTCCCGGGAAGGCGCGCCGGCCCACGTGCAGGGTCGTGGGGGGGTCACGGGGGTCACGGGGGGCGCTGCGGCCCGGGCCCACTCACACGCGCGGCAGCTGCAGCGGCGGCGCCCCGCGCCTCTGGAACACGCCGTCCACGAACACGCCGTTCTTGCCGAGGCAGCGCAGGTAGAAGTCGCCGCCCGCGTCGGGCCCGGGCTGCGCCGACGGCTCCGGGGCCGCCCCGCCATGGCCGCCGCCGCCCGGGGGCGTGAAGATCTCGAGGTGGCGCCGCGAGATGAAGCTCGAGTGGCCCATGCTCACGTCCACCGAGCCCTGCGACGAGTTGCGCCCGATGGTCACCGAGCGCTTCTTCATCAGGTACTCGAACTCGCGGCCCTCGAGGCGCGCCACGGCCCAGCCGCCCGGCGGGGACCCGCCGCCCGCGCCCCCGCCGCCCCCGGCCCCGCCGCCCGCGGGAGGCCCGCCCGCGCCCGGGAGCGCCGCGGCCGCCGCCATGGGCCTGCGAGGGCCCGGGCCGCCTTCCGCCGCCGCCGCCGCCACGGAGCTGAGGGCCGCGCGAGGCCGCCGGCCGGCGAGCGACGAGCGGCGGCGAGGGGCGGGACACGCGCGGCGCGCTGCGAGCCGGCGGGCGCCGCTGACGGACGGCCGCGCTGGCCAATGGGCGCGCGCGCAGCAGTGGGGCTACCGCGGCCGGCCAATGGGCACGCACGCCGTCCGGGAGCCCGCACGTCCTCCGCGGCGCATGGCGCAGGCGCGGCCCCAGCGGCCTGGAAAACCCGGGGCGGAGCGCGGCCGGCGCGGGGCTGCGGGGGGCTGGCCGCGGGTCGAGGTCGCGGCGGGGCGGCGGCCCGGGTGGCGCGCGGGGGCGGGGCGGGCGCGGGGACGGGGAGGGGGGGCTCCCGGCACACGGAGCTGCCCGAGCGCCCGCGGGTGGCACCGCGGAGCCCCCCCCGGCGGAGCGCCGACTTGCCCCGGCGGGTCCGCGCCCACGGCTCAGTACACGAGGTCGGAGTGTGGAAGCGGCAAGCGGGAGCCTCCGGTTCGCGGGCGAGCTGCGGAGGCGCCTGGCCGGCCGCTGGAGGTCAAGCCCCGCAGTCGGGGTGCGGGTCGCCGGAAAAGCACGTCTTTCAGGAAACAAGCAACAGCACGAGGCAGCGGACGGCGAAGCACCCGGAGGCCCAGGCAGGGGGCCTGCCCCCGCGGGCCCCACCGGCCTCCCCCGACGTGCGGTTCGCAGACGCGCACAGGCCCGCGAAGCGCCTCAGCGGCGGCGGCACGCGCGAGCCTGAAACCCACCCTCGCGCCGACGGGGAGGTGCTGGAGCCTCGCACGGATGCGTGTCCGTGGCGTCCTTGCACGTGGTCATCACGCCCCTCGACGAAAAGCCGGGTCTTGCCGAGCAGCAATGGTAGGGGTCGCACGGTCCTGAGAAGAACCCCCCCCCCCCCCAGGTGCGGGGACACTCAGGGCGCCAGGTCAGAGGCTGCACAGAGCGGCGAGCCCACCGGCAGCTCGGAGCCGTCGGCCTGCGTGCGAGGAGGAGGACCCGAGGGCGCCATGCGGGACGGCTCGGCGCGGGGCGCAGGCAGCACCCGAAGACGCCCGCGAGGAGGCAGCCGCTGCTCCCTGCACGGGGACCTGAAGGCAGAGATGTGCAAGGCACACACGGACCCAGGCTTACCTAGACTTGTTCTTCCATTCAGATGTGCGCCGAGCATCCAGGCTAGTCCAGACGCAGGGGGAGAAGAGAGCAGATGCGTATGCAGGCGCACACCTGGAGTAAGTGCGGACGCCGAAGAGCAGCAGGTGCTGAGACCACGACTGTTGTCCACGTAATGGATGGGAGCAGTATCAGTGTATATGTCGGTTTTGATCAAGACTAAAAACGAGGGACGCCCGGGTGGCTCAGTGGTTGAGCGTCTGCCTTCAGCTCCGCGACCCCGGGATCTGGGATCCAGTCTCACCTCGGGCTCCCTGCATGGAGCCTGCTTCTCCCTCTGCCTCTGCCTCTCTGTCTCTCGTGAATAAACAAAATCTCTAAAAAAGGAAAAAAGACTAAAAACGAGGATATTGGAGATTTATCTCTTAATAATATGGGCTTTTTTCCAGGGCTCCCCCCGCCCCCCCCCCCGCCGCCCCAAACACCTAGTCCAGGGCTTTTTTCCTCCCTCAACACCTAGTTCATAAATCCAATGATGAGAATTGCTGGAGTGAGGCAGGGCACAGAACCAGTATTCCCTAGTTTTCATAACTGTATGCACATAAGTAAACATAACTAGACGTTTCATTAGAGTGACCTAACACTGTTCTTTGACCCTCTTCTAGTTGCAGGTGGTACGTGAGGGTTGAAACCTTGTGGGACTGGGAGACACTGGGTCTTGGTGCAGCCAAAGCAGCACTGAAACACCACAAACACCACACCCTAGGAATAAGGGCTACACACCAGGAGTAAAGATAAAGCAAAATATTTCAAATGAAGAGCTCATTAAATTTTCTGAACACCAGAATGGACACACTAAAGAGGATTTTTCAACTCAAAGTTCCATCAGTAGAAATCATCTGAAAACAGAAAAAAAAATAGGACGAGAAAAAAGATAACAGAAAGGAATATTAGAGACCTATGGGACAAGATCAAACGGTCCAGTGTGTGTGAAGTGAAGTTGGATGTCTAGAAGGAAGGGAAAAGAAATTGGAGCAGTAGAAATATTTGAAAAGAGAATGTGTAAGAATTTTACAAATTTGTAAGAATACACTGACCTACAAATCCAGAAAATTTAGCAAACCCCAACGAGGACAAATTCAACAAAAAACACTTGGAGGCATATCACGGTCCAACTTCCAAAGGTAAAAATAAAAGTCGTCAAAGGAGGGCAGCCTGGTGACTCCGTGGTTGAGCATCTGCCTTTGGCTCAGAGCATGACCCTGGGGTCCTGGGATCAATTCCCACGTCCCGCTCCCTGCATGGAGCCTGCTTCTCCCTCTGCCTGTGTCTCTGCCTCTCTCTCTCTCTCCCTCTCTCTCTGTGTGTGTCTCCTGAATAAATGAATAAAATCTTTTTAAAAATTATTTTTAAAAAGTCCTAAAAGAAAAAAATATTTTTTAAAGTTTATTTATTATAGAGAGAGAGCACATGGGGGAGGGCAGAGGGCAGGGAGAGGGAGAATCCCAAGCAGGCCCCCTGCTGAGTGTGAAGCAGGACGTGGGGCTCAATCTCACGACCGGAGTTCACAACCTGAGGTGATGACCTGAGCTGAAACCAGGATTTGGATGCTCAACCGGCTGCGCCACCCAGGCATCCCTAAAAGGGGACAAATATTTAAGAGACTTATTACGTTCAGGGAAACTTCATTGAGAATGACTTCTCAAAAGCAGTGGGCCCTGGAAACCAACAGATGGCACCTGCAAAATGCTAGCGGTCACACGGTCTTTGGGACTAGTACTCAATACCTAACAAAAATATCCTTCAAAAATTAAGGATGTATTTAACTTTTTTTTTAATGATAGTCACAGAGAGAGAGGGGCAGAGACGCAGGCAGAGGGAGAAGCAGGCTCCATGCACCAGGAGCCCGACGTGGGACTCGATCCCGGGTCTCCAGGATCGCGCCCTGGGCCAAAGGCAGGCGCCAAACCGCCGCGCCACCCAGGGATCCCTATTTAACTTTTAACATCTGTAGTAAAAGGCATTTCAGGGGCACCTGCGTGGCTCAGTGGGTGAAGCATCTGCCTTCGGTTCAGATCATGACCCCAGGGTCCTGAGGTCGAGTCCTACATGGGGGTCCCTGTTCAGCGGGAGCCTGCTTCTCCCTCCCCCTCTGCCCTCCCTCGTGCTCGCTTGTTCTCTCTCAAATAAATAAATAAAATCTTAAAAAAAAAAAAAAGAAGGCATTTCAGATAAACAAAAGAACACTGTCACCAGAAGACCTGGCCTTCAGAAAAATACTGACGTTCTTCAGGCCTGAGGAAAGCGACCCCTGTGGAATCCCAGATCTTCCCTAAGGAATGAAGGACACCTGAACAGGATGACACGGGTGACTATAAGAGACATTCAAGGGATCCCTGGGTGGCTCAGCAGTTTGGCACCTCCCTTCGGCCCAGGGCGTAATCCTGGAGTCCCGGGGTCGAGTCCCACGTCAGGCTCCCTGCATGGAGCCTGTCTCTGCCCCTCTCTCTCTGTGTCTCTTTCTCTCTCATAAATAAAAATTTGAAAATCTTTTTAAAAAGAGACATTCAAAATAATTTCTTGGAAAGATTATCATATGACTGCTCAAAGCAGATTGTAAAGTCACGTGTTGTGGGTTTTAGAGCAATGGTGTGCAGTTCCGAGCCACACCAGGACATGTCCCGTACAGGAGCCGCCACCGCAGAGGCCTCGCGTGCGCTTGCAGTGTGGCTGGCGTGAATGAGGAGCTGAACTGTAAAGTTGTACTTGGTTATAATTAATGTAACTTGACGTTTAGCTAGCCACAGGTGGCTACTGGCTACCAGGGCAGGCAATGCAACCCTCAGAAATAAAAAGGTCGCAGGAGAACAAAAGGTTAGGAGGCAAGTCGGTGTTATTTCACTGTTGCATGGTCGATCGAACGCTGTATGATTTCAAAGTGAACTGTAATTCCCAGCTCAGCCGTAAGTATAAATGTATATATTACATATGAGGTCCTGTAATAGCTACATATTAAAAATACAATAGAGGAGATGAATGGAATTATGAATAGTCCAATAGCGAGCAAGAAAGAATAGATGCAACAAATACAGAGCAAGGTAGTGGCTTTAAACCCAACTGGGTCAATCATATTAAATGTAAATGCCTGGACCACTGCAATTAGAAGCCAGAAACTTTAAATAATGACTTTACAAAACACGCTTTCGATCTAAAGACCAAGACAAACCAAAGATACAAGGATGGAACAAGAAGCATCACCCAGACACACATCCCGTGATCGCCGGTGACACTGACGTGAGACGAGGCCACCCCCTGTCGGGACCGTTAAGGGACAGGGTCAGTTCAGCAGGAACGTGCAAGAATCCCAAGCGCGTGTCAGAACCGAACTCCCAGGGCGCCCGTGGGCTCGGTCAGTGGAGTGTGCAGCTCTGGATGTCGGGGTTGTGGGCTCGGATCCCCACACCGGGTGTGGAGATGACTTAGATGAAATCTTTAAAAATAAACAAAAAAACAGAAACAACTTCCAAGTGTTCAAAGCAAAACTTGACAGAACCGAAATGAGGGAAGAACCCACAGATGCAGCTCAAGATGTTAACACTATGTAGTTACTCGAAGGAGCCAGCAGAGACGTCCAGATGGAAAGGACAGCAAAGGAGGCCTGGCCCGTCCCGAGTTACCATCGGGCAGGCTTGGCTGGAGGAGGTGCCATCAGAAGTGTGAGTGTGTGCGGTGTGCCAGGTGCTGAAAGGACTCGTGGATCCTGACTCAGGCCGTCCTCGCGCCCCACGTGCACCTGACAGATGCTCCGCGGCTGGCGCATCACCCTGGGCCGCGGGGGACGGGGAGGCTGCTCGCCCCGGATCCCCTGGGCCACGGGGGACACAGCCTGGAGGGCCCTCCACCACCTCCCTAGAGAGCCGAGAGGAAGGCCGCCCCTACGGGCCGCTCACAGCGACAAGGGGTGCTTGGTACGTTGCAATCGTGAATTGCCATAGTTCCTAAGAAACAAAAATTCAGAGCACCATCCAGCTCTGCAGTGGTCTCATTTAACAAACGCGTGCACCCTGTGCTTGGAAGGCCTGTGCCTTAAGGATATACCCCACGCCTCAGCATCTCTCCCCGAACTGCAACACCGTCCCCGGGAGAGCGCCACACCCAGCAGAGGCCACTTCCCGCAGAGAGCCCCGTGGCCAGCTCTCGCCCAAATGGCCTCGTCCTCCCACTGCTCCCGAGCGGCGTCGCCCACCGATCCAGTCGCCTCCTGATGTCGTACACACACTGGGCACCTGAACAACTCAAAGGCCAGGGCACAGCTCCCAGCACAGCCAGTACTGGGTACGACCTGACTCCCTGGAAACTATACTACTAGTCCACTGTTGCTTGGAAGCCTTACCAATAGCAGCTGATTAACAATATGTTGTACGTTAAATGTTTTATATACTGTATTCTCACCAAAGAAAATAAGCCAGACTAAAAAACTGGTGAAATCATAAGAGAAAACAAGTTGGTGGGACGCTTGGGTGGCTCAGCAGTGGAGCCTCTGCCTTCGGCTCAGGCCGTGACCCCGGGGTTCCGGGATCGAGTCCCGTGTCGGGCTCCCCGCAAGGAGCTGGCTTCTCCCTCCGCCTGTGTCTCTGCCTCTCTGTGTGTGTGTCTCTCAAGTATAAATAAAAATAAAATCTAAAAAAAAAAAATTGCTACTACATTGTATGGGAAAAAAATCCACCTGTAAGTGGACCTACATGGTTCAAACTCATGAGGTGCAGGGCTCCTGGCCCCAGGATGTTGTAACCTGTGTGTAACAGTTGTTGGACATTTAGTAACTGATGGGCTGGTGATGTTTCTTGCTGCCTTCCTTTCGTGGTTACTTAGTTTCTGTGACGTTAGGTCCTATCTCCTCAGCTACAGAAACTTCCATTTATGCTTTTCTTTTTTAAAAAAGATTTTATTTGGGGATCCCTAGGTGGCTCAGCGGTTTAGCGCTCTCTCTCTCTCTCTCTCTGTCTCTCATGAATAAATAAAATATTTTATTTTTATTATTTTTTAAAAATAAAATCTTTTTTTAAAGCTTTTGTTTGTTTATTTATTTATTTATTTTTTAATTTATTCATGAGAGACACACAGAGAGAGGCAGAGACACAGGCAGAGGGAGAAGCAGGCTCCATGCAGGGAGCCCCATGCGGGACTCAATCCCAGGACCGCGGATCACGCCCTGGGTCGAAGGCAGGCGCTAAACCGCTGAGCCCCTCAGGGATCCCCTATGCTGTAAATTTAAAGAGTATTATCATGGATGTAAGTACTATATTCAGTAAAGGACAAATTTCACATTTTCTGGTTTTCTTCTTTAAGAAACACAAGTACTACACTGTAAAAAACCATCACCATGAGCTCTCTGCTACCCAGCCTTCTGAGGATGAACTGTTGTGGTTGATTAAACACCCTGGGCTCGGGGGCAGGTGTGTTTGTCCATCAGCATCTGCACAGCACCCGGCAGGCAGTAGGTATTTCATACATTTGTCACATTGCTGCACTGAATTGAGGTCTACTTGATAAAGAAATCCTAATTTATATGATTATGAAGTTTCAAATAGTTGTGATACAATCACAACATCACAACCACCTGACCTCAAAAGCTTACTGATGTACCTCCTCTTGTGGACCATTCAGGAGAAGTCTGGCGATCTCTTGGTGCCCATAAGCGTAATAACCAGTATCATTTTTTCACTGTCATGATATATATGGAGAAGTACTTGTCAACATAGAGCTCAGCCCAAGTGTTGAAGTAGCTATATTGGTATAGATTCTTAAACAAAAGCAACAGATCTTTGAATGTTGATTTGCTAAACTTCTGCCCTGTTGGATCTGTAGAGTAAGCATCATCCCGATCAAAACCTCAGCTGGCTTTTTTTGTAGAAATTGACAATCCAATTTTCTTCTTCTTTTTTTCTTTTTAAGATTATATTTATTTATTCATGAGAGACAGAGAGAGAGATAGGCAGAGACCCAGGCAGAGGGAGAAGCAGGCTCCATGCAGGGAGCCCGACGTGGGACTCGATCCTGGGATCCTGGGATCACGCCCTGAGCCGAAGGCAGACGCTCCACCACCGAGCCACCCAGGTGCCCCCAATTTTCATAATCATATGGAAATGCATAAGACTGGGACGCCTGGGTGGCTCGGTGGTGGAGCGTCTGCCTTCGGCTCAGGGCGTGACCCCAAGGTCCTGGGGTCGAGTCCTGCATCAGGCTCCCCATATGGAGCCTGCTTCTCCCTCTGCCTGTGTCTCTGCCTCTCTCTCTCTCTCTGTGTCTCTCATGAATAAATAAATAAAATATTTAAAAATAAATGCTAAATTTTATAAAATAGGCAAGAGGCTTGAGCAGCTACTTCATGAGTATGAATGGCCAGTAAGTGTGTTAAAAGTGTGCAGCATCATTAGTCATCAGGGAAATGCAAACTGAAACCACAGACACGGGCAGGACGGCTAATGTTACTAAGCCCACCGTCCACAGGTGCAGATGACGATGTGCAGCAACTGCAGCTCTCACACGGGGTCGGCGGGACGCAGCACAGGGCGACCATGGTGGGAAGCAGTTTGGCAGCTTCCTTGTGACGCTACACAACCCAGCTGTCCGGCTCCCAGGTACTTCCCCACGAGAAAGCAAAGCCCGTGCCTACAGGATGGCTGCAACGAGAGTCTTCACGGCAACTTTATGCAAAATAATCAAAACGGAAGCAGCCCGGGGCGCCTGGGCGGCTCATCGGTCAAGCGTCCAGCCGCTGATGTCAGCTCAGGTCGTGATCTCAGGGTCGTGGGGTCGAGCGTGGGGCTCCGCACTCGGCGGGGAGTCTGCTTGGGCCTCTCTCCCTCTTCCTTCCCTCCACTCGCTCTCTCTCAAATAAGTAAATAAATCTTTAAAAACAAACAAAAAGCCTGAAACAGCCCCAGTGTCTTCGACAAGTAAGTAAACCAACCACGGCGCATCCATGCGACGGAGTGGCCAGTGAGGCAGGGCTGCCTCCCGAGGCCCGGCCGCACGTCCCCGGTGCCGCCTCTCACGCGTGCCTCCGGGCTGCGTCCCAAGCAGACTGCGGGAAGTGTTCTGAGCTTCCACAGAAAGGTAATTAGGAGCCAGCAAGGTGTAAGGTGTCGCCGATCTAGAATGCGCCGGTGCACAGCTGTCCATCCCTGCCCTGCAGGCGAACAGAGGATCCATGGAGATGTCCACGGCCACCCGCGGTGGGCAGTGGCATATCTCCTGGGGAAGAAGTGGACGGTGGGTGTGTAGCGTGGCGCGCAGCTGT
Organism: Canis lupus baileyi; assembly: GCF_048164855.1. Taxonomy (NCBI): domain Eukaryota; kingdom Metazoa; phylum Chordata; class Mammalia; order Carnivora; family Canidae; genus Canis; species Canis lupus. Next base: position 61,127,186 of record NC_132853.1, on the reverse strand, counting down.
GGACAAGGCCGACCGGCCACCTGGTCACCAACAGAGTCCACGGCCATATTCGCCAGCTGCTACCAGGAGCTACTCCCATTTCTTAGGATTCTGTCCTTTTCCATTTAAAAATTAATGTCTTACTTTGCCATTTCAATTTAAAATTACATTTTGATTAAGGTTGGAACACATAATTAGATCACTTAGAAGTTAAAATTGGTAAGTTTTAAATTCCATCCGATTTTAGGAGAGAGTGAGCTTTATAGATGAATAACACATCCATCTCTAATTGAACTTCATCCTAAACAAATGAGAGCTTTAGAGATGAATCTGATGATACCAACTTTTAAAAGAAAATCATTAAATTATTGATATTAAGTGGACCTGAAAGTGTGTGTTTCTAAGGCCTCCTTCATCCAAGTCTCTTCTCCGCAGACAACCCCCAGGAGCTCCGGAGATGGGGGAGGCGTGTTCCCACCCCGCGTACTCCAGGGGCAGGCTCGACAGGTGTGTCGGGGTGCGTGTCCCACACACGTCGTGGAGCTACATGTGTTTACCTGCCTGGTTAAGGCAGTGCCCCCCGGAGGTGACCAGGGGCGGGCGGGCCCTACACAAGCGGCCCCACACGCCCCCCAACCACATGTACGAGCTTGACAAGAGCACTAGGGATGGCCTGGTCGGGGTGGGAGTGAAGGCACGCAGCACGTGGCCCTCGTGGTGCCCAGCGACCCTCGGCCGGCCGGCCACAGACCCCCTAGCACGAAGGTCCAGGGCCCCCCCCTCCTCCGGGCCAACTTTCTGAATCTCTGGGCCAACGCTGGTGTCCTCCAAGGTGCAAAACGCAGACTGTGGGACAGACGGGAGTGAAAGCACAGCTACGGGCGCCCTCAGCTCAGGTGTGGCCCCGGGTCCTGGGATCGAGTCCCGCCTCGGGCTCTGCTCCTCCCTCTGCCTCTGCCTTTGCTTGTGCGCTCTCGCTCTGTCAAACAAATAAATAAAATCTTTTAAAAAATTAAACAGCAAGCCGGTGCTGGTTTCCGAACAGAGGGACCTGCTGCCCAGCCGGAGCCCCTGCTGGTCCCGCCGGCTCCCGGGAGGGGAAGCGGGGGTCTGAGCGCAGGGGCCAGCCCCCCGACACCGCCCTCGCCTGGGGCGCAGTTGGGGGGTGACTTTACCATACTGATTCCCACGGTGGCCCGTGCAGAGACCGTCCTGAGTCTGAGGCTCAGCCGAAGCCGGTCCTCAGCCTGCGGCTCGGCTGCATGGGGCGCATGCGCGGCAGCCGGTGCTCGTTGAGGAGTCCAGCGCGGGGCCGCCCCCGGGCCCTGAGCCCGACCTGAGCCCGAGGCAGAGCTGCGGCGACCGGCCCCGGTGCCCCCCGCGCCTGGCCAACAGGCACCCGGAGGCCTCAGCGCCCCAGAGGCCATTTCGCACTCACGGAGACCGTGGCGCTGCCTGCAGGAGCCGGAAGCCCGAGGCAAAGGCGGTCCTGCCCCCAGGACCATGACACAGAGAGAGAAGCCCAGGGTTTCAGAAAGCGGGCAAAGAGGAGTTCTGACGCCGGAGAGCGAACGCAGGGTGAGGAGAGACTAGAAGAATCTCCAAGGCTCTGGGCTGCGCGGGCTCCCGCCAACCCCCAGGGGACACTGTCAGACCCAGTGGCAGGGCAGGCCTGTGCCCGAGATGCCACGGCCCAGGGACGCCAGCAGCACTCCCCGGGGGAGGAAGCGGAGCTCCCCGGAGAACCTCGGGGGTCCTCGGACCCGCCAAGCTGTTCTCTGGGGCCCACGCCGATCCGCGTTCCCAGCAGCCGCGCAGGAGGGCTCCTGTCACCCCACTTTCCACCACGGGGTGCGGCAGCCACGTTAGGGGGCCGGCTGCGGTCCCCAGGTCCGGGATGCCCGGCATCGTGTCCTGGGCCGACCGGCCACGATCAGAGCAAGGGACTCTTGGCCCCTGGTGGTGCTTTCAGGACCAGAGAGGTGGGCATGCGAACGTGCCGACGGGGCCTCGGTGGGGAGGGGACTCGCACCCAGGACGGGGGAGGTGAGCCTGTGTGTGGGGTCACATGGGGGGCTGGACCCCAGGCTGAGGAGAGCTGGCGACCTCAGGGGTAGGTCCTCTGCTCAGCTGGGACGTCCACGCAGGGCCAACCCCGGGAGGCAGGCGAACACGGCCCTGCCCAGGGGCCTGCGTGACAGAGGTGCCTCCTGGTGTCTGCAGCGCATCCCCGTAGCTGCGCTGCCCAGCTGCCCAGGTGCTCGCCAGGCCAGAGGCTGCCCACGGGGCCGTGTCCTGCAGCCACACACACAGGAGCATGTCGGGAGAGGACAGGCTGTGAAGGTGTGGGGTACTGACCAGCAGAGTGCAGCATCCCCCCAGCATCACGCGTCCCAACTGAGCTAAGGCCCCACCGCGTGGATGCGGGTCAGGCCAGAGCACGCCTGTGTGGGAACATATTCTGCACAAGTGGCCCCCACCGTCCCAGCCAATGCTTCTCCCCCTTAGTGTCTCAGAACGCCCGTGCTTGGGGACACACCCGTAGCAGCACTGCCAGCAAGCCCTCGGCGGGGGAAGGCCAGCCTCTCACGCCAGACAGCGCACACCAATCTTAGCATATCTGAAGCATCTTGTCCCAAATCTGGAAGTGTCAGAAGAAATAACTCTCAGACTGGTAGTGACTCAGCCAAAGGGCCTAAAGAAATGTGTGTCCCAGTGACACAACTCCACATGCACTGCACAGTCCCGTCCGGGAGTGCAGTTTCTCCTTCACACTGTCACAGATCCCAATGCCGCGAGGAGCAATTTTAAAATGCTTTTGAGCTGCCCTGTTAGCCTTAGTTCAGACTAACTTTGCACACTTTAGAATTACTGATCATAGGAAGTCCAAACACGAGCGGAAGGAAATGTGTTACAGAAAGGAGAAGCTGAAACAAAAAGTCTCGTAGACAATTTAAAAAAAAAAATCAAAAGTGTATCACAGTGGAAACCAAAAACACTAATGGTCAAAATCATGAATAGCTAAGAAAATATGGATAATGGAAATGACACAGAAATGGAAGGTATTCTGAGACCCAGGACACCCCTAAACAGGAAGCAAAAAAGCAGAAGGAAGATGGTAACGGACGGGAAGCCAGGATGCCGCCCGCCAGCAGGGCGCCCCAGGGGCCCAGACTTTGAGATCTGTGGACTTCGTGGAGCCCTCTGATCCTATGTTACACCTGTTACCATGAGTGAGAATTCCCCCAATCACATATAAGGAAAAATCCACATTTCGGATCATGATCCCATTTACAGAGATCAAGTAAACGTACAATCGGCAAGAGATGCTTCTCAAAACATTTCGAGTTTTTTTTTCAGTTGTCCTGCACCTATTTAAAAGATTTTACATAATCTCTGCACCTAATGTGGGTCCCGAATTTATAACCCCAAGACAAAGAGCTGCATGCTCCAGTGACTGAGCCTGCCGGATGCCCCCGAAAGAAGTCCTTTTAACAGGAAGACAGCTACATCGCATTGACGAGCTTGCTCCGAGGCCGCAGGTCGCCTATATTGTTTGCTTATAATTAGTCTCAACACAGTCACGCCCGCAGACACATCACAGGACAATAGCAGGACCGTTAAGGAGCCGACACGGAACGCAGGAGGTCCAATTCGTGAGGAGGCAGGAGTCACAGCGGGAAGTGGCTTCCCTCCCTTCCCGGTCCGACCTGGAATCCTGGCCAGCCCGACACCGAGGCCGCTGCACAGCCCAGGCCAGTCCCTGCGCCCGGGTGCCCGGAGCTCCTGGGGACCGCGGGGACCGGGGGGGCTGTCAGCTCCCGCAGGCGCCCTGGCCGCACGGAGAGCAGTGCTGGCGGCCGGCGCACCGCCAAGAGGCAGGCAGAGCTGACGATCTTTTCTCTAAACTACTAACAATCTTTAAAAAAGCAGAATTTGATCGACTCTGCGTTCTATCCGCTCCACGGAAACAGCACGTTACCAAATCTTTGTCAAGAAGCGAAATCTGCATCAAAACATGTAGAAGAAAACAAGTAAGAGGTGCGGCAGGCAGGGAGCCGGCGGGACGTGTCACTGCGCGAAGGCGGCCGTGCTCCTCGGCCGGGCCGGCCGGGGCTCGTCGGCACTTCTCTTCCCCGCCAACAGCACCTCCATGCCTAACTGTCAATTTTTCACAGAAAGGTGCTGTGACGGGCACAAGGCTGTGACCTCACTGTCCTGCGCTGGTGTAGGTCCTCCCTGACTCTGACCCGCAGGTGGGCGACCTCCCTGACCCTGACCCACGGGCAGGTGACCGCCCCGCCCCCCTGACCGTGACCCGCGGGCGGGTGACCTCCCTGACACCGACCCCGACCCGCGGGCGGGTGACACCCCCCACCCTGACGCGCCGCTGGGCATGCCCCGAGGGGTCGGTGGGGCGGTGAAGGTGGGGGCGCAGTCTACGCTGCCCTGGTGGCGGAGTCACCAGACGAGTCCCCACGGCCCCCCGCCCGCGATCCCACCGCCCCCAGCTCCCCGGGAACGCGCCCCCGCCTCGCCAAGTGCGCACGCGCCGACGTAGGCGCGCCGGCGAGGGGCGGGGCGGCAGCGCGAGGGCGCGCGACGCGGACGAAGTGCGAGCACGTGACCCTCCGCCCACGTGACTGCCGAGGCCGAGGCCGCCGACGGGCGGGGGCGGGGCCGGGGGTTCCGAAGGGCGCGGGCCGAACAAAAGGGCTCCTGCGTGCGGGCGGACGGGGCTGCGCGGGCCGTGCTCCTCCCCGGGGACGGGGCGACGTGCGGCGGCCCCGCGGCCCTGTGCCCTCCCTCCCGGACGGCCGCGCTGCCGGAGGGTCGGCGCCCGACGCGGCCTCGCCCGTCTGCTGCCGGGAAAGGACCAGGAGGGCGCCCCGGGACCCCCGCGACCCCGCAGCCGGCCCTGCGGGTTCCCGTCGGGGCCTCGGTCATCTGAGAGGAGCTCGGACAGCGCGGCGGGGAAGTCCCGCCCCCTCCGTGTCCGCCCCGCAGTGGCCCCGCACCCTCCCTGTCCCCCCTTCCGGCCCCCGGTCGGTCACCCCTCGCTGCGTGGCCCGAGGCGGCCTGACACGCGGGTGTAGGGACCGTGTCCGCCGGGCGGAGCCCTTTGGACTCAGAAGGAGCGGGAATCTCGTCCCCCTCCGGCCCCCCGAGGGCTCCGTCCCAGTCCCCGCGCCTCGGGTCCCCGCGGCCACCTCTCCGTCTCCGCCCGCACGTCTCGGCTCGGCCCCGTGGGTGGCATCCGGGGCGCCGTCCCGCCCCCGGCCGCGCCTCTCGAGGCTCCCGGCCCGGTGCCGCGCCCAGGCCGTCTCCCTGCCCTGCTCCTGGCGGCCCCGGTCCGGCCGCCCTCGGGTGCCCCCAGATCCTCACGAGCCGGCGGCAGGGGCCGGAGGGCGGCGAGCGGGGTGCAGCCCGGGGAGGTGCCCGCGGGGAGGTGAGCGAGAGGGGGACGGACCCGGCCTCCCCGCCTCCTGCCCGCCGCCCGGTGGCCCCGCTGCCCGGTGTGGCCCCGCTCCAGACCCGCCCCCGGGTGCCCGGTGCCTCTGCCCTCGGCGGGTCCCTGCACCTTGGGCTCCGCGCCGCCCTGCGCCCCCACCGCTTCCTCCTGCTGCGTCTCTTGGCCCGAGAGAGAGACCGCCAGCCACGCGGGAAGTGCCCTACGTGCTTTTTACTTGAAGAGGTTCAACATGAAAGATATTTTTGCTCAAAGGATTTTTATTGAGAATGTTCTTGGGGGAATAGCTCATACCTCTTTGAAAGGGCAGGGTTTGGGGGCCCCCGGGGGGCTCAGCGGTTGGGCCTCTACCTTCGGCCCAGGGCGTCACCCCGGGGTCCTGGGATCCAGGCCTGCATCACGCTCCCCGCAGGGAGCTGCTCCTCCCTCTGCCTGGGTCTCGGCCTCTCTCTGTGTCTCTCAGGAATAAATAAAAACTTTTTTTTTAAAAAGGGCAGGGCTTTATGGTTTTTTTTTTTAAATTATAAACATGAGCAGCAAGGTGTCAAAATGCTTGAAAGCAGTTTCGTGTTGGAGAAAGCGCTTTACTGGGCACAAAAAAGAAGCAAATCGACAGAAAACTCCACTCAGCATGTGAGCTAGAGCTCCTTCCCAGTGATCAGGACTTGCATGGTTTCTGCCGGGGGCTGCAGGCACTCTGCGCGAGGAAGGTGGGTTCCTGGCGTCTTGGGGTTTGTTTGTAACAGCTCTAGAGGACACAGATTCCGAGTTTCTTTCCTCAAGAGGCTGAAGCAGGGAAAGCAGAAGTCCAGTTAATTTATAAGCGGCACTTGATGTGTCCTCTGCCGGCCCCTGGGGGCTGCCATCGCCTTCCCGGTGGCCTCAAGGGGCTGGGACCAAGGACCTGCCCCAGGTAGGCGGCAGCAGCAGAGTGGCGCAGCGGGAGCGTGCTGGGCCCATAACCCAGAGGTCGATGGATCGAAACCATCCTCTGCTATCTGCTCTTCTTTTCCTGGTGGTACCACAGGCCCTCCTGTCACTCCTGGGCCCTTTCCACTGCCCCATTAGGGTGTGTGGCATCCACAGCAGCAGCCGGTCCCATGGTGTAATGGTCAGCACTCTGGACTCTGAATCCAGTGATCCGAGTTCAAGTCTCGGTGGGACCTGTACAATTGGTCTCCCTCCCCTGGCTTGTCTTTTGATCCCCACTTTGGTTTCCCTTTTTCCGGCTGCACTCAGGCCAAGGGTGATGCCGCAGTGGCCCCAGCGTCTTGTGGTTCTGTGGTGTAATGGTCAGCACTCTGGACTCTGAATCCAGCAATCCGAGTTCAAGTCTCGGTAGAAACTGCCTCACCTGCAGCCCTTTTGTGCACCCCCCCCCCACCCAGTCCCCAGTCATGTGCGATGCCACCGTCACCAGGACGGTCCGTACCTTCCCAGATCGGGTTCCCCTCTTTCGGGCTCCGGTGGAGAGCCTGGCTGCAGTCCCCTTTTTCCCCAATGGCTCCTCCGTGGCCACCTGTCCCCCACCTATTCCTTGTGTGTCCAGGCAGCCAGGCCCCCTTGCCCTGCGCTCGGCTGCCTGTGTCTTAGAGGACGTGGTCTGGTGCAGGGGCTGACTCTGAGACCTCCGGTTCTCCCAACCTGCCTTTGAGGTGCCCGGGACTCCCCGCTCCCACCCCTAGGCACCCCTCCCCAGGGGCTCTCCAGGCAAGGACCGTGGAGCTGGGTCATACGGGCGGCTCCCAGAGCTCCTGCTGCTTCCCCAGAGTGAGCACTTCAGGGCCCTCCTCATCTCTGTCGTTTTAACACCCGCTTCCTCTCTAGCTCCGCTTTAAAAAGGGGAGACCGAGAGGGGCGCGTCGTGTCACAGCCGTCCTGTCGCAGCCGAGGAACCGCTGCCTTCCTTGGTTAGAGTGGATTGAAGGGTCAGTAAGGGGCGGGGAGCCTAAGTCTGTGTCTGCCTCCCGTGACCTTGGGCAGACCCCGCCCTCAGCATCGAGGAGCTGCTCCCCGCTCTGCTCCCTGCTCCCCAGGTGCATTCCAGCTTGGCTGCCCCAGAGTGATTTCAGGCCTGGCCCGCGGCTGTGGGAGCCTGGGCCTCGGCCGCCTCCTTCCAGTACTCCCCTGGTCTGTTTGGGGCCCAGGTGGGGGCCCCGAGGAGACTCACCACCCCCCCCCCCCGTAGCCCGAGGACTCCCCGTGATATGCTGCGGGTGCCTCTCATCTACGCAGGACTGCTTGGATACAAAAGTGCTTAACCATCGTCCTCCAAGGAGCTCTTAGGTGCTGCAGGTGGTTCACCCGTGACGCAAACGTCATAAGGAACCTTGTTCCCGGGGCACCTGGTGACTCAGCGGTGGAGCACCTGCCTTGGGCCCAGGTCGTGACCCTGGGGTCCCGGGATCGAGCTCCCCAGAGGGTGCCTGCTTCTCCCTCTGCCTGGGTCTCTCAGGAATAAAAATCTAAAAAAAGAACGTGGTGGTTGTACTTGTCCGCTGGGCTGCCGTGCGCGGCGCTGCTCGGGAACACTTCCCAAGAGTGAACTGCCAACTGCCGGAGGGGCCTGCTCTCCTCACGGACCCAGGAGCGAACGTGTAGGTCTGTGTTTATCTCTGTGTGAGTGCTCAGAAGTGTGTGTGCATAGATGTACGTGTGCATGGGCGTGGACGTGGATTCAGTTTTAAAGTAAGATTTCCACCCTGGCACCGGCTCCTCTTGTTTTTGAAACATCTGGCTTATCCTCATTCAGAAATTAAGTGCCAGCCTGTCCCAAAGGGACACCCGCGCTCTGCTTCCCTGAGCGGGAGAGCCGAGGCTCCGTGGCCGTGGCCAGGTGCTCCGCCTCGGGCTGCCTGTGCCAAGCCAAGGCAGGGAGGGAGCCCGGGTCCCCGGCGGGTGGGCTGCCTGCCTGGGCCGCGGCTCCTCCCCTCCCCTCCTCCTAGTAGTCTCTACACTTCGGGCCAGCAGCCCAGGCGGCAGAGCACCCTGCAACTCGCCCCACACCCCCGGCCGGCTTCAACCTGGAGGTGTAGGCAACAGGAATCCCAATCCCCCTCGTGCAAAGCTGAGGAAGGGCCAGTGTCTACACCGGCAGGAACCAGCTCAAGCTCTAAGGCCAGGTGGAAATGGAATAAAAAACCCAGGCTCTGGTCTGGTCCGGAGCAGGGCAGGCGGGCACAGAGCCACTCACCACCATGACCAACACGCACACAGACCTGCTGGGCTCGTTCACGGTCCATGGAGCATGAGTGGGACCGCGACTCCACTGGGCGCAATGCGAGTCAGGACCTACCCCGCCCTCCGCCTCTCTGGGACAGACACGCCGCCATGTGTGTCACCCAGCCCACACGGGGCCGCCCTGCTCTCTGCGCGGATGGCTGGAGGCCAGAGTCAGGACGAGCCCCGCCCCCCGGGGGCAGCAGCCGGTCCGTCGGCCGGGCTCTGGCACCGCAGGCCCCAGCTGTGGCTGGACGGGCTGCTCGTGATGGAGGAGCAGCGACCACACAGCTGGCTGGTGGCCTCCTAGGCACCTTGGGGATGGAGGCCAGTGCTCCTGCTCCAGGCCAGTGTTGCCGGGGAGGGGAGGGGTCAGCCCAGGGGACAGCGCACCGGCCCTGGCGGGGAGACCACTGCACACGCTCGGACACGTTCTCCAGCTGTTTATTCCCTCATTGGTCACCGTGGAGGAGGAGCCCCGACTACGGATATATTGAAAGAAAGATAATCGCACACAACACCCAGCTATGGCCCGGGCAGGGACAACACAACACGGAACACAACAGACACAGAGCCTGCGGGGGCTGCACAGAGGGCTCCGGAGCAGCAGCGCCACCGCGGCTACCACGGTCCAGGTGCTTTGAGACCAATTCCAGGCCGTGCGTGGAGGTCTGTCACTTCAAGGACAAGCCCCGACGTGAGTGGCCTGTGCCTCTCCAGCGGCTTCGGCCCCGTCTGTGGGTGAACGGCCTCACGTGCCCCTCGAGGCTTGCTCACAGGGGGCAGGGCCGGGCAGGAAGGGAGGGACTGCGGTGACCCCCCCGGCCCCTCCTCCTGGGGCGGCACCCCTGCCAGGCCTTGTCCACCCCTAACAGCTGAATGGAAAGTGCACATCTGGGGCCAGGACACCGCGGGCCCAAGGCCTGGTCGCTGGCAGCCCAGCAGCGAGGAGCGAGGCCACCGTCTCCAGGTCTGCGTATCAGCCTGAGTCCAAAACGATGCAGTGGATGCAGGTTCTGGCAAAAGCCTTTCAGGAGTAAGTGGCCAGTGCCCCGCACGCCCCGCACGCCCCGCGGCCGCGCGTCTCCTGCCGTCTCGGCCGTTTCCTCGTCCATCGCTCTGAGGCCCGTGAACCGGACCTTCTGGACACTTTTTGGATTTTTTTTTTTAAGCCTAAAAGATAGTAGTTTGTCTTCATTCTTGTTCTTTGGGATATTTTTCAATCTTAAGATAAAAGGATACTTAAACTGGGGCAATCCTTCTCATGTCAAGATATTCCAGCCACACACACGTCATGACGTTAGCACCACATCAAACCAAGTGACGGGGCCACCAGCAACCAGGGGCAGAGACTCCTGAAAGCTGCGGAGCCGAGCGTTTTCCCGCAGTGTCTCTGTTCCCAGGCTCCGCGGTGCCTCCCTCCGGGCGGTTGACCTTTACCACTTGATATCTCGGCTGAGCGCAGGGAGCCCGGGCCCCTGGTACTTGGTGTGCAGGGCCTCCTGGGCCCTGGGTGAGTCGGCCCCGTCCAGCCACTCCTGGTACAGCTCCTGCACGTGGGCGCTGCTCTCGGGGGGCCGCACGGGGATGTCTGCGTAGATGCCCTCCATCTGCCGCAGCAGCGCCTTGTCCGCGCGCCCGTCCTCGGTCTGGGCTTGGCCTCTGCCATTTAAACATCCTGAAAGACAAGCAGGGAGCTTATTCTTTTCCTCCTTTTGCTTTAAAGGGATGGTTTTGGGGCAGGAACGACGGCAGCAGGCGGCAGCGTGCTGCCCAGGCCAGAGCTCTGGGGCCTCCGGTGCTTACCTACGTGTGGCAGAGGGGCAACGGTTTTTACCTAAAGTGGGGTGAGCTGCCAACCTCTCGACCTCTCGACCCAGAGAGCAGGGGGCGGGCCACTGGGCAGCCACACCCCTGGGGTCTCACAGAGCCTCCGGCTACTCCCAGGGAGGGGTGGCCCCCCAAGCTCCGCCCCTGGGAGCGGTACTCCTCCCAGGTCTGCGGCTCACTCTTAGGCTCCCAGGTGTGTAGACTGAGGTCATGACCCAGAACCAGCGGCTAGTCTCCACCCTGGCCGAGCCCCTCTCAGGACACCGCGGGCCCAAGGCCTGGTCGCTGGCAGCCCAGCAGCGAGGCGTGAGGCCACCGTCTTCAGGTCTGCGTATCAGCCTGAGTCCAAAACGATGCAGTGGCCCACCAGCTACACGTCCGACCCTGCTGGTTCTCCCAAGGTTTGCCCCCCTCTCCAGACCCTCAGCCCCGGGCTCCCCAAGATGTAGGCACCGGTGAGTCTGCCCAGCCACCACCCATGGCTCGGGGGCTGGAACCCTCCCCCTGCACTGTGGGCCCAGCTCACCCAATGAACCTCATCCTCACTGGGTCTGCTGCTCCGCACCCCGCACGCCCTCCCCAAACGCCGGCAGGTTTTCACCCTGGCCCTGCCTCCACTCCCCAGGCCGGCTTCAGTCGTGTGGGCCTCCCCGCCCGCAGAGCCCAGGACCCTCTCCCAATACCCACACCTACTGCACCCACACGTCTCTGGCCTCCGCTTGGGACCCCTGCCCTGGTGCCTCCCGCTGGCCTCCGTGTCTCATGTGGCTCCCCCTGCCACCCGGGGCAGAACCTGGCAGCAGGTGGGGCCATCTAACCAGGAGCAGGCTCTCACCTGGTGCCCCCAGCAGCGGCTCTTCGCTGGGACTGTGATCCCAAGGGTTTCCTAAGGGGACCCCTGGCTTTCTTGCCACATGGTGAGGGAAGCAGAGCCACTGTGTCACAACCACCAGGGCAGCACCCGTGGTCCTACCCAGCTGTCAGCTGAGTGAGGCTTGGGGGCCCCTAGGGCCCGTCTCCTAGAGGGCTGTGGGGGGCACAGTCCCGCCCAGACCCCCACGTCTTACCCCCCGCGCAGGCGAGCACCTCCACGAAGTGGTACGGGAACCTGCCTTTCTTCAGTTTCAGAACCACGTTCTGGATGTTTCGGAAGCCGTACGCAGCAGCGAAGCGTAACAGAACCTCTCCGTTCTTTTCAAGGGTCACCTCCTGGAAGTCTTTGTTCCTGGAAGATGAACAAAATGGACTTTGATCTACAGAGTCCTTCCCCTGTGGCTGACAATGGTCTTCCAAGCTAAGTTTGAAAGTTAGCAAACTGAAAAGTCTGTGAATAAAAACAAGGCTTTTTGATCTTGGCTCTTCTAAAGCCTATAAATAGGACAGCCCCTGACGCCCACCCCCTTGCACGGCCACGCGCGCCCACACACGCCCGCCCCGTGCCCTGGACAGAGCGCCGACCGCACTCACAGACCTCAGGGTGCGGTAGGTGACCTCCCCCACATCCTCGTCAAACAGCTGCTTGGCTGCGTGTCTGAAGACGTGCGCCAGGTACCCGTCGGAGCTGGCTCCGTCGTGGCGCCTCACCTCCTCCTCCTTCAGGCCTCCAAACCTGGCCAGGCGGAAGAGCAACAGCAAGCATGAAGTCAGGTTCCAGGTTTATGATCCCCACGCAGAGGAACTCCTTTACGGATATTTAGACTTTGAGTTTTCCCCACCAACACGAGCGGTCACCTGGGGCCTCATCGCGAGGCCCGCTCGGCATGCGGCCTGGTTACTCCCTCCTCTGCTGCGCCGGCATCCGCGTGTCCCCAGAACAACCTTGACACTTGGAGACAGAGCCGGGACTCTGAGGGCCACCCGGGGGCACGTGCACGTGCCCCAGTGGGGACAAGGACAAGCACAGGCTCTGGCCACAGGCTCTGAAGCCAATGAAATTCCAGACACCTCCGTGAAGCTTCCATACGAGGGCCATGACTGCTAAGCGGCCCACGTCTGCCGTGCGCGGAGCCCGAGGCATATGTGGGGCGGCGGCAGCGGTCATCCATCAGATCACCAAGACAGCAAAACCCTGGCCCTCTGTTCTCGGCACGAAGGGCCTTGAGGGAGCTGCTCTTCCCCAGAGGGGACCCGGCCTCAGGCTGGCCCGGACGCCAAGGCCAGGAACACGCGAAGTTCAGGAGTGGGGGTGCGGACACGTACACATCCCCGCGGCAGCCCTGGCGCCCACACTCCCAGCGCCAGCTCCACTCACCGGGGCCGCGCTCACGTTCCACTGGGGACACGGCTGAGGGTCATGGTGGGGGCCGAGCCGCGACACGGGAAGCGGCAACCCCAGGTCGGGGCCCCCCCGCCACCCCGTCTCTCTGCCGCCCACAAGGGGCCCCTCCCTGCAGAAGTCACTCACACAGTGTCGACGGCAGCATCCTTCACCGTGAGGTCACTTTGCTCCATTATTTGAGCGATTTCACCTACAGACAAATGAGGCGTAAGGACGCGCAAATAGGACATTGCTTCCTCGGGAGCTGCTTCCAAAATTACGTCCCCACTGGAGATTCTGTTAAGGCGACCTTGGCCACGGTCACTCTGTGGAGGGCAGGAACCCATCTCTAGCGCAGGATGACGCTAATGTGTGGAAACTTCTGATAAAACGTAAGAGAAAAGTCCAATTCCTCCCTCTGCTCTTGAAACCAGGGATTTTGCAAATTCTCTCTCCACGTCTTTGTTTCTGAAGCAGAAATCTTGTGCCTACAGCCTCCCGTGGACAGATGACCAAGACACAGTGGCTACATTTATCACGTGGGGAATGGGATGTGCAGCAGTGGACCGAGAGTCAGAACCACTTTCCTACTTCCCTTTACATGAGGGCCCCCAGAACCCCTTGCTGGAAACAACGAACGTTTTTACCAACCGCCGTGGCATCGTACTCCCACGAGAGAACTCAACATGTGAGAAATGTAGTAAAATGGACTCTGCATCCAAGAGGGAGGCCTGCCTACGGTCCTCACGAAAACCCACCCTTTGGCAGGTGTGCGCATGCCCTCTTGTGTCCCTTCCACGGCGCCTGTGCGCTGGGGGCCCTTCCAGGGGGTCCCCATGCTGGAGGCTCAGGTCAGGGGATCTGCAACCCGAGTCACAGCTCCTACAGGGTGCGGGGGCCTGTCTTCAGAGCCCGTGTGAAGTACACCTCGCACGGGAGTAGCCCCCCCACACCGCCTTGTGACTGCGGCGTCCCGCTGCGCTCCTGGGGGTGCCAGGGAGCCACCAGCACCCGCGCACACAGGGGCCCTGTTGCGGGCTCTCGGCCTATGTGCAAGCGCAGGGCACAGTGCAGGGGCTGCCGGCAAGGTCACTGCAGCACCAAGGGTCCCCTGACTCCAAGTGAAAGGGCCTCACTGTGTTGCCAGGCACACGTCTGGTTCATCAGCAGAGCCCCCGCTCACCCGGACCCCACGCTGTGCGAGCACTGTCCCTCTCTACTTCCCTGCAGTCAAGCCCTCGGGATCCTGTCGTGACCCTAGAGGACGACCACCAGAGGCCCCAGGAGCACCCAGGCCCCCTCACCTGAGGTTAATACGCAGTCAGCACTCCGGAAGCCATGTGGAGCGGTGGGGAAGTCTTCTCGAAGGGCCTCCAGTTTCTTATCGTAGCAAGGAGCCACAATAACATGGAAAATCTTGTCTGGGGACAGGTTCTGGGGAGAAAGAGCAAACCTGGTTTGCGGCTGTGGGCAAGCGAGGAGGGGCAGCTGCAGGCCCTCCTCAAGGGCGAGGCCACGTGGGCTCTGCACCCAGCAAGGGGCAGCATCGGGTCCACGCGTGGTGCCGCCTCGCTTCCCCCAAAGCCTGGAAGGTCCGTGGCCTGGGGACGCCAGGGCGGGGCTGCAGGGAGCTGAACCCGTCTCCCTGCAGACCCTGAGCCGGATTGGCAGCCACACCAAGAGCTCCTGTGTGGAGGGCAGAGCCTGAGGACGGTGCCCATCTGCCCGTCCGCCCATCGGTCCGTCCACAGGCCCACAGGACCGCTTACCCTCTAGGGCTGGCAAACTCCTGGACCCCCTCAGTAGGGGGGTAAGCACAGGATGAAGCCCCACAGCTCATTTTTCTGCCCGTCCCCCCACCGTGAACAAGGACGTCAAAGGCACGTGGCCTCTTGAAGCTGGCCCTGGGCCTGCGGGACCCTAGTTTCGCTGTTCCCAGTTTCTGCAGGGCCAGACCTCACTGGTACCCTGGAGAAATGTATGATCTGCATGAGGAGGACTGTGGGCACCCGGGCAGCTGGGCACAGACCACAGGAGGGTCCAAGCCGTGGGTGGCATCCAGGCATCAGGGACCTCTGGGAGGACCCAGGCCTGGCCTCTGCTGGGGCTCCCGGGGCAGCCCCATGGCTGCAGGGGGTCTGAGTAGACACCTGGAGTGGGGAAGGACAGCACAGGGACCCGCTGAAGATGACGTGCCACCCATAGGGGAGGGCTGGGCAGCTGAGGGACGTGGAAGACCTTGGGGAGCCTGGCTGGAAGTTTAACCATCACATGAAGGTGCAAGTGGCTAAGGGAGTCACAGACCTGTTCGCTGTGCTCTGGGGGCAAGGCCGGGGGCCCCCCTTAGCAAGATGGACAACATTTCCACTTGGTCTGGGGGCCAGAGCACCCTGGACGTGCCCGGTGGGAATGTCCACCATCTCCTGGGCATGCACTGCCCTCGGGGAGGAGGTCAGCTCACCTGCTGCCTGGCGAAATAATCCTTCACCAGAGAGCCCATGATCTGTTGAGGAGACTTGGCGGTACACAGGTGGGGGGTAACGGGGTGGCCCAGCACTCGTTCGGCGTATCGGACCCAGCCTGGGGAGAGAGCAGGCCCGTCAGCTCCTCACAGTGGCTTCCTCCTCCTTCCCATCACACACAGGAGAATTCTGAGCGCCCAGACCCCGTCAACCTGGGCCTCACACCTCTTCCTTCGACCTCCAGGGAATTCGCGGCAGCTCCCCGGCCAAGCCACTTTTCCTCAGCACCCCGGGCCCATGAGGACCCCAGGTGCACACACCCTAGACGGGAAGATGCCCCTGCTGGCCCGACCAGAGGATGGAGGGGAAGGACGTGCAAACCGTGTAGCGGGTCCCCCCAGAGAGGAGGACAAGCTTGGAGGAGCAGCCGTGAGGCATCTTCCCAGGGCCGCGGCCCCACTCCCCCGTGGGCTGCGAGGCTCTTCTGCTGCCAGCAGCCACGCTCTGATGTGGCAACAGCCACAAAGCCCGCCCAGCTTTACTCACCTACTGGAAGTTAACAGGCAACCACTGCCCACTTTTCAAGGCAGTGACCTAAGAGGACGTCCGCCCCGAGCGATGGCGAGCAGAGCACCAGCACACTCGCTCTATGCTGCCGGAGGGCCCAGCGCGGCAGCGAGCACTTCCTGAGCTGCTGGGGGCCACTGTGCCCTCCGGGGTCAGCCCCGCTGCTGTGGTTCCCACAGGGAACACGGGCCAGAAGACTGCGGGGGCCAGAGCTTGCACCCTTCTCCTGGGCACAGCCGGGTGAGAGGCAGAGCACATGGGGACGCCTGCTGACCAACGTCGTGGGGCGGACAGCTGCCGAATGACAAGCTGCTCCTCAGCCAGGGACAGCCAGCCACCTCCCCGGGACCACTCCTCGCCGGGAGGAACAGCAGGCGCCAGACGATGCGACAGTCCTGTCTGAACAAACTCAAACGGGAGCCATCACCTGCACGCAGGCCTGAGTGCGCGGCGAACGTCTGCGGTGACCCACAGGAGCCCCTAGGCCCGAGGTCACTGGAGGGACTCTCCTTATCCCGTGCCTCTCAACATTAAAAATGAAGAATTACCAAAAACGGTGGAGCCTTTGGCGGCCCGAGGCCCCTCCCACCACAGGTGTGGCCCGGAAGGCCCTGGCCTGCACCCGTAGACACGGCTCTCGGGCAGATGGCATCTGTGCTGCGGGTGCTGAGGGCAGGCCGCTGTGTGCCGGCCGGGGGACCAGCAGGAACGTGGAGGAGGAACCAGGGCCCAGGGCGCCCCACATCTCTAACCACACAGGGTAGCACTTCCCCGAGGACCTCTGACCTAGAACTCAACACAGCCCACACCGGCCCTCATGGAGACGTGGCTGCGGGTTCACAGCAGCACGAATGTGACAACAGCATCCGCGTCCTTCCTTGTAAACAGCTGACCCCCCGCCCCCGCCCGCTGGCCATCCTGATGGGACAGGATAGGGGGATGTGCCCAGAGAGGCAGCCTGGCACCAGGCACCCAGGAGCTCTGCAGGTATTCTGCGGGGCACCGGGCAGAGATAACCCCCACAGGAGACATTCCATCCCTGTGTGCACAGCAAGAGCACCAGGAGCCCGCGTGACAAGGCCATGCCCAGAGGGCCAGCATGGGACTACCCACGGCCCCGTCTGCCACGTCGCACGCATCCTCTGACCCTGAGGTTGCTCTCATTTCCTTGCATTGTTGTAGAACAATGTGGATTTTGACAAGGTTTAGTTTTGAACCAAGTCTCACCTCATGTCCCTGAATCTGACATGCTTGGGTATAAAGACCTCCTGAAGCAAAGTGCATCTAGGAAGAACATTCTAGAAGCTCGAAAGCTACACGTAAACAGACTTGGACAGCTCATACCCTGAATACGGCAAGGATCATCAAGTGGGGGGGGTGGCCGGTCTGCACCGGGCAGGGGCTGAGTGGGGGGCTCCGGGGTGGGCCTGCTGGGGTCCCTCCCAGCGCCCCGTTCCCTCCTGATCTAGGATGCCCAGTGCCTTGGGCTGTGACCTCTGGCCTCACCCACCTCCGCTCCTGCCCCCAACACGGACCCGTGAAACACGGTGCCTTCAGCGAACGGAGGCGCGCGACGGCCCCAAGTGCTCACCTGGACAGGCGGAGGTGAGCATGGGCAGCGCGGGCTCTTCCTCGCTGTGCTGCTGGTATCGACGCACGAACTCCTTTTGACTCTCCAGGATGCTGAAATCTGCGGCTATTGTTGTATCAAACACATAGTGCACCCCTGCAGGAAAGAGGGCTGCGTTCAGCTTCCCATCACCTCACGTGGGACCCCCTGCCAAAGTCTGCAGGCTCCGGACCAGACTTCATGGGCAGGTCCAGGGCACCCCGGCCTAGCTGCTCAATCTCGCCTCCTTTCCACCACGAACCGCAGAAGCCCAGGACTGTCTTACCTCCTCCTTCAAACAATAAACATGGGTCGTTTCTCAACAAGAAAATACGTATGTTTTCTCTTGCTCTATGTCTACACGTACATAAACACCTCACAGAGGCCATAAAATTAATGGAAGGTTACAAGGTACCACGCACGCTCTTCTGTCAGTGGTTAAATTCCAGTCTGTGAGGATCCTTGAATCTTTGAAATAAAGTCAGTAAATTGGCAGACCATACTTTTCTGATGGCCTAATTTTTATGCTGAATTGTAACTAGCTTTTCTTTTTTAAGCTATCTTTTAAAAAATAATATCATAGGGCAGCCTGGGTGGCTCAGTGGTTTGGCACCGCCGTCAGCCCAGGAAGTGATCCTGGAAACCCAGGATGGAGTTCTGCATTGGGCTCCCTGCATGGGGCCTGCCTCTTCCTCTGCCTGTGTCTCTCATGAATGCATAAATAAATAAATAAATAAATAAATAAATCTTTAAAAAAATACTATTTTAAAAGGTTTTTTTAAAGTTTTTTTAAAAAAATTTTTTACTTGAGACAGAGAGAGAACATGAACAGGGGAAGCAACAGAGAGAGAGGGAGAAGCCAACTCCCCTCCCACTCCCCTGAGCAGGGAGCCCGACTCAGGGCTCAATCCCAGGACCCTGGGATCATGACCAGAGTGAAGGCAGAGGCTTAATCACCCAGGTGCCCTATTAAGCTACTTTCTAGCATTTTTTTTTTAACGATTTTATTTATGATAGAGAGAGAGAGAGAGGGGCAGAGAGAGAGAGATGCAGAGACACAGGCAGAGGGACAAGCAGGCTCCATGCAGGGAGCCCAACGTGGGACTCGATCCTGGGTCTCCAGGATCAAACCATGGGCTGAAGGCAGAGCTAAACCACTGAGCCATCCAGGGTGCCCTCTTCTAGCATTTTTTTAAAAAGATTTTATTTACTTGTGAGACAGAGAGCGAGAGTAGGGGGTGGGGGGTGGGTGCAGAGGGAGGAGCCTGATGTGGGACTAGACCCCATGACCCCGAGAACATGACCTGAGCTGAAATCAAGAGTTAGAAGCTTAACCAACTGCAAAACTCATGGACTTCTTTTTTTTTTTTTTTTTAAGTTAATTAATTTATTTATGATAGAGAGAGAGAGAGGCAGAGACACAGGAGGAGGGAGAAGCAGGCTCCATGCCAGGAGCCCGATGCGGGACTCGATCCCGGGACTCCAGGATCGCGCCCTGGGCCAAAGGCAGGCACCAAACTGCTGAGGCACTCAGGGATCCCCGAGGGACCTCTTTTTATCTAACTTTTAAAAATAGGGATCCCTGGGTGGCGCAGCAGTTTGGTGCCTGCCTTTGGCCCAGGGCGTGATCCTGGAGACCCGGGATCGAATCCCACGTCGGGCTCCCGGTGCATGGAGCCTGCTTCTCCCTCTGCCTGTCTCTGCCTCTTTCTCTCTCTCTCTCTCTGTGTGACTATCATAAATAAGTAAAAAATAAAATAAATAAATAAATAAATAAAATAAAAATAAAAATAAATTTTTCTGGGGCACCTGGGTGGCTCAGTGGGTTAAGCATCTGCCTTCAGCTTGGGTCATGATCTCAGGGTCCTGGGCTCAAGCCCCACATTGGGCTCCCTGGTCAGGGCAGAGTCTGCTTCTCCCTGTGCCTCTGTTCCTCCCTCTGCTTGTATTCTCATGATTTATCTCACATAAATAACATTTTTTAAAAATACATTTAAAAAAATAAATTTTCTTAACACTGGCACATAAGCCTGAACCAAAACAATATATTTTTAATAATTTTTTTAAAGATTTTATTTATTTATTCATGATAGTCACACAGAGAGAGACAGAGAGGCAGAGACACAGGCAGAGGGAGAAACAGGCTCCACGCACCGGGAGCCCGACGTGGGATTCGATCCCGGGTCTCCAGGATCACGCCCCGGGCCAAAGGCGCGCCAAACCGCTGCACCACCCAGGGATCCCTATTTTTAATAATTATAACAAAGTAAATTTAAGAGCTTTAATACCTGTACCCAGTGCAAATCTCAAAATTTAAGATTAAATTAAGTTAAAATTAGTTAATTTTTCTTAAAAAGAAACATTATAGGGATCCCTGGGTGGCGCAGCGGTTTGGCGCCTGCCTTTGGCCCAGGGCGCGATCCTGGAGACCCGGGATCGAATCCCACGTCGGGCTCCCGGTGCATGGAGCCTGCTTCTCCCTCTGCTTGTGTCTCTGCCTCTCTCTCTCTCTGTGACTATCATGAATAAATAAATAAAATCTTTAAAAAAAAAAAAAAAAAAAAAGAAACATTATAAAATGTAAGTATCATCTTAACAACATACGAGGGCCAACTCTTTACTTAAAAAATTCATCCCCCCCCCCAAAAAAATTCATCCCCAAAATAGGGCCTTTCAGTACGAGAAGTGAGAGTGTCTAGGAACTTTTTGGTCTTTGGTAAAGCCCAGCTGCCCTGAAGCTTCTTCAGATCATGTGCACAAGGAATGACTGCCCCACACTCGTAGCCGTGGCCGTCTGGAAGCAGGCAGTGAGTGGAGAAGCCACTCCACCCAGCGCTCCAAGGAGCAGAGGCTATGTTTATTCTAAGGGTCCCCTTATTAGTAACCCCCCATGTGGTTAGGTCTTTAAAAGCCACGGTAGGGGCGGCTGGATGGCTGTCAGGTAAGCATGTGACTCATGGTTTCAGGTCAGGTCGTGATCTTGGGATCCTGAGATCGTCTCTTTCCCTCTGCCCCTCCCTCGGCTCACGTGGTCACACACACACTCTTTTTCCCTAAAATATACACATCCTAACAAAAAACATCTGCAAAAAAACCAGAAACTCATGTGAGCAAGTATCTCCAGTTCTCATGTTTGAGAGGGAGGACCTTCCTTTGTGCACAGGACACTGCCCGTCCTCTCTCTGCTCTTCGGAGAGCATCCTGGGAAACCAGATGCCGATCGTCTTGCAGATGTGATGCTCTATCATCTGCCAGATGCTGTCTGTGGGCCCTGGGAGCCCGGGCAACACTGTACTCCTCAGTGAGCGCAGGAGCCACCTCCACGTCCCCAGCCACCCCATCACGGGCTGCCCCTGGATGGCCAGCCACAGACAGCACACGACACTCGTCCGCACAGCAAGGGCGGAAGGGAGGCCCGACGCCTGCGGGTGAGCGGCAGAGTCTGAAGTCCCTGCCCCTGCTGTGCCCTGGGGAGCTGAACTCTGCAGATACGAAGGGCAGCCATAAGCTGGCCTTGTCAACTCACAATACCAAGGTGCCTCACCAAGACTTTTGAGGAAGCCGCAGAGTCTTCTGGAAGCATCAGTCACACTGAGGCGGAATTTGGCAGCAAAGTAAGGCAGAGACTGAGGGCACACCGACACTGCCAGCACCTTGTGCTGTGAAGGGTCACATTTCTGGAGGGACAGAGAAGAGGGTCAGATGCGGCTGAGTGGTGATGGAAGTCGGCCACACGGGTGTAGCAGGTGTCCTCTGAAAGACCGGTAGCACATACCTGCACTAGCAAGTGACGAGAAGGAAATGGGAAAAAATTAGGATGAAAGGTGTGACATCCCAAAAGATTTTGTCAATCTTTTAAAAACAATATTCTTTCAATAAGTGCCAATGCCTTGGATGAAAGTGGGTAACTTTAGGAGAAAAATAAATAGGGGCAGCCCTGGTGGCGCAGTGGTTTGGCGCCGCCTGCAGCCCGGGGTGTGATCCTGGAGACCCGGGATCGAGTCCCACATCGGGCTTCCTGCATGGAGCCTGCTTCTCCCTCTGCCTGTGTCTCTGCCTCTCTCTCGCTCTCTATGAATAAATAAATAAATCTTTAAAAAAAAAAGAAAAAGAAAAATGAATATTACAATATTGGCCCATAAATAACTGAAATGACCCTACAATGATTAAAGACACTCATACACCAATATATGTCAATTAAAACAGAATATAGACACTGAAACAGCATCTAGAATCTGTTCCCAAAGAGGCCGCAATTCCCGCTCAGTAGGGCAAACCATAGGATGCACATTTCTTTTAAAGAGAAAGGAGAGGGATTCCTGGGTGGCGCAGCGGTTTGGCGCCTGCCTTTGGCCCAGGGCGTGATCCTGGAGACCCGGGATCGAATCCCACGTCGGGCTCCCGGTGCATGGAGCCTGCTTCTCCCTCTGCCTGTGTCTCTGCGCCTCTCTCTCTCTCTGATTATCATAAATAAATAAAAATTAAAAAAAAAATAAATAAAGAGAAAGGAGAGAGGAGAGAGACCCTGAAGCGGGCTCTGTGTTCAGCACGGAGCCTGACACAGGGCTGTGACCCCACGACCCTGAGATCGTGACCCAAGCCAAAACCAAGAGTCAGACGCTTAACCGACTGAGCTACCCGGGCACCCTAAATTGTGGGGTATTTTTTTTTTAGATTTTTTTTAATTTTTATTTATTTATTATAGTCACAGAGAGAGAGAGAGAGAGAAGCAGAGACATAGGCAGAGGGAGAAGCGGGCTCCATGCACCGGGAGCCCGATGTGGGATTCGATCCCGGGTCTCCAGGATCGGGCCCTGGGCCAAAGGCAGGCGCAAACCGCTGCGCCACCCAGGGATCCCAAATTGTGGGGTATTTTTAAGGAGCGGATCATTCTCACTTTCTATAAACTGTTCTAAAGGATACCGTACGAACACGGAACAAGGCTGTCAACACCCTGTAACCAAAAGTAATACCGGCAGCTCAAGAAATCCCTAGAAAAGTCTGATCAACTCATCACCAACACAAGGGACAGAAGGCAGGAGCAGCTTGGGCCAGGTCGCCGGTTAGAGAGTCTCCCACGCGACCTCCGAGCCGGAGCTCAGGGCAGACACCGGGTTTCCGCGACGGAGCTGCGCGGTCAGACGCCACCCGGTCGGTAAAGGGGAGGCCCCAACAGTGGTGTTCGGGGGCTGAGGACTGGGCCGCTCAGCAAGGGAGCCCCCACCCTCGGCTGGGGATGCGCAGGCCCAACTGGATGTGGGGAAGGGGTGGGATTCCCGCCTCCGAATCACCCCACAGAAACGTGGAAGCAGGGATCGGGGTGGGAGTCCCAGCCGCTGACAGAGGAGGCAGCTCCGGGCGACCGACGCCGGGCTTCCTCTGCCTGCGCCCCCTGGGGGTCTCCAGGCCTCACTCCGCTCTCTCAACGTGCCCTCCTCTGAGGGAGCCGCTCTGGGAGCGGCAGGGCGTCGGCCTGAGCCCAGGGCCGCGGGCGGCAGAGCAGAGAACGGAAACCGCGGAGCCTCGACAACAGCCTGGCGGCTGGCTCACCCCGCCGGAGCCTCCCCTGCTTCCAGGCTCATGAAATAACCATTTCCTCATTGCTTATACTGGTCTGAGTTGGGAACCCACCTTCTGCAGCCGAAATGTGGATTGGTGTGCACCTGCCAGAAGGATCTGCAAACATCTACTCAATAGTTAAACTTTATAAGCATTTCCACTGACGTTGACTCAGGCGTCAGCATCGGGGGGGTGCTAAGCTGCCTGACAAACGAGCCGAGTTCGTTCCCTGCAGTAAGACAGGGAGAGCCACTTTGCTCAGAGAAGGACGAGGAGCAGGTGGGGACCCCCGGGGAACCCGACCACCAGGAGGCAACAGACACACCGCGACAGCGGAAGGTCGTGCATTGCTCTCTGATGCCGGGACCTCGAAGTGCTGGAGGACGCATCCAGGAACAGGCCCCAGGGGTGGCGGTCCACCACGCAAACCCACACTCCTCACGGATCTGCCTCGCTCCGGCACCCCGAGTGTTACGAGAGGTGGGGGAGTGCCTGTGGCGCCTGCATGGCTGTGCGCCGGGTGGGGCGCGGAGGGCTTCCCAGGAAGTGGCCGTGAGTGCGAGGGGAAATGCTTTTCGGCCCCTCTGCCTCACTTGCCCTTTCACCTGTGCTTCTGTCAGGAAAGCCACTGGCCACAGCTGAGCGGCATGGGTCTACAGGACAGCCAAGGAGGCACAGCCGAGGGAGCATCGCCTGACAAGCCCGTTGCACCAGAGCCCTGCCTCTGGGAACAGACGAGGCATCCTGCCTCCTGCCACGTCGATGAGGGAACTGGTGCCCGGGTGGGGGCTCTGGACAGGGTTTACCCCAGTGAGGGCCAAGCCGTGTGCCCTGGGCCCCAGCAGAGGCCTCCGCGCCTCACCTCCACCCCTAGGGCCACCAAGCGCCCGGAAGCCCTACCTTATTGAGGTTCAGAACTCGAAAGAAGTCCTTGACGTTCTGCTGAGAAACCTGGAGTCCCTCCTCCGCGGTCACACAGCTGTCACACGCCAGGCAGTCGCTCAGAAATATCTTGGCATCAGCCAACTTATGGAATTCTCCCTTCTACAAAAGAAAGATGTTTTCATCTAATTCTTCTTCAGTAGAAACCTCTAACGCGTGCTCCTCTAGGGAGAATGTTAGCACGAGAGCAACACAGAATGCAGACGAGGGTCACCCTGGGCAACATAGAGCCAGGCCTGGAGCTCCGGATACCGCAGTCGCACAGAACAGGCCACAGTGACACCAAGGAGGGACACAGGTGACACGCCAGGGTGGGAGCAGGACAGCGCTGTCACGTGGTGGGAAGAAATCCACATGCCCGAGTCCGGGGAGCTGGCCCAGCTCCCCTGCTCACTGTCCCCTCTGTCACCCAGGGACTCCCACTCTCAGCCTGCTCTGTACCCCCCTGGGGAGCCCACCTGCCCGTGGCTCCCCAGGGAAGCTGCAGCCCATCTCAGGAGGTCTGCACACCCCCCGGGGCGGCCAGAGCTGTCACTCCGAGGGTCTGGAGCACGTGGCCTGGCATACGCCTGGGGCCTAGTACCTGCTGCTGGGCTGCACTGAGAATCCTGGCCCTGGGTCCCTGCAGGGGCGTCCGTGAGCCCAGTCTGCACGGTTCCCAGCACGACTTCCTCAGGTTCTCCTGGGCCAGACCCCCTCCCACCTGGCCTGCTCCTCCGGCCTCCTACACATGTGCCAGTGCCCCCACTGCCAACAGCTCTCCAACCTCACCTCCAGTGGAGCTCGTTCCCTTCCCAGGCTCCGGGAAGCTCCGCCAACTGCCCCCAGCGTCCCGTGCTGCACGCGCCCTCCTGCCTTCAGCACTGGTGTGGCTGCCCAGGCCTCCCTGCCCTGTCTCCCAGGTCCTGTCCTTCACTCTCCCCTGCTTGAGCCTCCCCCGACATAGGCTCTGTCCACACCTCCCCCATGCCTGGTGCGTGCACCCCGCCCCTGAGCTGCTCACCCTACTGGGGTGCCGCCCACTGTGCTGGCAGGGCGCTGCTGAGGCTGTGCACACACCTTATCTGCACCACCACAGCCCTGAGAGGGAAGTAACCCAACTCCCCAGGTCACTGATAAGGAAACGGGGCCCAGGGTTTAGATGTCTGTCCTAGGGGATGTGGCCAGAGGGCAGGTGGGGGAGGTGCCAGGCACTCCCTGCCTTTTCTGCCTTTGCGCCCTGGTGCCGGTCACATCTGCGGCTTGCCCGGCCCTACAGCTGCCAGGGCACAGGACACAAGAGGGGAGAGATTGGTTCCTGTCAGGATCACCAGACTAAAGAGAAACCTGCGGCTGTTTGTCCCACGGTGCCTGCGCTCCACTAGTGGTCAGGACCAGTCCTTTCCAAGGGAACAGTGACCTCTGCTACCCAGCAAACTTAAACCATCACTACTAGCTAAGGACAACTTAAACTCTCAAGAACTCAGCTAGGGAAGAAACCACTAGAAAAATGAACTTACAGGACCACGAGATCTGAATTGTTTTATAGATTATCTTCCTAAACTCCAATTTTACAGAACGGAATTTTTCATTAAAAAAAAAAAAAATGGAGATTTAGGGGCACCTGGGTGGCTCAGCAGTTAAGCATCTGCCTTTGGCTCAGGGCGTGACCCTGGGGTCCCGGGATCGAGTCCGTCGGGCTCCCGGCATGGAGCCTGCTTCTCCCTCTGCCTGTGTCTCTGCCTCTCTCTCTCTCTGTGTGTCTCTCATGAATAAATAAAGTCCTCAAAAAATTAAATTAAAAAAATGGAGATTTAAGTATTATAACGTTATTTTTAATAAATGACTAAAGATAATATTTTTCTTTTTTTTAAGACTTATTTTTATTTAATCATTTGAAAGAAAGAGTGTGCAAGAGCACAAGCAGGGGGAGGGTCAAAGGGAGAAGCAGACTCCCTGCTGAGTAGGGAACCCGATGTGGGGCTCAATCTCAGGGCCCTGAGATCATGACCTGAGTTGAAGGCAGACGCTGCACCCAAGGCCCCCCAGGCGCCCCCTTTTTCTTTGTTCTTCACGCAGTTTGTTTTGGCGTGGTGTATTCTGCGAAGACTTGCTCTCGGGCCCTTCTGTCTCAAAGGTCATGTGCTTACGAATGACCATCCTGCATACCCGTGGCTCCTGGCAGGGACACCACCACAGCATCTTCTTTCTTAGGGCAACGATGTGCAGGGGACATGACCCCACCAAGAGGACAAAAACAGCCACAGCGTTTACCCCAGGCTAATGCAAAACTGAGAAATCACTTGCCTCTGCATGGTCCTGGGCCAGGCTCGGTACGCCGACTGACGCATTCTCTTGGTCCTCGGTCTTTGTTTTCTTATTACATTCCTTGATAAAGCAAAGGAACATATAAAAGTACGACTTTTAACCTGACTCTCAACTTAGAAAGGTGTATACGTACGCTCTGAACCATTCATCTCCTGCGCAGAAATCTTTTCTACAGAAACAAAAGCACCTGGACTTGTGGACACACACGCACATCCTCCTCTATCTGTGTCCTTGCAGTAACTGAAAACTAGAAGTAACGGGGCCTTCCACCAACAGGTAAATTAACACTGACAACTGGGACGCCTGTTATACTTAGAATACAATGAATGAACGAATTGTGTGTAATGCTCTGAAAATGTCTCTCTCTATAATGTTAAGCAAAAAAAAAAAAAAGCAGGGAGGGCGAAATGATGGAATATTTATGCAACCCAACTTTTGAAAAAATTAAACAGGGGCAGCCCTTGTGGCCCAGTGGTTTAACACCGCCTTCGGCCTGGGGTGTGATCCTGGAGACCCGAGATTGAGTCCCGTGTCGGGCTCCCTGCATGGAGCCTGCTTCTCCCTCTGCCTCTCTCTCTCTTTCTGTGTCTGCCATGAATAAATAAAATCTTTAAAACAATAATAATAATAATCCCCATTCCTTGCCGAATGGCTCTTTATGTCATCAGAGCCTAGGAGCAAGTGTGGAAGGCTACCGCAGTTACTATGGTTACCTAGGTGGAGCCAAGGACCAGCTCCCCTCCTTCCTACCTCCCTGTTCTGTCACTATAAAGATGGAAGTCGCATAAACACTCCTCAAAAACATGTATTGACGATTATTTTAATCATCCACATCAAGAACAGTGCTTGCTGGGGCTGCCCTGAGTGGTTACTCAGGTTGGTTCGCTTTACCGGTTCGCTGGTGTTTCTTTTGGCTTCAAAAATATTTTGAAAGGACAGACAAGCGCACCGAGAACCGGAAAGACCAAGCATGGGCCCAAATGTAACGTGACCCCGGGGCACCTGCAAATGCACCCGCAGGTGCAAGTGTCCGCGGCTTACAGGCCACCTGCGGTCGCGCTCTACCCACTGGAACCAGGACTGAGCCCGCGAGGTGACGAGGTGACCCGGACGCACAGGGGCCGGGAGCGGCCGATCCCAGAGCCGGGGACCGGGGGACGGGGTGACCCGGGGGACCGCGCCGCGGCCGGCACCGCCCGCTCGGGGCTCCAGGGTTCCGGGAGGCCGGTGACGGCAGGCAGGGCCGACCCCCAGCAGCCCCGCCCCCGGCCGGGCCGCCCCGGACCGCGACCTCCCGACTCCGACCAGTCCCGCCCCCGCCCCGCCCGGGCCAAGCTCCTGACCCTATCGGGACCTGGACCCCGACCCCGACCCGGCCGACCCCCGGCCCCCAGCAGCCCCGCCCGCCGCCGCGAGCGCGCGGGGCGCACCTTCCGCGTGCAGTGCTCACACTTCATCTGGAGCGGGGCAGGCGCGGGGCCACGGCTCGGCCTCTGAGCAGCTCCGGGAGACTCGGTCACCGACGCCCGGCGCCCGCCGCCCTTTGTTGTAGTCACCCCCGGCGCGGCCCCACCCCCGGCGGCTGCGCTCCACCAATGAGAGCGTCGGGAAGGGGCGGGTCACAACCCTAAACCAATAGGAGCGCAGAAGGGGGCGGTGCGGCTCCCGCCCACATGTCTCCTCCTGGACCAATGACAGCCGCAGGAAGGGGCGGGCCGGGCCCCGGAGCCAATCGGAGCGCGCGGGGGCGGAGTGCGGCGGACACCTGGAGGCCCGGCGGGTCCCCGCGCCCGTTTGGCGGCTCGTGGGTCGGGGGCGGCATGGAGTCCCCGGACGGACTCTCTCTAGGAGGCGACCCGGCGTGGCCCTGGGGCGTCTGGCCCGGCAGCTCGGCTGCACCTCAAGCCTGTCCCAGGCTCCGCCAGGCCACCGCCATTGCCGCCTGGAGGCGCGTCACGTAGGCCAGGCAGGTGGCAGTGCGCATGCGCGAATGGGCACCACGTGGCGCCTCGAGGATGCTGCGAGGTGGGTGTGAAGTCCGGGTGCGCCGCGCCGGTGTGCTCGGCGGGTGTGCGGGTGGTCGGGCGCTGGCTTTGCAAATCGCCAGTAGTTATTATTTCTTGGTAAAATGGCACCGCTTGCAGGGCTAAAGCGAAAATGTTTGATTTATAATAATTTAAAGAAACATTTTATCAAGTCAGTGTTTGGGCTTTGCAGGATGATTGGGAATGTGAAGAACGCATTGGAAAGTTCAATGGAGCGTAAGGAAAGCAACTGGTGACCTTGAAAATAAAGTTGCCACACATTTTGGTAGCAAAACGGGTTCCTGGGGAAGTAGAGAGTTGCAGTCCAGACCACAAGCCATCTGCACCCAAGCCATAGGCGAGTCTGGGGCACAGAGAGGAAAGCGAGTGCAGGAGAGCAGAAGCTCCTCGAGGCTGAGCTGGGGCTGCCTCTTGCTGGCTGGAGGAGACCCAGGGGCCTCCTGCTGGGGTAGCAACCTTGTGCTTAGGTGGGCTCTGTCCGCAGGTTCCTGCTGGGTGTGCAACTGCGAGCAGCGGTGGGCGAGAGCTCTCCCTGCCTGCCCCCTCCGCGTCCTAAAGAAAGTTTCCTTGACCCCGTTTCATAATTTACAGTAGTTGGTACAGCTGTTTACAATTGCATGAGTGAAACGCAGGTCTTCATTGTTGCCAGACTAACCCCTGCTTACCTCAAATCTACGTGGCACCTCTCAGAAAACACATTCCTTCCATTTTCAGCGGATAAGAAGATAAATTTAGGTTGTCATTTGTATGTATTTCTTGCCATTGTTTTAGAAACGTAACCACAGTACCATGACCATGTGTGAAAACAAATTACAATGACTTTATTTAATTTCATCAAATATGTAGTGCCCAGGTTTCCCTAAATTGAACCTCTTTAAACAAATTAAATCAGGACCTGTATAAGGTCCAATATGTTCATTGCTTTGTGTGTTTCCTATGTTTCTTTTAAAAGATCATTTTTTGTTCTAAAGTAATTTGAGGCTCACTTAGAAGTTGCAAAGACACCACAGAGTTCCTAGTCTGAAGGCATCCACATCACTCTCTGCCGTTGCACATCATCAAGCAAGTGGTTTGGCTGTAAGGCTTCCCAGAATTGCTGATGCATCCTTGTGGAGTCCTTAGTAAACCCTTGCCCTCTGAATTTCCAGTAGAGTAGAACGATGCCTGGGTGGCTCAGAGGTGGAGCGTCTGCTTTCAGCTCAGGGCGTGACCCCGGGGTCCTGGGATCGAGTCCCACATCAGGTTCCCTGCATGGATCCTGCTTCTCCCTCAGCCTGTGTCTCTGCCTCTCTCTGTCTCGCATAAATAAATAAATAAAATCTTAAAAAAAAAAAGAATGTTCTCATGCCTTGTTTGAATAGTAAATTTTTTGGCAAGATTGTTCCATAGATGTGTAATTCCATCAGGAGGTTACACTAACTCCTTTCTGTGATACTAATTAGCGCCCATTGATAAAACTGCATATGTCCATTCATTCATGATAGCAATGTTTTAATCCTACCATTTTTAAAAATTTACTAGCAGGAATACTTACATAATGAGAAAATTCTCTCATTTGCTATTTGGTTACTCTGCTGTACGTTTTATAAAGAAAGGCAAGATGAATGCATAAATTGGCCAAAAAAAATCCAAGTTCCTTTCTCAGCATCCTCAGAAAGTGAACAAAGAACTTAAAAATAGGGACAGCTGAGTGGCTCAGCAGTTGAGCATCTGCTTTCCACTTGGAGCATGATCCCAGATCCAGGGATCAGAGTCCCACATCAGGCTCCCTGCAGGGAGCCTGGTTCTCCCTCTGCTTGTGGCTCTGCCTCTCTCTGCGTCTCAGTAAATAAATAAAATCTAAAAGAAAAAAAACTTAAAAATATATCATTATGCATTACGGATTTTGGGGGCATCTGGGTGGCTCAGTCAGTTGAGTATCTCAGCTTAGGTCTTTTTCTTTTTTAATTTTTTTAAAATTTATTTATTCATAAGAGACACAGAGACAGAGAGAGAAAGAGAGAGGCAGAGACACAGGCAGAGGGAGAAGCAGGCTCCATACAGGGAGCCCAATGTGGGACTCGATCCGGGGACCCCAGGATCACACCCTGGACTGAAGGCGGCGCTAAACCACTGAACCACCGGGGCTGCCCTCAGCTCAGGTCTTGATCCAGGGTTGTGAGTTCAAGCCCTGTGTTGGGCTCCACACTGGGCATGAAGCCTACTTAATATATATATATATATATATATATATATATATATATATATATACACACACACACACACATATATATATATGGATTTAAACGCTTGGAGATTTTCAGTTCATTTGAATTATTCTTATTGATGCTCACATCTTTTTTTTTTTTTTTTTTTTTGCATAGAAAATCTCTTCAGCTAGGCTCCAAATTTTTTTGAGAAGATGCTAGATGCTAACAGTCACTTTGCTTTTTGATAAATTTGCTTCTACATTTCCTGCTTTAGACTTGAAATCAATCTTTTCTCCAAAAAGCTTGGTTTCTTTAGTAGGAATTGGTATTTAAAAACCAGAGAATGGATATAAAATTGCTCCTTGCTACTGCATTGATTGTTGTTTCTGGGACTTTTCAGTGGACAGCATAAAGAAAGGTGTATTTTTTTAAAGTGAAATTACTGTGAACTCACACTGGTCCTTCTAAGTCAAATCCAGTAATACAGGGTTCTAATTAATTGGTCTTATTGACCTCACATCCATTACTCCTGTTCGAAATTCCTGGTTCCCAGTACTACCTACTTAACGTACTCATTTGCATGGTCTTGGGGATCCCTGGGTGGCGCAGCGGTTTGGCGCCTGCCTTTGGCCCAGGGCGTGATCCTGGAGACCCAGGATCGAATCCCACATCGGGCTCCTGGTGCATGGAGCTTGCTTCTCCCTCTGCCTGTGTCCCTGCCTCTCTCTCTCTCTCTCTCTCTGTGACTATCAAATAAATTTTAAAAAATGTCATGCATGGTCTTACATCACCCACATAAAAAGTCTCAGACTAACAATGTTAACTATCCAGAATAGTTAACTATGTTAAGTCTACTATCCAGAATAAAAATACCACGTTTTACATATTATGTTTCAATATATATTTGCATCCTCTAAACTCTTTTTTTTTAAACATTTTATTTATTCATTTGACAGAGAGCACAAGCAGGAGGAGCAGCAGAGGCAGAAGCAGTCTCCCCACTGAGCAGGGAGCCCGATGCAGGACTCAATCCCAGGACCCTCGGATCATGACCTGAGCTGCAGGCAGACGCTTCACCAACTAAGCCACCCAGGCGCCCTTGTATGCTCCCCTTCTTAAATGATAGTGCCTTATGGACGTTTCTTCATCTTGCTTTTATCGTTCAACAGTACGTGCTGGAGAGCGTGCTATAGCAACATACAAAGATATTCCTCCTTCCTTTTTCATAGTTGCATAACACCCTCTGTGTGGATATATGTATTTGACAGGGTCCAATCAAGAGAGAAAAAGCACACTATAATTTGAACAGAGTTTAATATAAAGAATTATTAGCAATAACTAGGGATTGGAGTAAGGGATTGGGCAGTAAGGAGAAATGGGGTCACCTGGGTGCCTCAGCTGTTAAGTGTCTGCCTTTGGCTCAGGTCATAATCCCAAGGTCATGGGATCAAGTCTCATATCAGGCTCCCTGCTCAGTGGGGAGCCTGCTTCTCCTTCCCCCTGTACCTCCACACTGCTCGTACTCTCTCTTGCTCTCTCTGAAATAAATAACATCTTTACAAAAGAAATGAGATTATAAAGATTGCAAGAATAGTAAGAAACAAAGAGTAGCCACAATCACCTTATCCAGGGCTATGACAGCGAGGAGCCGACTCTGTCCCCAGAGTTGAGATCTAGACTGTTGGATCTAGACCCACTTTTGGCTCGCTGTGGGGCAGAGAACCTGTCCGACGCTGCACTGGTGGGACATGCTGGAAATCCTCCCTACAGGGTGCTGGGGAAAGGTTTTTTTCACAGCACCCTCTATTGACAATGGTTAGCATCATGCCAGAGAGTATGCAAAAAATAGAAGACTCAGATCCATTTTCATGGATCAGGCAAAGAGGTGTGAATTTAGAGCTGAGATATAATGTGTTGATAATTGGCACGATATACAATTTTATTCATTCAGTCCCCTATTTATGGATATTGTATTTCCAGTTTTGCTATTACCAATATTCGTGATTTTAACCAAATTGTCACTTGTTCACACGTTTAACATTTGTTAAGAGTCCAGTACAGGCTTCATTTTTAAATAGCTTATAATCTAGTAGAAAAGATAAAATTGGGCAACCCTGGTGGCTCAGCGGTTTAGCGCCGCTTGCAGCCCGGGGTGTGATCCTGGAGACCCGGGATCGAGTCCCACGTCGGGCTCCCTGCATGGAGCTTGCTTCTCCCTCTGCCTGTGTCTCTGCCTCTCTCTCTCTATGAATAAATAAATAAAATCTTAAAAAAAAAAAGAAAAGAATGCAAGTAAGTGTAACAAAGTAGAATTTCCTGGGTCTCCTCTCAGTTCTACCTAAATCCTGAGGAATAAGATCACTTCCAGCTGCAGCAAGCAGGAAGGACCTAAAGGAGGTACTAACAATTCAAATGCACCTTCAAGATAGGGAAGGGGAGTCTTCCTGGAGGAGACAGAGTGTGAGCTGAGGGGTCAGGGAGCCCGCTGTGCTCAGGCACAGCCCAGCTCTGCTGCAGCTGGGGTAGATGGTCTCAAAGTGTGGGTCCTGGACCAGCGGATTAGCAACAGATGACGTTGCAGCCCCCTCCCACCACTAGGAACAAGTGCCAGCAATCTGTGCTTCCACAAGCCTGCCAGGTGATTCAGATGCCTGCCCAGGTTAGGAAGCCACGGGCAGAGAGAAGCTGAAGCAGATGGGTCAGGTCGCGTGCCTGTGTTGGTAAGCCTCCTGGGGTTACGTGTACCCGTGCACACACGTTTCTCTGTAAGGGACTACGCGTTGCACTAATCTTACGAAGGCTGTAAAACATGTTGAGAATAGGAAAGGGACAAAGGAGAAGAGAAGCTCCCCTGTTCTTCCAACATCCCGCTGAGGTGGTGGGTGGGGGCTCCTCCTGACCGCGGCCAGGTGATGGGGTCCTGCTCGGGTCCTCACCTGCGGCAGTAAGAGAAAGTGGCATTTGGCGGAGGGAGCAGGTGGGCCTCCTACGTGGCCATCGCAAGGTTTTCCCGGAGAAAACTGCCTTTCCCACGGCAATCCTTTGTGGACAGGCTAGCCCGCGAGAGCCGGGCCCGGTTCCGGGAGCCTCGGCGCCGCGGCAGTCACCGCAGCGGGGCTCATTTTTTATGACGACTTGTCAGTGCGTGAACAAGCTATTCATGCTCCTTCGATGTTACTGAAGCTTTAGCATTTTTGCCAGAGCTGGTGCACGTGTACTGTTAGATTATCTTCGCTTTTTGTTTATCGATTTTTTTTTTTTTTTAAAGATTTCATTTGAGAGCAAGAGGGGCTGGGTGGGGAGGTGCGGACCCCGGGGTCGGGACCTGAGCACACGCTCCACCGACTGGGCCACCAGCTGCTTTGATCAACGTTTTATTTTTATTTTTCTATTTTTTTAAAGATTTATTTATTTATGATAGAGAGAGGCAGAGACACGGGCAGAGGGAGCAGCAGGCTCCATGCGGGGAGCCCGACGCGGGACTCGATCCCAGGTCTCAGGAATCGCGCCCTGGGCCAAAGGCAGGCGCTAAACCGCTGCGCCACCCAGGGATCCCCTGATCAATGTTTTAAGGGAGACTTTTGAGGCCCAGTTTACCTTTCCAGGCTTCCTGGGGCGTCGCTCCCGCGCCCCGAGGCGCCGGCTCCCCCGCCGCCCTCCGCCGCGGGCGCTGCGGCAAGAGGCCCCGCCCCGGAAGTCGGGCCCGCCTCGCCCGGAAGTCAGCCGTCCCGCCCCCAACCCCGGAAGTGGGCGGCCCGCCGCGCGCCGCGAGGTCCCGGCTCAGCGCCCGCGGGGTCGTGTGTTCGGTAGGCGCGGGGGTCGGGCCGCCGTCGGGGCTGCGGGCGGGCTGCGGGCGGGCTGCGGGCGGCGCGTGGTGGCGGGAGCGCCGGGCGCGGGGGCCCTGGCTGTGGAGAGCCGCTGACCCCCGCGCCCGCCGCCGTTCGGGCAGCCCGGTGCCGCGCCGCGGAGCCCACCCTCGGTGCGTGCGCGGAGAGCCCGGAGCCCCGCCTGCTGGGTGCCAGCCGCGTCCGCGCGCCTCGGTCCGCGGGCCGGCAGCACCCGCCCCCGGCCCCTCCCCCCTTCCCCCGTCGGTCCCCCCTCCGCCTCCCTCCCCGCCGATCCCTCCCCCCGCCCCCCCGCGCCTCGGCCGCCCGAGGACGCTCGCAGTTCCCTTTCTTGGCGGGGACCGCGCGCTCCGGGAGGCTGCGCCGGGGCGAGGCTCGCGTGCTGCTGGGGCCGCGGGTTCCCGGTGCCCCCGGGCCGGCTCCCCGCGGGCGGGCGGTTGGACCCCAGCCGCGGTCTGCCCTCGCCCTTCCCCAGCCCGTCTGCGTCGGAGCGCTGCCCGCCCAGGCCCGGGATGTACATGCAGGTGGAGTCCCGCAGCAGCTCCTGCCTCCATCTGAAGAGGGCTCCGGGCATCAGGTCCTGGTCTTTGCTTGTTGGTAAGGATTTCCGTATTTCCCCCAAGCTAAAAACCTAACTTTAAAAACACGGAAACAGGGATCCCCGGGTGGCACAGCGGTTTGGCGCCTGCCTTTGGCCCAGGGCTCGATCTTGGAGTCCCGGGATCGAGTCCCACGTCGGGCTCCCGGTGCATGGAGCCTGCTTCTCCCTCCTCTTCTGTCTCTGCCTCTCTCTCTATGATAAATAAATAAATAAATAAATCTTAACTAAAAAATAAAAAAATAAAAACAACGGAAACAAAACTGTCTTGTTGCCCCCAAGTACAACAATTATCTCATATCTTTCTAGCTTTTATCCTCCGTGCGATTGTCCTTTTTCCACCTTCACCTTAAGGTTGTGCCTGTTCTCCCGAGGTCCTGGTGTTCTCCTTTTCCTTGCCTCCCAATGCCCGGGTGCGGGCGTCAGGCTGGGCGGTGGGCCCCAGTTCGCTCCTTCACTGTCCCTCTGGGCGTCCAGCACGCGGGGGCAGCTGCAGGCCATTGGTGGGCCTGGTGTGAGGAGTGGTGTGGCTGTGCCTTCAGCAGCCTGCCTCTGGTCCGTCATTCCCGACACCCTGCTCGTGGCCACCTGCCTGTAGTGCTTCATGTGCCACACGTGGTCCTTGCGCACATGCTGCGCTGGTAGAGTAAACCCCTGCTGTCCGGCTCCTCCCTCTGGTTCGCTGGTCAGCCCTGGAGCCCCAGGTAGAGGAACAGATTCCCGGAACGCAGAATGGCATTTGCCATGGTCCCAAGCGCGCCTCCTGCCTCTTGCCCTCCTTCCTGAGCCATGGTCTCTGGTTCCCCTGCTCCCCACCTCCAGGCACCCTGGCACCAGGAAGGCCTGCTCTCCCTGCACCTCTGGGCCTGTGGCTCCAAGTGAGGGGGCCCTAGGCCGCTGGTGGCCCAATAGAAGCACCTGCTTTCTTTTCTCTTTGCAGGAATCTTGTCCATTGGCCTGGCTGCTGCATACTACAGTGGAGGTGAGGTGCATCCCCCTGCCTCCCTCCCCTCCCCCCTCCCGCCCACCCTGTCACTTAGTCTGTTTGAGAAATAGAGAAAAGAGAGAGAGAACTCACCATTAGTGGTGCCCACTGAGCCCCAGCCTTTGGGGCCACAGGCACCTGTGCAGGTGCTGCCCCAGCCTGAGCACTGGTGCATCCTTCCTAATAGCCTGTCCCGTGCCACCTGTGCTCTTCCCTTCTCGTATCTGGAGCACTTTCCCTGGTGATGAAACTTTCTTAAAAGGTGCTCTTGTATTTGCCTGAGGCTGTTGCAGGCTAAGCCACACTTGTAGCTGCTCCTGCAGGTGGCTCCCTCCACCGTCACAGTCACACCGTGTCT
This sequence comes from Canis lupus baileyi, assembly GCF_048164855.1. Taxonomy (NCBI): domain Eukaryota; kingdom Metazoa; phylum Chordata; class Mammalia; order Carnivora; family Canidae; genus Canis; species Canis lupus. The sequence continues at coordinate 61,090,965 of NC_132853.1, read as the reverse complement.
CCAGCAGATGCTGCAGGGAGAGTGGAGGGCACAGAGCTGGCCGGACATTTCACATATGGTTCCAAGTGACAGGCAGGGCCAGCAGTGCCGGGCGGCCACCCTGGGCCAGGTCTGCTGGCCCCAGGTGCCACCCCTGCCCGGTATCGGCTGGCGAGGGGGCCCATGGCACGCAGGCCTCCGCCCGCTGCTGCTGCCCCTCACCCGCTGCCTGTTGTTTGCTCTGCAGATAGTTTGGGCTGGAAGCTCTTCTATGTCACCGGCTGCCTGTTCGTGGCCGTGCAGAACCTGGAGGACTGGGAGGTAAGGCCAGCGCAGGCGAGGGTGGGGGCGCCGTGGGAATCACCGCAGGGGGAGAGGCTCAGAGGCCTCACACACCCCCTGTCCTCAAACTTCAGCTTCGAGGTTTCTGGTTAGTAGGACTCAGCCCCTGGGCAGAGGGATCCCCCGAAGCTGTATTTCTCCTAGACGCGCTTTGCGACTGCTTCCACCGAATTCCTTGCTCCGTGGTGTTGCCGTAGCACGGAGCAGATTGAAGGTGCCCTGGGTGAGGGACCGTCTCCTTGGTGGGCCCTTCCTGAGGAACCACAGGACCCACGGTTGCTCTCTGGCCCCCACTCCCGTTTAGTGACCTCAGCTTGGGGAGAGCACCTGCTCTGATGCCTCTCTTTGTCTCCACGCCCCCTGGCCCCGTGCTCCCGACACGTGGGAGCCCAAGAGGGTGTGGCTGTAGGTGTCCGGCTCTGGCGGAGCAGCGCTAGGCCATCAGGGTTGGGGGGGCAGTTGGGTGACTTCTGGAGTGTCTGTTCTGGTGAGTCCAGGGCCCCTTCTGGAAGTTTCGCGTGTGGCTGGCTTGCACACAGAGAGGCAGGCAGCCGGGTGATCCCCTTCTGGCTGCTTTCCCAGGAAGCCATCTTCAACAAGAGCACGGGGAAGGTTGTACTGAAGACCTTCAGCCTGTACCGGAAGCTGCTGACTCTTTTCAGAGCTGGCCACGACCAAGGTGAGGCGTGCAGAGGATGGGACCCGGGGCAGGAGCTGCTTAGACCAGGCTAGATGGAGGGTGGGGAGTGCGACTGCAGAGACCAGGCCGGAGGCCTAGAGGTGGGGAGGGTCTGAGCTGGCCGCTTGGTGACCCCAGGTGCCAACACTGGCAGGCAGCCTCTACTCTAGCTCAGTGCCCGGCCCTTAGGCACCAGGAAGGCCTTTCTCAGCGATTGGGGAGGATGAAGCAGAAACACGGGCAGAGCAGGGCCGGCTTTCCAAGGGGACAGCGGGTGCCGTTCTCCTCCTCACCCCGCGGGTGCTCACCACAAGCCTGTGCTGCTATCCCCTGCAGGGTGGCTGCGTCAGGGCACAGGTGGGAAGGGCAGGTGCACCAGGGCACAGGCGGGAAGGGCAGGGAACTGCTGACCCCCACCCCACCCCACCCCCGCAGTGGTGGTCCTGCTGAATGACATCCGGGATGTGAACGTGGAGGAGGAGAAAGTTCGGTATTTCGGGAAGGGCTATGTGGTGGTGCTGCGGTTCGCGACAGGTTTCTCCCACCCGCTCACCCAGAGTGCTGTCATGGGCCACCGCAGGTAAGCTCTGGGCAGGTGACTGCTGGCCACAGCTGGCCACCCATACCCCCTGCTGTCAGGTGGCCCCCACAGGGCACTGCAGAGCTGGGCACAGGGAGGGTGTGTGGAGGGACGAGGCCTGCCCCTGCCGCTGGGGGAGTGTTGGGAGTCCCTACGGGGACGGGAGAGGTCTCCATGAGGACAGGCTGGGCTGGGGTCAGCTGGGGGTGGGGACCAGAGCAGAAGGCACCATATGGGAGGGGAGCCTGGGGGTGCTGGAGGCGGGTGGTCCAGCAGGAGACTGGGGTGGACTTTCTGCCTCCCCTGGGGTAGTGGGCACCTGTGCCCCGGTAACCTGCTCTTCCTCCCGGTGTCGGCCGGCCCAGTGATGTGGAAGCCATAGCCAAGCTCATTGCCACCTTCCTGGAACTGCACCGTCTGGAGAGTCCTGCGGAGCTGTCTCAGAGCAGCGACAGTGAGGCTGATGGCCTGGGGACCCAGAGCTAACGCCCCTGAGGCCCTAGTGGGCCCGATGGGCCACCAGCAGGTCTTCTTCCAGCCCTGGCTGTGTCCCTGGCAGTCCCGGGGTGGGACCCTCTGCCGTTCCTGCTGCTTGCTTCTGCCTTCTGAGCAAAACCACAGGCTGGACTTTGGACTTTGTCTGCAGGCTCTGAGCTGTGCAGGGAGAGTGTTGGATGGCCAGCCCCAGCCTGGCCAGCGTGGGCGGGTTGTGAGGGCACATGCACCCCACTGCCTGCCAGCAGTGTGGGGATCAGGTCTCTGAAAAGGAAGCAGTGCCCAGGCTCCCTGGGGTGGGGAGGGGGGTTGGCCAGCCCTGGCACCCCCAGCAGTTTGGTCCCAGTGAGAGCAGGGCCAGCAGCTGGGTCAGGCCCAGGGATGCCAGGGGGCTGCCCACGCACGCGTGCGCCCACCCCACCTGCTGCAGCCCTTCCCTGGTTACTGAGGTGCTGGCCCAGGGGCTGTGGGCCCCACCTGGCTGCGTGGCAGCCGCTCCCAGGGCCTCCACAGCCCACAGGGAGCCCTTGTCCACTGGGATGGCAGCTGGGCTTTTGCAGGTGGGAGAAGCCTGTGCATGACCCGGGCCAGGGTGGCTCCCATAGGAACCCAGGCAGGACCTGGTGCCACGAGGACCCTCTGAGCGGGTGCTGCAGAGCAGGGAGCACGGCCTGAGGAGTAGACCTGCCCCCTTCTCAGTGGAGGTCCCCGACAGCCCTAGTTTGGGGGTGCGGTCACTTATACATACCAAAGTTAGGTTTTAAAGTGGTAAAATTCAAAAGCCTTTTTCTAAAATAAAGTATGAAATGCTGTAACTGGTTTCTGGCGTGGTCATCCTGACGAAGCTGCCCCAAGGCAAGGAGGGACTGTTGGGCCCCCCGGGTGAGGAAGGCCCCACCGTGGGCCTGAGCCGTTGGCCAGACCCCAGGTTGTTGCCTGGTCTGACTCCCACCAGCATGAGTTCCGGGTCCTGCTCTTTATTTTAACCCAACAAGCTCTACACACAATCAGGAAGCAGGCCCCTGCGTGTTTTCCTTGCACATTTTCCACTTGCCTTCCAGGCGCTAACCGTCTGCCCCATGGGTGCGGCAGGGGCGGACATTGGACGGACGCAGGGCCCGGCCCTCAGGGGTCCCGACCCGCCTGCGGGCTGGGGCTGGCGCTGGCTGCCTCCCTCAGGTCCTGCAGCAAGGCCTGCAGCCGCTGCAGGCTGGGACGCACGTTCTCCTCCAGCCACTCCTCCACGGCGTCCGGGTAGAAGACGCGCCGCAGGGCGGCCTCCAGCTCCTGCACCACGGTGCTCCACCTGGCCAGGAGGCTGAGTAGCACAGGAGCAGTGAGCTGCCTGCTGGCACCCCGGGGCGGCAGCTACAGCCTATGAGCTACACACCCTGAACGACCCCACACACGGAACGGGGCTATTGGCGCCCACCGCACAGGGCGGGTCCGAGCAAGTGTCCTGTTTCAACATCTGAAACAAATGCTCTTTGCAGCTGACCTGCAGGGTTTTTCTTTCCGCGTGAACCTGTCATCGTCTGACAGTGTCCTCCGCCCCGTGGGGACACCATGTTGGCCTCAGCTCAGCGCGGTGGGCCGGGACAGCACGAGGCAGGGCCAGCTGGCCCCGATGAGCCCTGGACCCCGTCCAGGCACTCACTGACCCTCACCCTTTTGGGCTAGGGATGCCCTAGCTTCTCTGACGCCCACGGCACAGCTGAGGCAGGAAGTTGGCTCATCTAAGCATTCATGGCTGCGATCCTAGAGAGCTTGTCTTGGTTTAAAGCAGTAGCCAAAGGACGTGCAGCCCTGGGGGGGCCCGGGGGTGGCTACTGGCAGGGGGGTGGCTAACCTGAGCGCCGGGGGCTGGATGTGCTGGACCATGACGGGGTGGATGAGCTTCCGCCGGCGGTGGTAGGGGCCAAACCAGCCGGTCACGTACCTGGGGGCAGAGCCACACAGGTGGGCCCACGGCAGCCAGCAGCCCAGCCCGCCTGGGGGGGTGGGGTTCGTTAAAATAATACCTTTGAAAAGACTGAAAAATCTGATAGAAATTTTAAAACCCAGTGAGTGTTTGTGTAGGGCGGGCCACCCCCACCCCGGCCCCGCGCCCCTGCCCCTCACCTGTCCCTCTCCAGCAGCGCGTCCACAGAGCTGCGCAGGTGGAGGCTGACGTGCGTGACGAGGGCCAGGATGTCGCTACCGGGGAAGGAGCCGGCGCCCTCGCTGCATGGAGAGCCGCCGTGCTGAGGTGGGGGTCCAAGTGTGGGGGGAGAGGCAGGGCCGGGGGCGGGCGCTTACCCTGTAAAGTCAGTCGTTTCTAGGTTTGAAATCCCGAGAAAGTTCTCCACTCTTGCTTTAACGTCTTCAGCAAAACCTCCTGCAATAAGCACAGACGGAGGTGGTCAGAGGGGCCCCTGGAGAGAGAGAGGGAGCCTGCGCCACGCATGGGCCTGGGTGGCCGGGAAGGTGACCAAGGAGGCCAGCGTGCACAGGCCAGCCCCAAGGAGACTTCGGGGACAGCTGGGCGCACGGCTCCTCACTGAACACAGGAAGCGGCTCACCATGTGAGACATGGGAAGATAGAGCAGAACCACCACCAGGGAGACCACCAGCCCGTGTTGCCTGGCACCCCCACGGCTGCCAGGACGTATGCAGCACCTAGCACGTGTGGTTCCTCACCAGTGGAATGTTCTAGAACAACTGAAATGAACCAGTGAGGCCTGCAGGTACCAGTGTGGACGGAGGTCAGGAGGCCCTACCAGCCCGTCTCCACAGCGGGAGGACTCCATGGCGGCGGCACCCACCTCAGGGGACAGGCAGTGGAGGCCAGCCCCCAGCGTGTCCCCGCACCCTCTTCTAAATGCGTCACAGCTGACACTTCAGAAGCACCAGAGGGGAGGCTCAGGCCCGCCCTCCACGTGGGGCCTCAACGTGCTACGGAAGCCCAGGCCCCGCTTCCCTCGGTGCCTCCCACCCCACATGCAGCAGGCAGTCCTGCTGTGGGCGCCCACGGTCCACACGCACGTGGGGGGCTCGGTGGCACTGGGCACCCAGCAGTTACACGGCACAGGCACGGCCACCTCGGGGGCTCACGGCCTGGGGGCACCGGGCAGGCGGGTGGCTGAGTGAGGAAGACACAGCCGGGCGTCGGGGCTCGGCTCTGCGCGTCCCGCGCTCCTGCCGCCGTGAAGCGGGGACCTTACCGTGTAGGAGCGACTGCAGGCAGACGGCCAGGGACGGGATCCCCACGGGCAGCAGCTCGCACAGCACCGAGAAGTGGTCGTACCTGAGGCCATGGAGAGGCCGCTCAGCCCAGCACCCACGCCCACCCGGTGGGTGCTCCACGCCCTCTGCTGCCCGCGGCCTCTAGGGGCCCCTGCACGGCTGGCCGCTGCCTCCGGAAATGTCCCCCACCCAGAGGCCCTGCTGGGGCTCAGTCTGTGCGCTCGACCCCCTGAAACCCTTCCTGCATTCCTCCTGGATCTTGCCTCGGGGGACCCAAGGACGGGCAGGGCCCGGGGCCTCCGGCTGCTCCCCTGCCCCGACCCGGCCGGGAGCGCAGCTTCACTGGCAGCTCCGCTTTTCAAACGGTGTGAAATCCCTGAAGAGCTAAACTCCGTCAAGGCCGCCCTATGCATGGCTCTGGAGGCCGGGGCGCCGACGTGCAGAGGCGCCTGGGGCCGGGAGGGCCAGTGTGCTTGCGGCCGTGCATGCCCCCTCTGCAGAGTCTGGGGGTACCCAGGCCCCTCCCTCCTAGGAGCACCGGTCCCCTCCCAGGAAGCGTGAGGCCCAGACTGGACGGGACAAGCAGAGTGGCTGCGACCTGGGCGGTCGGCCCGAGCGCCTCCCTGGGGCCCGTGTGGCCTTACCTCTGCCAGCCGGTCAGGACGATGCCCTGCAGCATGTCCGCTGGCCCCCTGGCTGCCACCCGCAGCCACTGCACATTGTTCCTGAGGTGGTGCTCGATGGGGGTCAGGGCCTGGCTCGCCCCCGTGGCCCCCTTGAAAGCGCTGGCAGCCCACAGCCGGAGAAAACCACACTTCCGGTACTTTTCCATGAGAAGAGCTGGGCGAGAACGTGAGTGGTATGACCGCCTGGGGCCCCAGGAGCTGCGGCCGTCAAGCATGGACGCTGCGCTTGCCCAGAACCCGGGAGACCCCCCAGCCATCGGGTGTAGTCCCCAACAGACTAAATCTCAGTGAGAGAAGGGACCCCTGCTGTGTGCAGGTGGCCCCTAGTCCAGCTGCTTGTTAGGAAATCTGGACAGAACAGGCCATCTGGTGAGTGACCCAGGATAGGACGCGTGCCAGGGGTGCTCCTGGGCTGCCCGAGCTCGCAGGGGGAGGGGCCTGCGGGGAAGCAAGGCAGGTGGCAGGATCCCGATGCACCAGGGGTCAGTCAGGGCTGCAGGGTGTTGGGGGCCGTGGCCAGGGTACTGACCTTTGCCGTGGACGTCCAGGTCGGCTCCATAGTCCCAGAGCACGGGCTCCACCAGCTGTGGGACCCCCGATGCTGGGGGCGGAGAGAGCTGTGAGCAAGGCCGTCAGACACACCCCTGTGCCCTGTCCTGCGGCCTTGTCTGGGGCGGCTGGCCCTTAGGCACAGGCTGGACGCAGCTCGGTTTGATGGTAAATGCTGCGGCCATGCAATCGGCCAGCTCCGGAAATGACCAGACTGGGTTCTGTGACAGGTGAGCCCCCGGGCCAGGGTCCCAGAGCTTCCTGCAAGGGGGACACACTGGTCTGCGTGCTGCGGTGGGGGCGCTGGGACAGGTACAGCGGGAACACACCACAGCCTGGGTTTAAGTCTAACCAACCTTGTGAGAACCCAACGGGCCACACGTGGGCCGGGGCTGCCTCGAGGACACCCGGCCTTGCAGACCCTGGGCCAGGGTAGAGCGTGGACCACGGGTGTGTCTCTGTCCCACCCCAGAGCCCCGGGCAGGCGGCAGCCTGGGGGAGGCCCCGAGGGGCTGCTGCATTCCTGGCCCAGCAGCCAGTGTGAGCTTTCACCACGGCCCAGCAGGGCTGCCTCAGGGTCCTGTGGGGCTGAGGCGGCAGCAGCACCGGACACTGCCCCCGTCTCCCTCCTGTGGGGCCCATGAGGGCCCCATGGCTACTGTCCGGTCAGACCTACCACCCTGCCCTCTGGTGAGACCCTTGCATGGCTTCTAGGGGAACGGCATTTTGTAGAAGAATGTTTAGAAGGGCTCTAAGGGGGCTGCCCGGAGTGAGCTTCCGGGAGGGGGCCTGCTGGCTCCTCACTCCTGCCACCAGAGGCGGGGACACGCCTGCCCACCTGCGAGCTGGTCCTCGGGGATGGCCCGCAGCATGTCGTCCCACACCAGGGGCCTGGTGGCCGGGTGCCGGGCCAGCACGTGGCAGGCCACCGCCTTCATGTGGGACAGGCACAGTCTGGCTTTGGTGTTGTGCTCCTGCTGCAGCCACCGTCTCGAGGCCTCGCCCTCCCCGAGGTAGTAGACCTGAGGGGAGCCCAGGGCGGGTTTGTCCCTGTGCAGGGACACCGGTGCCAGCTGCCCGTGGGGAGGGGCCGCTGAAGGGGCCCTCCTTCTGCACCGAGTCCCGACTCTACTCCTGGGGTCCTCCGGAGGTTCGCAGCAGCCCGAGGGCAGAAGGCCGAGGTGCCCCAGCCAGCAAGCAGGTACACGCACGGCCCGGCCTGCACTGCTGGAGTGCGGACGGCCCTTGGGGGCGCCAGCCCTCCACCCCTGTGCTGCAGGCTGCACCCGCACCAGGTCACAGGGCAGCCGGTGCGGGCGCCCACACGGGGGGGCGGCTCCTCAGTGGGGCGAGGGGCCCTCGAGTGAGGGAGGGGCTGCTGCAGCAGGGGAGCAACACCCGGCAGGCCAGGCTCAGGGGTGAAGCAGCATTGCAGGACCCACCTCGTCGCAGCCGACATGGAGCCACCGGGCGCCCGGGTGCAGCTCCATGACCTGGCTGATCATGGCTCCCACCAGCGCCAGGGACTCGGCCTCATGCGGGTTCAGGGTGTTAGGGAAAAGTGCCACTTCTCGGAGGTGAGCGAGAGCCTCGTGCTTCAGCACAAACTACAGAGACAGAAGGGGACATGAGGGGCGCCGGGAGACAGGTTCGCCGCAGGGGCTGGTTCTGGCTCCCACGGGGTCACCCCAGAGGGCGCTGGCTGGGCTGAGCCTGTTGCTGGCTCTCGGCCCTTTCCTTCCCGTCAGGTCCACCTGGGCCGGGTGAAAAAGGAAAAGCCAGGCTCACTCACATTCGGATGGAGCTGCCACCAGCTGGAAATGTGATGGGTGACCGTGGAAATGAGAGCCCCAGAGGTGATACACACTCTCCTCACAGCCCAGCTGACTGGGGGCCACACACACGCCCAGCCGGGGCAGACGGGGCAGGGCTGACCTCCCAGTGCCCCCAGCCTGTGGCCCAGACCCTGGCTGACCACCAGCTGCGAAGACAGAGGGGTGGCCTGAGGAAGCCAGGCCAACACAGAGGCCATCACAGCCACACAGGGCCGGGGACGCAGACTGTGCCCCCAGAACCACGAGAGCACGTGTCTGTAGTTCCAAGTCACTGGCTGACATCCTTTGTTGCTGCGGCCCCAGGAAACACACCACCTTGAGAGCAGTCAGGCCCCTCAAGGAGCAGGAGTTGGGGGGGGGCGGTGCGCTGCAGGATGGCGGGGCAAGGGGCAGAGCGGCACTGTTGGGGGACCTCCCCCAGGTCAGGCGGTGGTTCACACAAGGCTGGAGCCAGAGGGATGGCAGGCGCCAACTCGAGAGACACAGCAGCAGAAGCGGCAGGACCTCACGATGGCCCAAGTGCAGGGGTGCGGGGGGTGCCAGAGCGCGGCAGCGGGGCCAGGGTTGGGGGTCATGAGGACGGGGAGGGAAGCAGGAGCGGACGTGTGTGGTGTGGAGAGGGAGCATGAGGCGAGGGGCCCCGGGGAGGAGCCGCGGGGACGCCGCCTCGTGTAACGGGATGCACCTGGGCCTGCAGGGGAAGCTTCAGGAGGGAGCGGATACGGCTGTGGCTGCGAACAGCCTGTGGTCAAGGACGCCCAACCAGAACCTGTCGCTACGTTTAGTGACTCGGGGGACAGAGGGGCCCTGGGGGATGCTCTATGGACTGTGGGCCGTGGCAGCGGAAGTGAGGAGCCCAGAGAGCACAGCAGGCAACATGGGCCAGGAAAGGCCGAGGCCTGAGCGTGGGAGATGCGGGCGCGTAGCAGGGGAGACTTGCGTGTGACTGGAGGAAAACGCAGCCCCTCTGATGCTGGCTGCGGTGGGGGGGGCGCCCACAGGCCCAGCAGGCATCCCCGCTAGAGAAAAACACGGAACCTATAGCCATTAAATCAATGCTGTGTCAAATCTGTTTCCCATCTTTTGATGCAGATATGAACATATTTCTGAAGATCACACAGGAACTTGGGGAGATATTTTCAGTATTAAGCGATGAATACAAGTTAAAAAGGAGAACAAATGGACTCTCGGGGCTCCATGGGAATCGTGCATCCCCACTGGCCCGTCTCCTGCATTCTGTGGACAGAGGTTGCTCAGCCCTAGAGTTTGCAGGGCAGGGGCTTCTAGGAAAGAGCTGCTCCTTGTCTGTGGCCAGCCACTGCCTGTGTGCCCCCAAGCCCACACCTGGGCACCACGGAACTGGGGTTCCTCCCACTTACCTCCATGTGTCCAAATGTCTGCACCAACGGAATGACCTCTAGCTCATTCAGTGTAGCCAGATGTAGGATCTCTTTAATTTCAGGGGGGCTAGGAGACAAAGACCACCCAGAGGTTCACACCAGCTCCTGTCGGCACACCAGCCCCTGTAGAAACTCCAGCTCTTATTCACACTAGCTATCGACACTCCAGCCCCTGTTCACACCAGCCCATTCACACCAGCTTCTGTTCCCACTCTAGCTCTTGTTCACACTAGCACCTGTTCACCTCCAGTCCTTATTCACACCATCTCCTCTTGACCCTCCAGCTCTTGTTCACACCAGCTCCTCTTGACCCTCCAGCTCTTGTTCACACCAGCTCCTCTTGACTGTCCAGCTCGTTCACACTAGCTCCTCTTCACCCTCCAGCTCATTCATACCAGCTCCTCTTGACCCTCCAGCTCTTGTTCACACCAGCTCCTCTTGACCCTCCAGCTCTTGTTCACACCAGCTCCTGACCCTCTAGCTTTTGTTCACACCAGCTCCTCTTAACCCTCCAGCTCATTCATACCAGCTCCTCTTGACCCTCTAGCTCTTGTTCACACCAGTTCCTCTTGACCCTCCAGTTCTTGTTCACACCAGCAACTCTTGACCCTCAGCTCTTATTCACACCAGTTCCTATTTACCCTCCAGCTCTTGTTCACACCAGCTCCTCCTGACCCTCCTGCTCTTGTTCACACCAGCACCTGTTGACACTCCAGCTCTTCTTCACACCAGCTCCTCTTGACTCTCAGCTCTTATTCACATCAGCACCTCTTGACCCTCCAGCTCTTGTTCACACCACCTCCTGTTCACCCTCCAGCTCTGGTTCACAGCAACTCCTGTTGACACTCCGGCTCTGGTTCACAGCAGCTGCTATTCATACTCCAGCTCCTGTTCATATCCCAGACCCTGTTCATACTCGCACTTCTGTTCATGTTCCCCTCCCTTGTCAGGTTCCAGGTGGGCTCTCCTGGGGAAACTAGTATGGTCGGTATTTCCTAAAGCTCGAAAGATACTCAAGGTTTCAAAGAGAGCTCCCACCCTAGAATTTGGGGAAATGATGCTCTCTGTTATGTCCTCAAGTAACGGTTTGCTTTTTACCAGCTATTCTTACCAAACTCTGTAAGAAGCTGAAGCCATTTTACAAGACACTGGGCCATACAAGGAATCATATTGTAGAAAGGGGGTTGGCAGATGGCTCAAGGACAAATTCATCTGCCTGTTTGCTTACAGCCCATGACCTAAGAATTGATTTTCAAGTTTAATATGGTTGATAAAAAGAAAAAGAAAAATACTTCATGACGTGAAAATTACATGAAATTCTTATTTCCATGCCAACAAGTAGAGTTTCACTGGCACTCAGCTGTGGCCACTCACTGACATTTCCATTCATGGCTGGCTGCTCATGCCCCACAGATTTCAGTAACAGAGACCAGGTGACTGCAGAACTGAAACTACTGCCTGCCCCTTTATTTTTTTTTAAATATTTTATTTATTTATTCATGAGAGACACAGAGAGAGAGAGAAAGAGACAGAGAGACAGAGGGAGAAGCAGGCTCCATGCAGAGAGCCTGATGTGGGACTCGATCCAGGGACCCCAGGATCATGCCCTGGGCCAAAGGCAGACGCTCAACTGCTGAGCCATCCAGGCGTCCCTGCCTGCCCTTTTAAAGAGAAGCTCATGACCCCTTTCATAGAGAAAATGTAAAAGATCTTCGAGGTTGCAGTGAGGGGGCTCATCCCCGTGGGGGTTAGTGAGCTCCATGAGCACACCTGAAGGCGGGAATGCTCTGGGGGCCACGGACGGCACCTGGGAAAGGCTGGCTGCCCACTCCGGCACCTGCTGTCATACATGGATTTATTGCAAGAAAGTGAGTTCCAGTTTCTGTGTTTGAACCATCTCATAATCAGTTCTATGAACGTATGGACTTCAAATAGACCTTTTTCAAGCTTCACAGGTACCCTAGCACTTGTTTCCACTTAAAAAACAAATAACCAAAAAGTGTTCATCATAAGAAGAAAAATAGAGCAGCATGAAAAGAACGCAAACTTCCAGCAACCTCACTGCAGCGTTAACACTCTGGACAAACACACAGAGCACGTACGCCCCGCGGAGTTCTGACATAGACCGAACCTCCCTCCAGAGCGGCCCACCAGCCAGACGTATCTTTTCTCACCCTTGTGAACCCAGAGCATTAGAACCTTTTAAAAATCTTCACCAATTTGGGCAGCCCCGGTGGCGCAGCGGTTTAGCGCCGCCTGCAGCCCGGGGTGTGATCCTGGAGACCTGGGATCATGTCCCGCGTCAGGCTCCCTGCATGGAGCCTGCTTCTCCCTCTGCCTGTGTCTCTGCCTCTCTCTGTCTCTATGAATTAAAAAAAAAAAAAAAAATCTTCACCAATTTGATAGCCAAATTTATTTATTTTTTGCTATCATTTTATTTTATTGATAATTTTTACTTTATTGCTATCATATGCTTATCGGCCATTCTTGTTCTGGGGGAGGGGATCAGCCCAATGTCTTTTGCTCATTCTCCTTTGAGGCTGTTACTGACTTACATGGACGCCGCAACCCTAAAGCCAAGCAGGGCGCACCCATGGCCGCTGTATCTTTTATTAATTCTGACACCCCCTCTTTTAACCTCTGCTTTCCTGATAAGGGTCCCAACTGTGGCCTTAAAGAGCAGCATCCGCTTCCCCTCACCCCCGCCCCCATCCTTCTCCCTCCCCCTAAATGCTTCCAAATTCTCTCCAGTAAGCGTATTTTATTTTTGTAACTAAGACAGGAGTTTAAAAGCCAGAAGAGGGCTGCCCAGCACTGCCAAACCCTTGCCCGCCCTGTCCACGCCTCCAGGTGGCCCCACACATCCGCTTTCTCCGTGGCTGGGAATACCTGTATGCGTGCTTGGCTCTCAGAAGCCTGAGGTGGCCCTCGTAGGGAAACATGTCTTCGTACTCGAGGAGGAGCCCGTTGGCGCCAAGGGCATGGAACAGAGGAAAGACCTGGGGGAACAGGGATGCTATGAGGAAGCGACTATCTGAAGGAAGGTGACAGAGGTGCCACGTGTGGACTGTCTTCCTGCCTGTGGACATGGGTCGTGGTTGATGCTCACATTTCTCCTGCAAATGTTTACCCTGGAATGCGCACTGTGTGCTACACCAAATCAAACCCTCTGCCGCTGCAACCTGTTCGCTTGGCACAGGAGAGGCCTTGCACCTGCGCAGCAGAGCTGTGGCTCAGCCTTGGGGTTCAGCCGGGAGGCAGGGAGGGGCTGTGGGTGTGCGGGGACGGGCTGTCCACTTCCTCCTCTATCTCTATTTCAGAGGATATGATTCCTATCAAGCATGTCCAGGATGAGTTCACGTCTACCATACAAAGAATTGAGATCTTCTTCTAGTCTGACACCAAGGCTGGGGTGGAAAAGAGCACATTCTGGGAGCCATCGGAGGGGGCCTCCTGCAGGTATCTGAAAGACCCACCCTGCCCTGGACAAGGGGCACAGCAGGTCCAACAAGACTTTAACACTCCTGTTGATGTGTCTGTCGAAGTTTCCTCTCCTGCGAGCATGGGGACGTTCTGAAGAAGCTGGATGGAAAGAAGAAAAGAGCCTGGGGCTAATGCTCAGCTGCAGACAATTCATCATGGGCAGTCGACTGCAAATTACAAAAAGAGGCAGACAAGATGGAAAGGAGGAGCTCGTGCAGGTCAAGCACGCAGACGCGACATCAAGGTCTCGGCATTTCCCCATTTCCTCAGTATTTCTGCTTCTGGTGTCCATCGCAGCCTCCCATGGCCCTCTGACCACCACGGCCTGTATGGCACTCTGGCCATTGGGGTTGGTGGCAATCCGTCATGTTATGGGTGGTGGGGAGCTGTGGGGCCGGGCAGCCCAGGTGTCCCCAACACACACCCCAGCCCAGCATGGGGGACAGGGCTGGGAATAAGGTCCTCGCTGTAAATCCGCAGGAGCGTGCACGTGCACACACACATGGGGGGTGATGCACTGAGCCCCCTGCATCTGTCATTGAGGCTCAACATAATTTCACCTAACTTCCACTTTTATGACTGGAGTATTTCTAAGCAAATCCCACACAACACAACTGTTCACCTGTAAATACTTCAATATATATCTCTGATGAAGATATTTTTACAAAAGCACACCCCACACCACCATTATCTCATCTAACCAAATAATTCGTTAATGTCATCCATGCTCTAATTTTCCTGTGTCTAAAATCTTGTCACATATGGCTTGTTTGAAACTAGTCCAGACAATCCATACACTGCATTGTCTGAATGGATCTCTTAAGGTTCTCTGATTTTTAATAGTTCCTTCTACTTTTTTGAGTTTGTTGAAGAGACCAAGTCACTTATTTTGTATGATGTAACAAACTTTGGATTTGACGGATGGTATTCCCAAGATGTCCTGTAGCGTGTTTGCCTATTTCCTATTCTCATGGGTGCCGATGGTTAGACGTGAAGGCCTGATTACATCCAGGTGTTATTCTTTTGGCAAGAATACTTCACAGACGGTTCTAGAAGTCATAAGTCTGGCTGCCCCACTGGAGTAATGTCAGGCTGATCAGTGATGCTAAGGGGCATCAGCTGACCCACACCTAGAGCCTCTGCCTCATGGTTTCAGCCACTGCTGAAATGACTGCCCAGCGCGCACTGACCAGGAACTGCAAGGTGGTGACTTTCCAGGTTCATCACTCCTCGGGTGTGATGGCTGGAACTCTCCCTCACGGAAGAATTTCCTCTCAGTGATTACTTGGTCACTCCAGCCCTGATGATGCTGGGGCGTTCATATGCAAAGGTCAATTTTGTTGGATACAAAATCCTTGAATATCTTAAATGTTACTCCCTTGTCTTCCTGTCACAAAATGCTGTCAAAATATCTGATGCTGATCTAATTATCCTTCCCTCATATGGAACTTGTACCTCTTTCCTGTATGCCCAGAGTTTTCATTTTTTAAAAAATATGATACAACTACTAGATGATGCCTTAGTGTCTATCATCCTAAGTATACGATATGCCCTTTAAAAAAAAAAAAAAAAGATTTGTTTATTTGAGAGAGTGTGTGAGTCAGGGGAGTGTCTCAGGCAATCTCACACCTAGAGCTCAGAGACCAACTCCAGGCTTGATTCCACAACCCATGAGATCATGATCTGAGCTGAAACCAAGAGTCAGGTGCTCAACCACCCAAGCCACCCCTGGTGCCCCAGGTACGCCCTTTCAATAGACCCATGTATTCTTAAATTTTGGAATAAAAAACATGAAGTGTTTTTGTAGTTTCTGGGCATTTGTCCTACAGTACTGCCTCGGTTCTTCTTTGAGACTGTTGCAAACTGAAAACATGGCTACAATCTGTGCCTTCCTCATCAGGAAGCAATATCTATTCCCAGCCTTGAATCTGGGCTGACTTTGGACTTGCTTTCCAAGAGTTAACACTAGGCCCAGGATGGTTTGCAGCTTTGGCCCCCACACCCTCAAAGCACTGCCCTGCGACCACCATGCTAACAGAGGCTGGCCTGGCCTCCAAGAGAACAGGCACCCACGTGGAGGACCAGAACCATGGTGCCCAGTGGTGAGCCAGCACTAACTGGTGGATGTGTAAGGCCCTCTTGGACCATCCACTGTTCGTAGTTGTCAGGGGACAGCCAACACAGGAGGGAGCCCAACCAGCAGAACCACCCACCAGCCGTGGAAAGAGAAAATGATGACTTTCTATCTTAAGCCTTGAAGTTGGGCCTCCAGCAGCAGAAGACTGAGGCAAGGGCTCCGGCTGCAGGTGAGTTGGACCTTCTTTGCTTATCTTCTATATCTTTCAATTTGTCAGATGCTTTTTATCTTTTCACGTGTGACAGCCTTTTTCCTTATTTATTTCCCAACAGTATGCTTTCCACAGTGTCTGCTCACTTCTGTTCTTCTGCCTTGATCTATTTCAGCCAGACACCGCTTCTGTCTTCTCTGCATCCCTGCTCCCCTCTCAAAACCTGTTCTCTGCTTCACTTTTTTTTTTTAAAGATTTTATTTATTTATTAGAGACGAAGAGAGAAAGAGCACAAACAGAGGGAGCAGCAGAGAGGGAGGGAGAAGCAGACTCCCAGCTGAGCAGGAAACCCGATGTGGGGCTCGATCCCAGGACCCTGGGATCATGACCCAAGCCCAAGGCAGATGCTTCACGAACTGAGCCACCAGGTGCCCCCCTGCTTCACTTTCACTGTTCCTGCGCAGCTCCCCATGGATTCGCTCAATACTGTGTTTTTAATGTGGGGCTCTGTTGTTCTAGAAGTTTCTGGACGGTATTTCTGAGAGCCGTAGGCCTCTCCAGCATTTTCCTCTGAGTCTTTTTGCAGTCTCAAATTGCAGCCAGTGAAAGCCCTCCCCTGTTCCTTTCTTGATGGAGGACAAGTACTTGTGAGCTGTTTCCTGGTACTTCTGGTCTCAGCCCTGTTAGAATTCCATTCTCTTTCCTCTATCACCTCCTGCCTGGTTATTAATCTCACATGGGCAGTAAGCTGTACCACTTGCATTTGAGACACATGGGGATACCCCATATCTACTTTTGCTCGAGAGTGTATTAGTTTTCTAGGGCTGTTGTAACAAATTATCACAAACTGGGTAGCTTAATACAATGAGAATTTATTCTCTTCCAGAAATAAAAAATCAAGGTATGGGCTGGGCAGTGCGGTCTTTGAAGGCTCCAGGGAAGTGTCTGGTGTCACTGGCAGTCCTGGCATTCCTTGGCTTGTAGATGCATCCCTCTAATCTCTGCCTCTGTCTTCACATGGTGCCCCCCTGCAACCCCTGTGTCTAAATTTCCCTCTTCTTACAAGGACGTCACTCATTGTATTAGAGGTACCCTACTCCAATATGGCCTCATCCCATGTTGATTATAACAGCAAAGACTGACATTACATTCACAGGTGGTTAGGATTTGAACATTACCTCTTTGGGAGATGCCATTCAGCCCACAGCAAACAGGCTGTGGGTTTCTTTTGTTGTGTTCACCCCTCTCCCCACCCCTTTTGCTATCCTAATTGCTCTGTTTTATGAAGGCATTTGGGGGAAACTCAAAATCTATGCTGCTGCCAACACTGTGCCCCGACTTGGAAGCCCATAGTTGTGCTCTAAGCACACCATCCTACAGAATACTGTTCACAACTTTGAAGACCAAACCCAAGCAAGGAAAGACCATCTTAGGGGGAAGGGGCTCTTACCTCAGAGAGGTAGGAGACCTTTGGTGGAGCTCCTTTAAGGTCCAAATGAACTAATCGCATCTTAAATGGTGAAGAACCTGACATTTCACTATTTCTCAGGAAGTCATAGAACAATCCCTTATCTGGGCGCTTCTTCCTAGTGGAGAAATCCAAAGTCATAAATAGGCACAGGCTCCTTTTAGCCCCTGCCCTCCACTCTGTGCTTCCATTCCCTGGGAGGAAACTCATTTCACCAACATGAAAATGAACCAAGAAGGCTCCCTCATATTCAGGTAAAGGGACCTTTGCCATTTAGTTATGATTAGCCCCTAAAATAGAATGGCACCGGTTTCCTCATAAGATGGCTGTGACCTATAATAACACAAATGATTACAAAATAGTTTTGTTTTAAATTAAAGACCGTCTCCAGTGGTATATACTATGCTAGTGTAAACACGCAGATATGTCTAAACATTTTTCAGGCCCTGCAATATGATTTTTCTGTAGAAAATGTATCCCTAATTTTATTTTACCTTGAAGAGCATTAAAGAAAACCCCTGACATTTCTAAAGCTCAAGTCAGTTTCATTGTATGGAAGAAGAAACTGTAAAAGTTTAGTTTAGGTCAGAGAACACTAACTAGGATTTAAAATAGGCCACTGATAATCTGAAGAACAAATGAGCCAAGAGTACATGGGGCTGACTCACTTTTATAAAGAAAGTAGCTGGATGACAACAAAGTAACTGGTAAGGAGTGTGATTTCTTTTTTCCCTCTAGCTATTTTAAAAATACAAAGCGTTAGATGAGAAAAGGGAAAGAAAATCTTTGCGTATAGGTCATGTTTATAGCTCAACAATTCAAACTACTCATTCAGCGTGAGGACTCATAAATCCCTGAACCTAAGAAGTCTATTATGAAACAAGGAACATAAAATAGACACACAGGGCAGCCCCGGGGGGCTCAGCGGTTTAGCACCGCCTTCAGCCCAGGGCATGACCCCGGGGTCCCCGGATAGAGTCCCATGTCGAGCTCCCTGCATGGAGCCTGCTTCTCCCTCTGCCTGTGTCTCTGCCTCTCTCTCTCTCTTTCTGTGTCTCTCATGAATAAATAAAATATTAAAAAATAATAAAATAGGGGATCCCTGGGTGGCTCAGTGGTTTGGTGCCTGCCTTTGGCCTGGGGCGCAATCCTGGAGTCCCAAGATCGAGTCCCGCGTAGGGCTCCCAGAATGGAGCCTGCTTCTCCCTCTGCCTGTGTCTCTGCCACTCTCTCTCTCTGTGTCTATCATAAAGGAATAAATAAGGGCAGCCCCGGTGGCCCGGCGGTTCAGCGCCGCCTGCAGCCCAGGGCTTGATCCTGGAGACCCTGGATGGAGTCCCATGTCAGGCTCCCTGCATGGAGCCTGCTTCTCCCTCTGCCTGTGTCTCTGCCTCTCTCTCTCTGTGTCTCTATGAATGAATAAATAAAATCTTAAAAAAAAAGAATAAATAAAATCTTTAAGTAATAATAACAAAAATAAAATAGACACACAAAAACTAGCGTGATTAAAAAAAAATTATATTCAAAACAGTCTCCATCACAAAATCCTCAAAGCAATCCCTGAAATCACCAGCTGTTGGATGGACGAGTTTTGTGAAAACACATTCTGAACGCTGCTTTTATTTTATTTTTTTAAAGATTTTATTTATTTATTCATGAGACACACAGAGAGAAGCAGAGACACAGGCAGAGGGAGAAGCAGGCTCCATTCTGGGAGCCCGAAATGGGACTTGATCCAGGGTCTCCAGGATCATGCTCTGAGCCAAAGGCAGATGCTCAACCACTGAGCCACCCAGGCATCCCCTGAACGCTGCTTTTAAAGCTGAATTCTTAAAAAAAAAAAAAAAATATTTACAAACCAAATCAATTTCCCAGGGACTAGACTTGGAACACTTCTGAGCCGGGAGGTGTGCGCGGGTGGCGTGCGCATCCCTCATCCGGAGGGAAACCCTGCGCCTGCGCCCGCATCGCGGGGCTAGGACCTTCCGGGCCTTACCTGGCGCAGACGCGCCGGCTCAACAGTCTTAAGTCTGCAAAACCTAAAGGAAAAGAAGCAGAGAAGTGGGTGTTTCGCGTCCGTAAGAGCGTGCGGGTGTCTTTTCCTGGATGCCTACCGACGGGCGGTCTCCCGCAGACCTGGCTGGCACGCCCCGGCTGCCCGGGAACCGCGTGCGCAGGTGCTGCCGCCCCGGGCCCCTCCCCCCTCCCCCCGGGCCCGCCGGCGACCCCTCCCGCCCCGCCCCGGCTCCGAGCCCCGGGGTCCCAGCGGTTCCGCTTCTCACCCAGCGGGCGGACGCACAGGCGAGTCCCGAGCGCCCGCGGGTCCCAGCACCTGGGGGGGCGCGGCCCCGGGGACGCAGCGGAGGCCGCCGCCGAGGAGCGCCGCGAGGTGCGCGACCAGGTCCGCGCTCCGCCCCGCCCAGCGCGGCGCTCGGCCTCCGATTGCTCGGGCCTGGCCGCCAGCCCCGGGGTCGACGGCCGAGCGCGTCGCTCTGCGTCCCCGGCCGCGCCGGCCTCGCGCACCCTCTCGCGGCGCTCGCGCGGGGCTCGGAGCGGCTCCCGCGGTCGGCCCGGCTCCGCCGCGGCCCGGTCCGATGGCGCCGCAGCGGAGGGGCGCGCCCAAGGCGCCCGAGGGCAGCGGGGCGGCCGAGCGCCGGCGCCCCAGCAGGTACCGGGCAGCGCGGGGCCCCGCGAGCTGCGGCGGCGGCGGGCGGGGCGTGGCCTCACGGGCGTGACCGTGTAGCGGGCGTGGTCGTGAGGGGGGCGTGGCTTGCAGTGGCCGTGGCCGTGAGGGGCGTGGCTTGTGGTGGGCGTGGCCGTAAGGGGGCGTGGCTTGCAGTGGGAGCAGGACCCCGCCCCACGAGTCCCGAGGCCCGGTGGTCTCGCGCGTGTGCCGCCTTAGCGCTGTGCACAGGCGGGCGGACGGCTGAACGAGTGATCGTCTCCTCGCGGAGCCTCCCAGGGGCTTCTGCAGCTTTCGGAGCTGAGGAGTGCTGTAGGCCCCCCGCCCGGGGCAAACCCCCGAGCGCCAGTGCTTGCCCTGCGGCCTGGACCTTGCTCCCAGGCTAGAGGCTCGAGGGAGCCTCCTCCGTGCAGCGCGAGCCAGCTCACCCCACACGCGGGTGCTCACCTAGAGCAGACCCCAGGGGATGTTGCGTCCAAATCCAAGATGCAGTTGCCCGGGCCTCTGCCTCTGTCCCTTTCAGATTCCACAGCACGCAGCAGCTGTGCCTTGCAGGTTGGGGTTCCAGTCATTAGGCTGCTGAGTCTCCCTCCCTATCTGCAGTTTGGGGGAAGATAATGATGGCCCACTGGTGTCCACCCTGGTCTAAGTAGAGAAGGCTGGGTGGTCTCGGGGTGGGGAGTTTTTCTGAGCTGAGCAGACCCCCCACCTCGGTGGTCTGTGATCCCTGTTTGAAATGGTCACGTATCCACTCACCATGGGCTGACCGTGCTGTGCCCTCCTTGGGATTTATTTATCGGAATGTGTTGTGTTTATTAGCGCTGAAAAGGGTGGAGGGACACAGACAAGTATAAGTCAGGCTTCCTGCATTTCAGGAATTAAGTACATACTTGAAGAGACAGGGCACACTTCCTCAAAAGGGTGCCTTGATCTTTTGCCTTATTTTGTGCAAGTTCTTGGAGCCATACAGCCACCGAGTCACCTAGACAACAGAGCACACAGCTTCTCGGTTACACACGTGCACACATACGTGCACGTACACAGACCATAGGCATGCATGTAGACACAGATGTGCACACACACATGCTTACAGCTTCAGGTTGTGCAAAAAGTGTCTTAATTGCAGATCAAATGAAAAAATTTGGTGCTTGTATTCTCTTCTTAGCTGGTTCATGGCTTACTTAAGTGGGCTTGACTCACACTTAAGCTGCTGTGTTGTGCGCGTGGGCATGTGCAGTGGTTGGGGCAGTCCGTTTCAGCGGCAGGCAATGTGATTGGCAACAGAGATGCAGGTTCTCCGTGGGCATGGCTGGGCTAGGAGGGACACTAGCTGGCAGCTCATTGTGTTGCCAGCACGGGTTGGATGGGGCTGGGGGCCACATTCCCCACCACATCCTCTCAGGCTGGTGAGCACCTCTGGATTGGTCGAGAGTAGCTCTGACCTCCTTTAGCACAGAGCAGTTTAAGGCTTGCTGTAACTAAGTGGGTGGGGACCCTGGTCATCCACCTTTCCAGCACACGTGGGTGCCTTTGGGTGACTGCGGTTGTGTTTTGTCCTTAGCACAAAGAGTGTCCGGGCACCCAGGGAGGTGCAGAGGAAGTGGCTGAGAACCTCCGTCCTGGGGGCCTGCGCCGTGCTTGCTGGGCTGCTGCTCTGGAGCAGTATGGGGGGTGATGATGGTGTCACCGAGGTCCTGGCTCACCGTGGCGAGATCCTGCCTGGACGGTTCATCGAGGTGCCCTGCTCAGAGGACTATGACAGTCACCGAAGGTTTGAAGGTAGGTGATGCTGCTGTGGGCTGGAAAAGAGCAGCATGTTGCAAGGAACGCACTGCGTTTGTGATGCATCAGTCTTTTGCTGCAGTGAAGTGGTAATCAGATTGAAAGTGGTGTGGGGACCGGGGGGTACAGCCAAACGTTCCCTCTCTCAGGTGGGTTAACCCACCCCCAACTGGGAAGGGCAGGGGTGCTGGTCACTGAGGCTAGCCTTTCACGGAGGTGCCCGCACTCTGACGGAGGGATCTAACAGAATTGGAAAGGTAGGGACGAGAGTGTTGAGATCAGAAGAGGCATTGTGTGGAGAGTGTCACAGTGTTGTCACTGCAGAAAATGTCACTGCCAGAAGCCCTTCCCCAGGTCAGAGTGTCCCATCGTGGGGGGGGGGGGGGGGGCAGGAGGGCGGGAGGCGGCGTGACGACCAGAGGCATAGCCACCCTGCACCTGCTGGCTTTCTTCCCCCACCCCCCACGTTCCTCCTACTGCTCACTTTCTCAGTTTTTAAAACCTAGCCTGCTGGGTCTTAAGACAGCCTGGGTCTTAAAGACAGAATCTCATTAATGTTTCACCCAGAGCAATGCTCTGGACCTGAACTGGGAGAAGGCTGCCGGGTGCTTCCACTGCCACAGTGAGGCCCGCTGTGGGGGCCCCGGTCCCTCTGCCTTTACCAAAGGTGTTTCCTGCAGCGACAGCTGAAGTTCTTCGTCTCACCCATAATAATCTAGCAACATTAAACCTTCACACGAGGGGGTGGTCAATGGGGAGTTATTATTTACCAGTGCAGGGTTCTAGTTTGGGAAGCAGAAAAAATTCTGGAGGTGAACGGGGATGATGTTGGCACAACGTAGATGGGAAATGGTAAATTTCATATTATGTACATTTGCCACAATCAGAAGAATTGAGGCATATTTAAAGCTTCTGGACTTCCCCTGAGCTCTTCAGGCTGGAGGGGCTTCCAGGTTGGGGGGGGCTTCCAGGTGAGGAGGCCCTGCCCCCGGTGGGGGTGTCTGGACGGGGCACTGCTCCATGGGGGGGGGGGTGCTCACGCACGTGCACTGGTGAGTCAACCAAAATTCACTTTTTCATCCAAATTACTCTCTTGACCCTTGTGCTCATTGGGCACACTGTGTCGCTGCTGGGCTTCAGCATTTCAGAACTCAGGGGGTTTTGGTTCTCTCTTTTTAAAGATGGATTTCTTTCTTTTTTTTTTTAAGATTTTATTTATTTATTCATGAGAGACACAGAGAGAAAGAGAGGCAGAGACACAGGCAGAGGGAGAAGCAGGCTCCATGTAGGGAGCCACGTGGGACTCAATCCCGGTTCCCCAGGGTCACGCCCTGGACAGAAGGGGGCGCTAAACTGCTGAGCCACCTGGGCTGCCCTAAAGATGGATTTCTAACCTAATTGCAGTGTAGCTAGCTAATGTCATCTGTGCGATACACATCCTTTGATATTGGCTCAGGCTTTCTTTCTTTTTTTTAAGACTTACTAATTTATCTGAGAGAGAGCGAGCCCTCGCACGCGGAGGGAGAGGCAGAGGGAGAGAGAGACTCTTGAGCAGACTCCAAGCTGAGCGCAGAGCCGGTTGTGGCCCGATGTCACCACCCTGAGATCGTGACCTGATCTGAAATCAAGAGTCAGGCACTTAACCAACTGCACCGCCCAGGCACCCCTCAGACTTTTTTTTTTAAGATTTTATTTATTTATTTGAGGAGAGAAAGAGAGCACAAGCGGGGGTGGGGGGGGTTGGGGCAGGGGCAGAGGGAGAAGCAGGGTCCCCGCTGAGCAGGGAGCCCAACGCGGGACTCGAGCCCAGGACCCGGGATCATGAGCTGAGCCCAAGGCAGGTGCTTCACCCACGGAGCCCCCACGGGCTCCCAGACTTTCTTTCTGACCTGATACATTTTTGTTAACGCTGCACATTTCTTGGCAAACCGTTTCCTAACGGTCGCGTGCGGAGTT